>NC_045430.1:103454947-103761852 GCF_902635505.1 Sarcophilus harrisii
TGTCTTTATCAACATTATATTGTCTTGGTCTGTTTTATTGCCTTGCAAATAACAGATAAAAAGACTCAACTGTGCATGTCTAGCAGTCAAGTAGTTTTGGCCTTAAAAGACTTTTGGAGGGCACAGAGTCATTCATTCTTTATTTTCTATTATACTTCTTGTCATTTCCCCCTCCAAGATGGCTTCCTTTTAATCTATTTATTTAAATTTGTATTGCTGTTGTGTTTATAAATTTGTACCACTAGATGTCATTAGACTAAAAAAGGTTGGTAGGCTAGTCTTTCAAAAGATAAGTTTTATTTTAACTTCATTGACAAATAGATATTCAAATATGTTAAGAAGTATTAGAAAAGAAAAAAAAAACAAAAAGTAATATATAGAATGAAAGAAGAAAACTTAAGATATTTTAAAAGATCACCCATCTGAAAACCTGTATAATGTGAATGTAATAGAATAATGTGTAGTCAGACAATCAGCAAGCATTTATTAACTACTTACTGTGTGCCAAGTACTGTGCTTAGTTCTAGGGTTTGTTTCTTCCTTGTTCTCAAAGAGGACCTTCACATGAATTGGATTTCCATGAGGGAATGCTGTGCAAGGCCACCAGCCTCACTTTCTCCTCCAGAGTTATCTGGGTTCAGTGGTCAGACATAGATGAGGATGACTGGAGACGGCCACCTCATGCTAGGATTATAAAGGAATGAAGGATATAAGCATTTATTAAGAGTTTACTATGTGTCAGGCATTGTGCTAAATGTTCTAGAAATATTTTTTCATTTGATCTTTAGAATGGCCCTATGAGATAGGAGCTTTTATTATTTCTATCTTACAGTTGATAAAACTAAGGCAAACATAGTTTAGTTGACTTGCCCAGAATCACTAAGTGTCTGAAACTGGATTTGAACTGAGGTATTCTTGACTTTTTTTTTTTTTTTTTAAATTTTTATTTTATTTTTTTTTTTGTTTTTTTTTTTTTGGTATTCTTGACTTGATTTCAAGGCCCAGGATTCTCCACTGTAGCCATTTACCTGTCTTTAAATGAAAGAAAGAATAGCTCCTGCTCTGAGAGTTCCCTTGCTAGAAGAAACTATATGTGACTATTTCTGTACTAAAATATATATATTACTAGACTAGGTGGCTCTTCTCATTTTATTTGTTTGTTTTTTAGTGCCATTTATACTTTATGGAGTACATCAAAGCTTCTGATGTTAGAGTTCAGCTGTGGTGGCTCTGCTATAACTGATGGAGGAAAACAAATGTTAATAGACTTTAACATTTTTCGATCTTTATTGTCCTTCTGGTTAGCATTAAATGTTCCTAGAGTGATCTGGGCTAATTGTAGCTTTCATCAAGTTTTCTGTAAATTGATTTTTCTTTCTACTGCTTCTTTCTGTTTTATGAAGGGATAAGAGATCATAATCTTCCACTGTCCTTCTCTGGATGATTTTACAAACAAATTATGTATGTATGTATATATGTATTATTATTATTTGCAAGGCACTTGGGGCTAAATGACTTGCCCAGGGTCAGCTGTTAAGTGTTAAGTGTCTGAGGCCAGATTTGAACTTAAGTCCTTCTGACTTCAGGCTAGTACTATATCTAGCTCTTCCCCCTCTCCCTCCCCCACCACAGATTTATATTCCTTACTAATAGTCCCCTTTATTACAACATTTTACTTCTTGATTAAAAGATGAAATGTTTGGCTAACCCAATTTTTAGACTCTTGGTTTGTTGTACTGATTGATTTATATCAGTTAAAACTTCTTTCAGAATTGGTCATTATCAGTGTTTATTTTATTATCCATTTCTCACTTTTTGACATTAATTGTTGACTTAGTTATATATTGCTGACTTAGTTATATTTAATTATTTATTTCTCCCATAAATTTGGAATTAATTTTCACTATCCTACCTAGTTGATAGTAGGTATGCAGATGATTTGTAAATAATTGTCACA
The DNA here is from genome assembly GCF_902635505.1 of Sarcophilus harrisii. Classification (NCBI taxonomy): domain Eukaryota; kingdom Metazoa; phylum Chordata; class Mammalia; order Dasyuromorphia; family Dasyuridae; genus Sarcophilus; species Sarcophilus harrisii. The sequence continues at coordinate 103,456,905 of NC_045430.1, forward strand.
TTGGTAACCAGTAATTTTATCCTTCATTAGGAGAAAATCCATTTTATTTTTTAATGATGTTATGGGTTGTTTTTCTTGATTAAGATATGGGACACCTGTGTATTCTTTAAACCTCTTTTCCACCATTTTGTTGGCCAGTGCAGCCTCCCTTTGCACTTATCACTGAGTTTCAAAATATGTCAATTTAATAAAATTTAATAATTAATATTATTATATATTTATACATTAATAATAATAATAAAATAAAAAAGAGCTCAAAAGCTCTTTACAATTTCTCTATTTCCTCATCTTATGTAGCAGATGTAGGTGGACACATTGAATTATAGCTTTTCTTCTTATATTTGTCTAGAGGTCAGATGGCCTGGTCTAAAATGGTGATTCAGGTTTCCTCTGGTTTCATGATAAAACGAATCTCAACCACTTTATTTACCTCCTGATGGAGAACTTGTGAGCCATCCTTTTGTTTTGTTCAACTTCTTTTTGTCTCATTTGTTACATCTTCTAATATTTGATCAGAATTTCACAGTTTTTGAATATCAGTTGTTAATGGCTTTTGTCTGTGAGCTACATAATCGTTAGCATTTTGTGCCTCCTTTTCTGCTACTCTTTTCTCTTTGACTGTAGGACTCAAAAGGCAATTTTGCTTTTTTTTGTTTGTTTTGTTTCTGGCTATGGCAATGCCCTAGTCAAAGAATGCATTATCTACTCATCAGCCTTTTGATGGTAAGTGTTAGGTAGGCCTATCCTTGGAAAGTAGACAGACACAAATTGCATTAGGGATTGTACTCAAAACTTTTTGAGTGTGGTATACTCTGTTAGAGATTAGGTGAAATAGCTTTCTACATTATAAAGAGAGTCCCCTCTACAGCTTGGCACTAGAGTAGGACTTTGTGTAGGCAGAATGGAAATCAAGGGAAAAGGCAATCAGAATTCTCAATGCCAATGTTATTTAACTGTTAGGGATAAACATCAGATCATCCTCCCAGAACTAAAGATGTCGTTAAATGAAAAAAAAATCCTTTATAACATGAATACTTGACATGTATGTAAATACTTTCCTCATTTAAATATCCTTCTCCATGCTGTAGTCTAGTGTGAAAAAAAAAAAAAAGACACTTTCTTAAGGAGATACTATACTACACAGCTGCAACTCATTTCTGAACACCTAACTAGAGGAGCACTTGTCATATACTCTAGGAAATTACAGGCATGTGGGTGGGATGAAGTCACCTGAATAATTTACTGTAATTACAACTTTCAGGAGTTTTCCCTTTCCTTATTCATTGCTAATTTTGTACTTTTCAAATTTCCATTGGTATAAGCCTGTAATAGTTCTATTCAGAACTGCTTTTTCCTGAAGTGGGGAGATAATTATAAGTACCTTTTTGCTCTCTTCTTGTGTTGGTATGTTAAACTACCGATGACTCATGGTCCAAATATCATAAAATACTTCCATAGTGTTTGGAAACAGCTTTTCATAAGCCATTTTCTTTGTGTTTCTTTTTCCCTTTTTTATTCTTTCTGTCTAAAAGACTTCTTAGAACTTTTAAAAACAAAAACTCTTATCACTATAAATGTACTTCTTGAGATGAAAAGAATCTATAAAATGTTTTAAACAAATAGTTTTCTCTCTGTGAAGTAGATGGTTAAAAACCTGTTTTCCCTTTCACTTCCCCACCAAGTCCCCTCAAATTTTATAGGTATTAGTGAAGAAAAAGTACAGTATATCTGATTATATTGGTTGCACAATCATTTTACATTTATGCAGGGATATCATTGTTTATTGTGGGCAAAGTAAGGCTAACATAGGATTGGAGCATGCTTGTGTGATACTCAGAATTCTTGAGCCTTTCTTAGAGTTAGACTTAGATGGCTGGTTTTGCCTTGGCTGTTCCTGAAGATTATTGTTAATTCCAGGCCAGCCATGGTCTTTGGAAATCCATGGGCAGATAAGTCAGTTCTTGCTCTTTGTAATAGGTTTTCTTGAGTTATATCTATTTCTGAGCTATTTGGAACCTCTAGAATAGAACTGCTTCAGACCCTTTTGAGCTTAATATGAACTTCTTAGCTTGAATTATCTCTAAGTTCATGATCTGGATCTGGACCCCTGGGGGTATTCTGGAGATTCCACAACTGCCCTGGCAGCCTAAACTACCCATCCATGCTTAGTCTTAGATGTATGGCACATAGTCTGTACTTAATAAATGCTTATTGATTGCTTATGGACTGACAGATAATATATGTGTATATGCTTTGTTTTAACACATGTACATATATTGGATGCACATTTACATGTATATGTACATATGTATATATGTGTGTCTGTGTATATATATGTGCATGTGAGCACACACACACACACACACATATATATACAAGTATAGATAAAAGGATTAGATCTATGATTTCCTTGGGTTATAAAACTTCTGAGTGAGGAAACTCTTTTGGCCAAGGCAGTTTGGCACCTTCTCTGCAGTTTATAGCCTTACATACTTGCCTAAAGCACTGAGAAGTCAGATGACTTATCTAGGGATACATAGCCAATAGAAGTCACACTTGAATTCAGCTCTTTCTGGCTTCAAAAGTAGCTTTATACACTATCTCATACTAACGGTGACTATCTCTGTCTCCTGTTCTCAGTTCTTTCTTTCCCTCCCTCCTTCCCTCCCTTCCTCTCTTCTTCCCTCCCTCCTTCCCTTCCTCTCTTCCCTCCTTCCTTCCTCTTTTCCTTCCTCCCTTCCTTCCTTCTTCCTTCCTTCCTCCCTCCCTGTTTTTGTACATATCTTTATGCACAGTGTGTGACTTTAAGTTTCTGACAATTAAGTCAGGTATACAGCTAATATACTTCCCTGGAGAAAACTAGGGAACCTCACATTGTCCCCTTTGGTAAACAGAGGAATTAAACTGAAGAGTTTCTGAATCTTGCCAATTGAGAGTTTTACCTGACATAATTCTTCCTTTGCAAACCATTTATTCATATCCTTTGCCCATTTATAATTAAATTATCAATAGCCAAATTACTAATAATTACGCAAATTAAAGCAATTCTGAGGTCCAGTCTTACACTCATCAGCCAGGCAAAGTTGACAAAAAAAGAAAGTGACCAATGTTAGAAGAACTGGAAATGCAGGGGAGGGGAGTAAGGGGGAGAACAGTGTGTCTATCAATTGGAGAATGGCTGAACAAATTATGGTCTATGTACATAATAGAATATTGTTATGTCCCCCAAAATGAGGAAAAAGATAATTTCAGAGATATCATGAAGAGTGTATATATAGGGAGGTAGAGTGAAGTAAATAGATTCAGGAGAACAATTTATTCAACATTATACAGATAAAATTTGAGAACTCTGATTAATACAAGAATCAAACGCAATTCCAAAGGACTATACAGAATCAACCGTTTGTGTAGGTTGTCTGAGTGACCCATGTTTAAAATGTTGCTTAAACATTGGATGAATGGACAGCCAGCCTGCAGGAATTGGTGGTCTGGAAATACCCTTGCACATGTCCATTCAGAGAGGGAGTAGCTGAGGTGGCACAAATTCGATCTCCTCATTAGACTTGTGCTAATCAAGATGCTTTTGTCCTTAGATGGAAATTTACTTTCATTATAAAAGCAGCTAGTTGTTTGAAATAGGGGCCAGCCTCACCCAATGGCTTGATATCTTGCTGTACTGATAAAATATTTTTACCTTTCTTTTCCTGAGTTTTCCCTGTAGACCTGGGTGAAGCGACTAAGATTTATTTTTAACAATACTACCCACCTCTGGGTAGAATGAGCTCTATTTTTTTGGAGATAGCCAGGGCAGAAATTTGTTTTGCTTAACTCTGTGTATTTGTTAGAAGGATTTTTTTAGAGGGGAAGAGGAAAATATTTTTCTTTTTTTTTTTTATTTAATAGCCTTTTATTTACAGGTTATATGTATGGTTAACTTTACAGCATTAACAAATGCCAAACCTCTTGTTCCAAAAAAAAAATTTTCTTCATTAAATAAAATTTAAAACTAAACAAAAAGAGGTTCTTCATCTAGAAAAAAAAACTTTTGAATTAAAAAATTTTTCCCCTTAGTTGCTTTTTCTAATTTTCGAACCCAGAACAATCTGAGAGCTAAGAAATTTTAAGTGTCCTCTTGCTACATCATTTCTTCATTGTTACTAATCGTCTTGTTGTTGTAGAAATAAATAGAATGATATCTCTGTAACATTTTATGGAGACACAGAAATGAGGTCTTCTGTAGCATTCCATATTTCAAAAGAAAGACCAACATGTCAGGGAAGGACTAACAAAAAAAACAAACAACAAAATGTAGCTTGTAACATTGTTGCTTCAAAACTGAGCAAACATTTCTGAGAGCAAGATCCTGCTGGATATCACTAAATAAGAATGAGTTGATGTCATAGTTGGCAAGAAGAAACTTACATTTTTCCCTCATATAAACAGTACAATATCTCTGGGGACTGGGCTGAGTGTTGGCGTGGTGGTGAAAGGCAGAGGGCAGAAAATCAAGGGGAGAAAAATGGGCAGAGGAAGGAACGTGAACAAAAGTCACTCTCTATAAATAGATTTAGTCAAAATACAAAAGCTACATTTGTTAGAAGAAGTTTTAATTTTAGGACATAATGTGATGAAGAACAGAGATGTTTACAACACTTTACCAGTCCTGCCTTGAAGGACTGTTTATGCTTGTCCCAGTGGGGGGCTGCATAAACTTGGATTCAATCTCAGGAACTATGGCTGCGTTAGCTGCCTTTTTTTTTTTTTTAAACTGGCTTTGGAAGGATGGAAGGACAAACTCTAAAGAAATCATGTGGTGTAGTTATAGTGAATCAAAGAATCAAAATTCAGCAGGTTCACTTTATACCTGTCTTACCTGTTCCTTTTCAGTTCCCTTTTCTGGACTATCTTATCTCTTTCCTTGGACTCATTTCTTTCTACATTCTTTCTTGATAATTTCATCAACACCCATGGGCTGAGTAACCATTCCTTTGTGGTTAACTTCCAGATTTATAATATCTAGTCCTAGGATTCTTTCTGAGCTCCAGTCCTGTATCACCCACAAACTCCCGATTGGACATTTTGAACTGGAAGGGCTCCTAAGCTTCTCAAGTTGAACATATCCAAAACAAAATTCATCTTTCTCCTTAGATCCATATCTCTCCCTAACTTACCTATTTCTGTCAAAAGCATCTCTATACTTCCAGTCATTCAGGTTCACAACCCCCGATTTCCACCAATTCTGCGTTCTCTCTCATTCCTCAATCTGTTCAATGTCAAATTTTATAGATTCTACTAATTTTTTGTGAAGCAATTGGGGTTAAGTGTCTTGCCCAGGGTCACACAGCTTTCCTAGCTATTAAATGTCTGAGGCTAGATTTGAAGTCAGGACCTCCTGACTCCAGGGTCAGTACTCTATCCACTGAGCCACCTAGCTGCTCCTACATTCTACTTCTAGATCATTCCTCACATCCATCTCTTTAGTACTGATGTGGCAGCCACCTTAATTTAGGCCCTCAGCACTTCTCTCCTAGACTATGGAAGACACCCCCCATTTTGAATTTGAATTTCTAGTTTCTTTCCTCCCTGTGCCAGAATCCTATTCCTAAAGCCCAAGTCTGATTGTGTTCCCCACTTCTTACTCTTGCTCCATCTCAGGAAACTCCAGAGGTTCCCTAGTGCCCTGAGGATCCGATTCAGACTCATCTTTCTGACATGGGAAGAAATCCCTTCATGACTTGGCTCCAATCTTCCTTTTCTGATTGACTACACATGACTTCCCATTACGTGCTCTGAAGTCTAGCCAGATTTGTCTTATTACTCACACATAACATTCCATTTTGTCTCTGTGTCTTTGCATAGGCCATTCACATCCTGGGAATACATTTCCTTTTCATTTTCATCTCAAGAATACTTAACTTCCTCCCCTGTGCATCTTGGGTCTTACCTTCTCTATGAGATTTTTCCTTGTAGCCTTATGTCCCCTGAAATTATCTTGTTTTTACTGTGCTTACATTTTATATTCACTTATATGTATAGATATTGTATTTTTCTGGTTAGAATGTGAGCTTCTTAAGTTCAGGGACTGTTTCCCTTTTGTCTTTGTTTCCTTAGCACAGTGACCGACAAAGTAGGTGCTTAAAAAATAGTTCAAAAAGCATTTCAAAAAGCAAAAGAATAGGTGCTTCATAAATGATCACACATCTCTAGTGGTTCTAGATTGCTTCCAGATAAATCCCTCTTTACCATTTAAAATTTTCATAATCATGTTCCAGCCTATTTTTCCAGACTTCTTACATATTACTTTCCTTTATGTGCTCTAGAGTCTATTTTCCATCTGCATCTATCTTTACACAGGCAGTTATCTATTTGGAGAATGTCTTCTCCCTTTTGCCTTTAGAATTCCTTTTGTTGTTAATGTTGTTCAGTCATTCAGTTTGACTCCTTATGAACCTATATTTTCTTCTCCAGTGGATTAAGACAAACAGCTTAAGTGACTTGCCCAGGTTCATACAACTAGTGAATGTCTGAGGTTGAATTTGAACTCAGGCCTTCTTGATTCCAGACTCAGTATTCTATTCATGAACTAAAGCTCTCTTTTTCTTCAAGATTTAGCTCAAGGAGTACCATTAATAATAAGGCCTATCTTGAACTCCTATCCTGAAATTACCTTGTATTTACATAGATTTCCTATTTTATCCACCAGACCAGAATCATCTTCTAATGTGTGGGTGGCAGGGGCCACACAAAGCAGCTGGAGACAAGAGAGTCAGGCATTAAACAGAAGTTTAAAATCAAAGTGAAGGAAAAGGCTTACAAGCAAAGACTTGTGTGCTAGAGTCTAGCCCCTAGTGAGGATGAGGGAGAGGATGAAAGACAGTACAAGGAGATCTCAATACTTGTACCTTTGTCAAGTCTAAAGCTCGGTGCATAGCCAATGAGGGGTAACAATCACAATGTGACAAGTCTGATTCACGGCTGGGCTTCCTGATCAGAAATAGTTCTGAGATTTTGCTGTGCCTGAGATCATCCAGAGGGTGAGCGCAAAAGATTGTTTTTATGCTAAGCCCAGGGCACGGTTTGTTTGCTGGGCCTTATTTCTAGAAAACACGTATTTCCTAATATCATAGCAATTTATTATGTGCATGTGTGACATTTCTGCAATAGAATTTAAGCCTGAGGGTAGGGATTATTTACATTTTTGTCTTTTTATTTCTAGGTGCCTGCTTGCTTTCCAGTGCTTTTCCTTTGTACCTTTCCCCTACTTCTATGGTATTTTATAGTATTCTGTTCAGTATTAAGAGTTTATTGGGCAAATAGAGGAATATATATTGTATCTGAAGCTTTAACTTATATCAAGTACATTTGGGAAATGTTAAAATTACCCAAAGACATCTGACAAATTTTAACAACTAGATGAACAACCATGTTTATAACTTCTTTGTTCTGAAGACCTTGAAATTTTTAGAAAAAGTGGTATTGGTAATAAACATTTTGATCAATATGGAGTGTCACAATGACCTATTGAGACATTTGGGAAGAGAGAAATGACTGGAGGTTGGAGAAAGCTGACGTGAGGGACGTCTTTATTGTCCAGTTTTTGACCTGAACCTGACATCTTTTAGGAACTCTGTTTATGCAGATTGACTTCTTTAAAATTTGCAGACAACATTCCTCAAGAGCTAGGATTAGAGGTAAAGAATGGAACATGAGAAGAAAAAGAGAAAGATGGTGAAGACAGTGGCAAGTGGATGGAACAAGAATGGGCAAAGAAAAAAAATGAAAAAACAGCCTTAAAGATGGAGAAAAGAAAAAGAAGGAAGAGAATAAAGGATGAATGAAAGACAGAAAGTTTTTTTTTTAAACTTAATAGTGTTTTATTTTTCCAATTACATGTAAAGATAGTTTTTGAGTTCCACATTTTTAATTTTTTTTGGTAATATTTTGAGTTCCAAATTTTTTTTCCCTCTCTTTCTTCCCTCTTTCCCACGACTGCAAACATTGGGGAATCATTTCAAACATATTTCCTTGTTAGTCATGTAAAAGAAAAATCAGAACAAAAGAGAAAAAGCACAAGAAAGAAAAGGCAAACAAAAAAAATTAAAATAGTAAGTTTCAATCAACAGTCTCTGTAGTTCTCTCTCTGGATATGAATAGCATTTTCCATCCCAACTCTATTGGAATTGAAAGATAGAAAATTTTATCAGATAAGGCAGTTGACACAGAGCTCACAAATCCTAGAGCTCCCCTGTAAAACTGCTGTTGATAGTGACTACAGTAATGTAAAGACAACTTTTGAAACTTTGCTCAGTGACTAATCATGACTTGAGATGACAGATTTTAAAGAATGCTTTCTGTCCCAAATCGGTGGCAGACTTCTATGGACATTTTTAGACATTATGGATATCAATGGCAGATATTGTTAGATATGACTATAATGTACTGATTAGTTTTGTGTAACTCTACTTATTTCTTTATGAGGGAGAATTATATAGGGGGATATAGTTTGGAGTCATTAGGAAGTGATATCAATGTAAAAGAAAAAAGACTATTAATAAAACATTAAGAAAATTTTTTTCTTTTTTAAATGTGAATCAGTTGAGTAATTAAAGTTAAAATCAGTTAAAAAGCTTAAATTTAATTTTAACATTGTAACATTTACCTATGTAATTAGGTCTTAAGCCCCAGAGGCAAATTTGTCCTTATAAATTAATGCTACATTGGATGTGGTGAGACTTGTGACTGAAATGATTCAGAAAAAATGTGCCTTATACAGACAAAAAGAATGTCCAGATAAAAGGTGAGAGGGTGGGCAGAGCAGAGTAACATTAATTAAGAATCAGTCAGTGAGTATTTATTAAGCACTTTACTAAATGCCAGGCATTCTGGTGGGCTCAGTGGATGACAGTACAAAGAAAGGAATAATTTTAATTCTTGAGGTGCTTTCATGTTAATAGGAGTGACTCCAAGTAAATAGAAAAATGTAAATAGTGTAAATATAAAAGTCAGATACATACACATACAAAATCATTAAATACTAGATTGTGTTTAAAGGAAGATATGCTATTAACAAATGAGGGAATCAGGAAGGTGATTCCTTCCTATATGTAGAAGGTAGTACTTGAGTGCATATTAAAGGAAGAGAGAGACTGTGTAACAGGTATTATATGGCAATCATAAGGGGATGTCAGTTATCCAGGCATCTACAGGCATTCTTTTTCTTCCAAAAGTAGAATAGCTAATAATTTCCTGGTTTCAGTTGGTGGTCATTTTATCCTTAAAATGTGAAGTAACCAATAATAAATGGAACTATTTTGCTTCTCACCAATAAATAATCTGGTTTCTGGGGTAGAAATGCTGGGAAACTTGGGAGAAATTAACTATTCTGTTTTAGAATTTGTGATAGAAATGGGGAGAAAAATATGGAATAGCCAAACATAACCTACATTTTTGGAGGACAGATTTCAAAAGGGAAAAAAAAAAAGAATAAATAGAGGCTCATGGGCTAACAGTTCCACATAAGTTAAACCAGGAGAGATGGGGAATCCTTTTAAGAATGAAATTCTGAAAACATGAAGAGAAACAATTCTGATGAGGAAAAAAATCTAATATCTAATATCCCTGTGATTACAGGGAAGTCAATGACAACTGACATTTACAGAAAAAAAGTATGAAAAACAAAAATATGCCCCAATCCTTTAATAATAGTGTCAGGGTGGTTAAGGTCAAATGAGTTAAACCTGGAGGTGAAAGCTAAGAATAACAAAAAGGGTGTTGTTTTTTTAAAGCTATAATGGGGAAAAGAGGAACATGAACAAAAATGGTTAATTAGGGATTTGATATCCAAGAAAATTAGGGACTATGTAATAGAGCCTTTGAACTACATCCTAAAATCCTGAAACAGTCAGCAGATGTGTTGCTGAGCTACTCTTAGTGATCTTTAAAAGATCAAAGATAGAGTTGGCACAAATACCGAAGGGCAGAAGTAGGAGGATACATGTTTTTCCAAAATTATTCAAAAAAAGTGAAGAAAATATAATTTGCAAATTCTGAGCCAGTGAACTGACTTCAATTCTTGACATAATCTTAGAATTATTAATAAGGAGATAGTTAACATCTTAAAATAAGATACAGTCCTACTGCATAAACCTCCAATATCACTTCCTTTTAGAAATAATTATGGTACTTTGACTAGGATGATAACATGAACTTTATTCAAAAAATTGCCACAGGAACTCAAAAGAACATAAGCATTACTACTAAGAAGAATCTTGGTTTTTTGTTTTTAAAGAAAAACAATAGGAGTAGCAATTGTCTTATCTTATGAAAGGCTGCAACAAAAAGCAAAATGGTTAAGTCGCTAATACTGACTAGATACATTATAAATTCATGTCATCTAAATTTGTTGGGCTTTCTGATGAAGGCCACCACAAGTTAATTCTTTTATTACTCCCTAATTAATTTCCTTTCACTCCCCACAACATGAACTTTTTTCTTCCTTTCAAAATTCTCTGAAATCATCCCTTTACTCTTTCTTACTTTCCCCTCTTCAAGATGATCCAACCACATCATGTTCTTAAAATAATCACAAAGAGTCCACATAGATTCACAAAAAATAAGTTGGGCTGATTCCCCTACTGTTATTTCTTTTTATAATAAAGTTGCTAGATTGGTAACTCAGGGGTAAATGATATAATTTGCCTAGATTTTAGCAAAGCTCTTGATAAAATCTTTTATGTTTTTCTTGTAAATAAGATATGAGCCTTATGCTCTAAAACTATATGGATTTTTAACTGTTTGAATGACCAGACCAAAAAATAATCATTGATGGATAAATAGAAACTTGGAATTAAATAGTGGAGTACTCCAGGAATATCTGGTTGACCATGTGCTTAGCTGACATTTTTATCCATAAAGGTTTAGATGTCATGTTCATCAGATTTTCATAAGACATGAAACTGTGAGGGATAATTCACATATTTAGTGAAAGAATAGGAATTCATAGTTATTAAAATTGAGCCAAATTGAATAAAATAAAATTTAATAGGAATAAATGTGAATAAAATTAAATAAAATTTTCAACTTGAAAAAATTAACTTCACAAGCACAATATGGTAGAATTGTGACTAAAAAAACCCTAATCTTGTAAAATAACAAGGATTTTAATGGCTTGCAAGTCCAGTATGAGTCAACATTGTGATGACATCCAAAAAACTACTTTGATCTTAGAACATGTTAAAAGAAGCATATTATCCAGCATTAGGGAAATGAAGGTCTTACTGTGCTCTCATCTGGTGATATTGCACTAGAATTTTGAGTTGCGTTCTTGGTGATGCATTTAGAAAGGCCATTGTTAAACTGATGATGGAAAAAAAAATACTTTAGGTTATGTCTTATGAGTATTGGTTGGAAGAACTGAGGATCTTTAGCCTAAAGAAGGAAAGCCTTTTCTGGAACATGATGGCTTCAAATATTTTCAGGTTTGTTATATGGAGGAGAATTAAACTTGTTCTATTTGAACTCGGGGAACAGATGAAGTTTTCTTTGTTTCCAGACTTTTTTTTTTTAACCTATATGTGGCACTTTAAAGTTTTATGTCTCTTGACATTGCATGCTTTTAGTTTTGCTATATATGGTAATGTGATTGCTATTATTGTGTTTTGAAATCACCTGATGAATAATAAATTTTATTTCCTTCTCTCATTTGTATTCTTCATGATTCTTCTTTACTTTAGATGCTTGTTATATGCCCCAATTTGTTGGTTAATTTTTTTTCTTAGTCACTTCTGCTACCCTAATCATTTAGTTGACTTGCTTAATCCTTTCACATTTGAAGTTATGCTTTTTTTTTTTTTACTTTTGCTTTCCTCCACATATTTTTTCTTAAAAAAGGTTGTCATCTTTTTTAAAGCCTGTACTTTATCCTTGTGATAAGTCTTTCTTGAAACTCTTTGATACTCACATGTTGATACAAGCTTTCCTCAGTTATTATATACTTCTTAAATTTACCTAAATTTATATCTTTCTTTTTAGTTATTTTTCTGTAAGGGTATGGGGTTTGAGTAAAGTGATAAGATGCATCATATCAGGTATACTTATTAGATTAAAACATGTCTTTACTGTTTTACCAAGTGTGAATAAGGTCTGGTTAGGTCTTTTGGCATGCCAGGAGGTCTGTTTAGATTAGACGAAGGAGTTGATCATTTCCTTAGAATCCAGGACATTTCAGCAAGCAGCCAGCTAGTAAAGGACATTCCAGCAAAACCTTTAAGAAGAAGCTATTTGGTGGAGAAGAGAGCAACTTGACTTTTAGCCTTGGTCTCCTTTCTACCTTGATTCTCTGTCTGGCAGAAGAAGACTATATGAGCTTTAAAAAGTCCAAAGGATTTGAACTTTTCCTTTAGTATCCTAGCATTGTTCCCAGAACAGTGGTGGCTGGTGGAAGTGTCTGTATCAGGAGCCAAGGAGAGATGAGGAGAAGCACAAATGCAAAATGAGGAAAAGCAGATTGAAGAATATAAAAGAGCTCAGGAACAATGCTATACCACACCTAAAAAAACATCTTGAGGAGTACAGAAAAAAGGACTTTTAGGAGATGTGAGTTACCTCTTTGCCATATATGCTCTCTAAATGAATCCACATCACCCTGGATTCTATGTATATCAGTGGGAGAATGTCAGATTTTTTTGTGATTTTTCTTTCAATTGTACCACCATAGTAAATATCCATTTAAGAAAACTAATTAAATCTGGCTGACTAGTTGATATTAGTGACAATCATTTGAAAGAAAACATTGTTTGGGGCTTCTGATTTATAGTTTTAGAAAGATGCTTTCCTACCTTTGAGAACTAATCCTACAGGTCTAATAGCCAGTTTCTGGGGACTTGACTCATTAATTCAAGTGGCAGTTGGGGATGATAGTATCCAAAATATGTAATATGTAGTAAACATATTTTGTGGACCCTTCACGTTTGTGGGAAGATTCTTCACCCAGGACTCTTCTTCTAGACTTCCCCCCCCCCCCCTGTTATTTAGGTTGCAATTACTCAGTAGTCTTTTTTTTTTTCCTAGTATGTTTCCTTTATATGTCATAACTCTTCCTCCCTACCCCACCCTCTGTTGGGTCACCAGAAGTCAGCTGCCATTTGTCTTCTTAGGGCATACAGTTAACCCTGAGTGGTTGGAATTTGAGAGATCCAGAGCTACACTAAATTTCTCTGTTTTCCCCTTTCAGTTAAATGATGGACTAAAATCTTCTCTCTCCTTTCTCCCTCTTACTTCTCATTTTAAGTGATATTCTTTTTGTGGCTTCCTTTTCCAGTTTTTCCTAACCTTTTTCACCTATGTTTCTCTTCCCTTTCATTCTCTTCTGAATATTTTTTTGAATAAGTGGACTGGTTCATTATTTATTCCTTCTATATTCCTCCCGAAGGCAGTGTCTTTGATGTACCAAAATTGAATTTTCTTTCCTACCCCATTTATGTATTATTTGCATCTGTAAATTTTATGCTTTCTTTTCTATTTTCTACTGTACTTCAACATACACATATCAATTCACAAAGGAAATGACAATGTTATGTGATATGATTCATTCCATGTCCTTAATCATGAGTCCAGGTCTTCCTTCTTGTCTTTATCATGATTATTCTTCACTCATAAGGCTGCAGGTGGGGCTGGCTTCCTATCCTCGGAAGGTTCCCTGATCAAGAGTGTCTGGAGGTTTTAGGCCCTGTTTACTTGATCTTGTGCTGGTTTTTCAATTGCTTGGCACATATAATTTCTAAGTGCCCTAAAACTTCTGGCCTTCTTCATGTTCAATTCTGGAACAAATGAGAGAATATATTGGTGTTTCTCTGGCTTCCTGAGCTTTTCTGAGCATCTGGTACCTTTTAAAATTTTTACTGAGGAGTTTGAGGAGAGTGCTCAGATCTTGCATAGTACCTTCTTACTCAGGACTCAACATTTAAAGTCACCTTTTGCTGTACTTTTTTGCTAAAGTGAAACCTTTTTTTGTAATTACCCCCTAATTTATCTGATTTGAAAGACTGAGTTTTTGTTCATTAGGCAGTCTATAGGCAAGATTTGCTGAATGTACTTAAGCACTTCATTGAAGATACTTGAGCAATTCTGTAAAAAATAAATAAATAAAATATAAAAAAAATTTTTTGGTTTACTTTCTCCTATCTTAGCCTTTTCTGATTACTTCAGCTGCTCTTAAGACAGTAGCAGTGGTATAATGGCTTTCTAGACTTGGAGGTCAATATACTTTCAGATTTCTCCCTCAGGGTCTCTGAGAGAGTCCATCTATTTTTTACTTAGTCACTGGTGGTTACCAAAACAGATGAGTGATCTGTAAATTAGGGCTGCTTCTTAACTGATATTCCCATAGCTGTTTTAGTGACTTCATCATGGAGGCAGGAAGTGGTTCTTTACCCATGTTGAAGATTGGAAATTGCTTATCACTTTATGGATTGCTAGTCTATTGGGGCCTGCATCCTTCCTGTCTAGACTCAGAGAGTTGGAATTACCATAAGGCTTGTTGTTGTTTTCTTGTTATTTTTGTCAAGGCAATTGGGGTTAAGTGACTTGCCCAAGGTCACACAGCTAGTAAATGTTAAGTGTTTGAGGTTAGATTTGAATTAAGGGTCACCTGATTCCAAGGTCGGTATTCAATCCACTGCATCATCTAGCTGCCCTTCCCATAAGGCTTAAAGAGCAAACAAGACTGATATGAACACTCTGAGGAATTTCCATGTTGTTGTGGCTGATACTCATGCCCTAGGAGACTTAGGATTGGAGGGTAGACAAAGGCATTTAGACTTTAATTCTTCTGGTTTAAAAAAAAAAAAAACACTAAGTATAAGAGGCAGCATGAAGTAGTAGTTGAAGAACCAGCCAGGGAGTAAACTGGGTTCAAATTCTGTCTCCAATTTAGACTGGCTTTTGACCTCGTCAAGTCATTTGACTTCTCATTGCCCATAGCTGCTGTAAGACTCTGAAGTTCAGAACAATTGTTGATTGGCCTTGGTAGAGGGAGTTTTCTCACAATAATGAAATCACAGATCCAGAGCCCCTTTCCCCTCAGCCCCACCAAGGATGCAGAATGTTTGTGTGCACATGTATGCACATGCATACATGTGTTTCTCTTTTAAGAAAAATTGACTATGGAATAGCACATTAATACAGTATTAGTCAAATGAAGGAAATCATTTAATAGTTGTTCAGATCATTTTTATGGGGAAGGTCAGGCAAGAGTATGTTTTCACAAATTCTTTTGTTTTTGTCTTTATAATAGCTTAAAAAAATAAGACTCATTCTATTTTGGAAAGAAATGATTCTTATTATACTGCAAAAATGTAACACCTACAACTTTTAAAATACAGAGCCAGCCCAGAAATTGGATAGGCCTCCTAGAGTTAAGGAACCATGCTCAGTAAGAGCCAGACTTAAGCACACATATGGCCCTGTACTTTGTATTAGAACAACTGTAGATTTTTTCTACCTGACATTTTAGAGGAGAAGAATTGGTCAGCAAAATATTTTCCAAAATTTGACTAAACCCTGATGATTTTTCCATCCAACACTTTACACAGAGAGGTAGGTCCTAATTTTGGCTTATTGAATCTGTAGAATATTTATCTTTAGTTTTCTACCCTCTCTGTGGCCTCCTATCTCCCTATTTTCTATAAACACAATGGTTTCTACAGGTTTTTATTAAGAAATGTTTCCAACATATAGAATATATAAATTCTAATCCTAATTCAGGATCTATTAAAAGCGACTTTGAATTCAACATTGTACAAACATTTAAATGCCTACATTTTCCCTATGTTATTCTAAAGGACAGATGGGATAGAAGTTGATGATATTATCAGGAGTTTACAGTGTATTTATGGGAAGAAACCAATAGGAATCATTACAAAAGTAATATATGCTCTGTGATTAATAGCATTTTAGACATCCTTGTTTCATTTCATTGTGTGCCATAATCTTGTCCCTGGTGCTAGTAGTATTTCTACTTTATAGATGATAAAACGAGGCCCCACAAATATGTAACTCACTCAGGGTTATACAAACTAGTGGGGGGCAGAGACCAAATGAAGAAGTAAGTGTCCTTATTCCTCCCAGTCCAGGACTCTTTCCACTGTACTTCACTGCCTTCTCATATATTACTGTGTTATGTGTTAAAGACCATTGGTGGTACTGAAGGGACCCAGAAACTCTAAAACTCTTTGAAGAAGAAAATCTTCAACTCTGCCTCAGTGAGGATCCCCGCCTGAGGAAAACAAGACAAATAATTTTATTCTGTTATCTAGGTGGGGTTGGTTCAGTCCTGAGCAAAACAATTCCAACCCTTTCAATTAAAAAACTCATTCAATTCTATTCAAATTCCAGTTCAAGCTGAAACCCAGCTTGTAGATGAGCCAACTTGGGCTGTCCCAGCCCCCACTAAGACCCAATATAATAGCTTCCTTCAACGAAGGTCTTTTGAAGATGGATCTTGGTAGCTCCCTTTGCTGCCAGGACCTCCTGTCCACTGAGAACTGCATTCTCAGTGCAAAACTCCATTTTCCCATAGATCTACCATTATAGAAGTCAGTCTCCTGCCACTATAGAAGTCAGTCTCTCGGTAAACTGGTTTCTATCTAACAATAAACTTTCATTTTGCAACTAGTATTTCAGGAATGAGTGAATTTTTTCACTCCTAAAACCTGCAGCTGATTTAAAGGGGATTCTTAACAACTCTCTTATCACCACTAATCTAGACCACTCAAACAGCATTAGTACTAAACATAATATTCCACATGTGGATAGGATGGCAGAATGTGGAGGGACCTCCTTACTTCTGGAAGCTGTGTCTCTTTATGCAGTCCAAGAATGTGTTAGATTGATTTTTTGTTTTGGTGGCCATCCTACTCTGCTGATGCATTCAGCTTGCAGACCACTAAAACCCCAGATCCTTTTATAATAAACTGTTGTTTATCCATGTCTTCTCTATCTTGTGCTTGTGAAATTGATTTTTTGCAATCAAAAGGTGATCTTTACATTGATTGATTGCTATTCTGCTGAATCTTATCACATTTAATCTAGGCTATCTTGCATCCTAATTCTGACATTGAATGTATTAGCTATTCCTCACAAATATTGGTAAGTATCTTCCCTGTGCCTTTTAATAAATATTTACTAATGGACTCATTGACTGGCAAAGCATATTTAATAATGCATGGGAAGACAATTGATGTCAGCTGATTGAAGATCCCTTTCCTGAGTTTCCCTTTGTGGTTCCCCAGTCAACCATCAGCATGTGCTTAGGGGCAACGAGATAGTACAGATGAAAAAAAAAAATGCTAGACCTGGAGTCAGGAAGACTTGATTTTAAATCCAGTCTCATATTAGCTGTGTGATCTTGGACAAGTCACTTTACTTCTATCTGCCTCAGTTTCCTTGTTTGTAAAATGGGGATAATAGAAGTACTGATTTGTAGAGCAGTCTTATAGGCCTATATAGCCCCTGAACTTCTATGTCTGTGCAGAGTTCTGTAAATACTGCTACTGTCGATACTGTTCCTGCTGAGGTCTGACTGCCCTCCTCTTGCTGCAGGCTGTATTGTTACTGGCCCTGTCGGGTCCACTGTTGTATGAGATCATTTCTGCCAGCATCCTTCCTTCCCAATGCAAGAGACTCCTCTTGTTCCCAGTCACCCTTCATTGAGGGACCTAAGAATCCCTGATATCTTTATCTCCCATGATAGATTAAGACTGGAAGTGTCTAGCTCAGGGTCATCTGCCTTCCTAGCCCAAAGAAAGATGCAAAATAAAACAAAAAGATTCAAAGCCAGAGATTCCTCTGGGCCAGGACATGTGTACTCTCTGCCAAGTATAAGCAGTAGCTGCTTCTGACAGGATAGGAAAGATTGTCTGAGCCCTAAGATCTGTAGGGGCCCTCACTGGAAGTTTGGGAGAGGGTGCCAGAAAGAGTTGAGTTCTCAATTCAATTTGGTAGTGTGAATGAAAATTCTCTGTAAAAAATTTTTTGAAACTGATATACCTCAGATTCCATATTGACAATTTCAGAAAGGTCCCTGGTCTTCTGGGGAGAATTAAGTATTGCTATTTAAGTGCCTCCCCCAATGGCTTGCATCAAACAATCACAGAAAAGTCCAATGACACAATTCTGGTTGGTTTCTCAAATGCCAAATTAAAAACAACAACAAAAGTAATAACAAAACTCTCTAATGCCAACTTAAAAACAACAACAACAACAAAACTCAAAGCACAGTTGTAAAATTCCTTGCTTTTTTTCCCTTCACTGTTGGAATCTTTCATGTCACCATTCACACTAGTTTGCTACGTCAAAAAAAAGATTATAGGCCTGAAGTTGCTTGTTCATAAAAACCAAACTTTGATACACCAGGATAACTTTTGAATGGGTAGGAGGGGATCATTTTTACTTTGGCTGTCTGAGGCAATTTGGTGGTGATCTTTAACAATATAAAAGCATCTCTTGCCTGCTGGAGTCAGACACATCTCATTCTTCATTTGTCCTTTTCAATTAGGAAGAAACTTGCTTTCAGTCCCCCCCAAATCCAGCCCTTACTGGTTGCTTTAAAAGTAAACTAAATTTTCCCCTGGGCAAGTAACTTAACTCCAGTTGCCTCAGAGAAAAAAAAAGTTAACTAAATTTTGAGGAAATCCCATGGAACACCTTGAAGGAAGCTTAAATTATCAGGTTGAAAGGCCCTTGGACAACACAGGTGGTGGATCTAGAAGAAAATTTATTGACATTATTTTTAAGGTACAATTCATAAGGACAAAGAATGTATTTATTTACATTGGTCTCTTCTTGTTTCATTGCCATATATACTTTACTCTCTAATCTTAGAGGGGTGGAGGAGGCCTTGTGGTCAATAATCACAGTCTGTAAACTCAAAATCACTCCCAGAAACCCCCAAGCTAATCTGAGCTCACCCTTTCTCTGCATTGCCTACATCTTGCACAACCATACCCATTGTTCTGAGCTGTGCCTGACTGAGGAGTATAATCTGGTAGTTCATGTTCAATATTAAAATGAAATAAAACATTTTTAGGTAATAGTTAACAAAAGGATATTTACTTAGCAGGAGAAAACTATTTAATAAAGATTTGCATGTGAGACATCAACAAGTTATTTTAGCTAAGTAAAGCTTCCTTTCCTGACTTGCTGTTGGAATCTTCTGACCAAACAAAGCTTGCATCTAGAGTTTCTTGTGACTGTTTGTTATTAATGGGAGAATCTGAGGCTTTAGTCCCCTGAGATAATTAAGTCACTTGGACAGTTCTAAGACTTTTTAAGGAAAAATTAGCTTAACTTGCAAAGAGGTTCAAGTTAAGATATTGCTGCTACCACAGGCTACCTTGAGAGGCAGAGTTTCTAGGAATAGGGAGATGATGATCCTTCTGTACTCTGTCACTTGAGGAATGATTAAAGAACTGGGGGTGTTTTACCTGGTAAAGAGAAGACTTGGTGTGGATGTGGTCTCTGTATTACAAATATCTGGTTGGTGTTCATATGGAAGAGGGATTAGGCTTGTTCTTTTTGATCTCAGAGTACAGAATCAGAGCAGGATCAATGAGTAGAAGTTAAAAGAGGCAAATTTAGGAACTTCCCAATTGTTTAGAAGTATAATGAACTACTTAAGAGATGGTGGATTCTCTCTTCTTGGAAGTCTCTACCAAGAGGCTGAACCAGTCCTACTCCCAGAAATCCTGCAAGGGAACTTGAGAAGTGTTTTTTATTTCTTTAACTAATTTTTTTTTTACCATCGTCTCCCAACTTCTTGTATAATTTATTCCTCTATATTAGTTAAAGTAAACATTTTGTCATTAAAAATTAAATTAAAAGCAAGAAAACCAACAAATCCCCAACTATTAAAACTTTTGGTTTTGAATCTACTGGTAAGTGAGTTGTTGGATTCTAGAAGCAATAATAAACAACACTTTTTTCCCCCTTTACAGATGTTCAACAACTGCTTGATCTATGAACCTATTATTGGTACAATTCATTTCCTCCCCCCCTGTTTTTTAGGGCTTTTGAGTGGCCAGACATCTCCTACAAATACCAAATTAGAGAAGCTAGACTCTCAACAAGTTCTTCAGCTCTGTCTCCGATATCAAGATCACCTTCATCAATGTGCAGAAGCGGTTTCCTTTGATCAGAATGCTTTGGTCAAACGAATCAAAGAGGTAAATTGTACATCCTTTTTTCCTCCTCTCTTCAAGTTGACTCCTTTTGATTGTGGTCTACTTTAAATTTTTGGTCTTCTTCTTTGGTATCCATATTTAATCAATGCTCTTTGAGCTCCATGACTGATATTTGTTACTTCTTCATAAGAATTTATATGTTCTATAATTTAACATATTTAACATGTATTGGACTACCTGCCATCTAGGGGAAAGGGGGAGAAAGAGGGGAAAATTTGGAACAGAAGGTTTTGCAAAGGTCAATGTTGAAAAAATTACCCATACATATGTTTTGTAAATAAAAAGATATTAAAAAAACTAAAAAAAAAAAGAATTTATATGTTTTTGTTGAATTTCATCAGGTTTTTAATAGATCACTTCCCTATTATTTAGTATGCATTTTTGTATGCAGTCTGTGTAAGTATAGCAGAATGACACAATGGACAGAGCACTGAACTGGGAATAAGGGACCTGGGTTATGGTCTTGCCTCTCTGCCTGGTTACTATGCAATCGGGGCAAATTAACTCACCTCTCTGGGGATGAGTTTCCTCATTTGTAAAATTATGGAGTTGAACTACTTGTATCCACATTGTAACTGGTTTTGGATCCATTCTGTTACAGTCTGTTATTTTATTTGAAGAAAATCTGGTCTCATGTAGACATGAAGTTGGAAAAGAGGAGTATTTTAGTAATCAAATAACATCTTAGTATTATTAGGATAGGGCAGCTAGGTAGCTCTGTGGATAGGGCCTACAGTCAATAAGACCTGAATTCAAATCCAGCTTCAGACATTTTCTAACTGTGTGACTCTGACCAAGTCCCTTCACTTTTTTGCCTCAGTTTCCTCATCTGTAAAATGAGCTGGAGAAGTAAATGGCAAACCACTCTAGTATCTCAAAAAGTCAGATATGACTGAACCAGCTAAACAAAAATTATTAGGAAAACTGTTTTGACTTCCAGGATTGCTTGAATCATATGGACCCATCACAGGTGTGCAAAAAACCCTTTGAGAATAGCTGATCTAGGTATTATGTGTCCATGCACAACTAGGTGGGAAGTTCCTTCAAAGCAGATATTTCCCTTTATATTTCTCTTATTTTCTCTACCACAGCTTACACAGTTCTTTGCTCATTATAAACACTTCATTTATGCTTGTTGGTGTGGATTTGTAAGCATTAATCACTGCTACAGGTCAGAAGTAAAATTCTCTGCCAATTCAAGATCAATTAGAAATCAACATAATATATTTCCATAGAAACTTTTTAACCAATGAGATATTATAAAATTAGACTTATCCTTGATATACCTCTTCCTATTCTACTGTTCTTTTTAAGAATCCTCATAAATTGTATAAAGTGAAGTATGCCTGTATTCTTTAAATCTAAGTCATAGATTAAGCTACCTAATAATATTTGCCCCTGTGGGGACCATTCATGATGTTCTCCTCAGTTAATAAGACTGACATTGATAATTATTTTCTGAGAGTGGTCATTCAACCACCAAGCATTCCTAAAATAGTTTAGACAAGTGATTCTTAATTTATGGTCCATGAACTTTAAAAAAAATTTTTTGAAATTGTATTTCAGCATAATTGGTTTCTTTTGTAAGCTTATATATTTTTTCCTACGAAGAGTCACAGTTAGATACTTAGAGAGTTTGAAGAGGCCTGGTCTAGATAAGTGTTGAATTGTATTTTAGGAAACTTGATGGTTTTGTCATGTTTTGACTAAGTATTCAGGGAGATACATATTTGATGCATACATATTTCATATTTTAGAAGAAAACATAGAGATAGCATTGAAATTTTCTTGTTCTCCCCAATACAGATTTAGCAATGAATATCTCCCCAGTATCAACAAATCAATTAACATCATTAACTTTTATAAAGAGATATTTACTAAGGAATAATAACAAGGGACAGAATATATACAATATTCTTCCTGGTATTCTGGGACATACTTTTTCTTAAGTGCATGGGAGCGTATTTTCTTGAAAAAATGGGAAATTTTATGCCACTATATATCCTTTTTTAAAAAACTAACATATAATTTTGGTGTCCTCTTAGAACTTCCCTCAAGGCAGGAACTGTCCTTATTTTATTTTATTTTTTTATTCCTAGAGATTAGTACAGTACTTTGCTTATAATAGACTCCTAATGCTTGTGGATTAATTCATCTTTACTACAAAGAGCCATATTTAGGTATTTAGAAAGTTTGGGGAGGCCTAATCTATTTAAGTGTTTCCTTACTATATTGCAGGAAGCCTGAAGTGCTCAGATTGTTTTTTACTAAATATTCAGGGAAAAAAATGTCAATACTAGCTCTTTGTTTTCTTCTAAAACTTTAATTATAAAATATGTGGGCATCACATATACTCATGCCTCCTTTTTTTGTTATGAAAATAGGTTTGCCTGCCTTTGTATTGCTCCAAAATTTGTCCCTAAGCATTGGACCTGGAGTTAGGAAAACCTGAATTCAAATGCAGCTTCATATACTTACTGTCCGTGTGATCTTAGACAAGTCATTTTGATGGGTTTGAGGTACCATACCAAATGATGAGATTAAGGAGAACAATTAGCACCAAATGTTGGGGTTCATTCATGTGAAGGATTCACAATGACCATTCTTTTTGGCAGAAGGTAGGTGTATTAAGGAGAAGAGGTTACAGATAAAATGAAGAGATAAAATAGACAACAGGAGTGATAAATATGAAATAGAGTTGGGAGAGCATATAAAAAGACAGGGGCATAATGGGGGGGTGAGAACAAAGATATAGAGAGGGTGAAGGAGGGGTGAGGGGGAGGAGTGAGGAGAAAGATACCCTGGGACAGACCATGGTGGGCTTACCCAAAAGGGATTCAGCAAAGGTGGTATGGGCCATAAGCAGATTTATAGGGAAAATTTAACCTCAGGAATTTGATATAACTTAGATTTCTGATTGAACCCAATAAGGTGATCTTCACAGAAGATGGAACTATAAGGTTGAACTGATCCCCATTACTGCCCTTCCTTGTTTGCCTTAGGGAGTAATTTTATCAGTATTTCAAGCTTTCTCTGTCAACCCACTCGGTGTTTCAGGACCTCATCAATTTAACCTCCATCTACTTCAATTTCTTCAGATGTAAAATGAGAAAAATAATAGCATCAACTTTCTAGAATTGTTGTGAGGATAAAATGGAATAATATTTCCCAAGTGCTTTACCAACCTTAAAGCACTATATAAATTCTGGCTACTACTTATTACTGTTTTTATTATCACCATAATGTATATTAAAATGCTGTCATGTGTGATGACCATATATTTTAAAATCAGCTGGAGTCAGGAATTCAGGTTAAGGGAAAATCCTCGATCTTTATTCTTTGCCGAGGTGAAGGGGGATGGCGATAGGAAGTGAGTGCCGTTGTGACACGAACCCGGCCAGCAGTCTCTCTGCCTCTGTCTCTCCACCCACCAAAATCGTCTCTACGTAATTTCCTATACAACACATCAAAACTTGCACCATTTTTTCTCCAAGCATATATTAATAGAGTATCGTCCAATTGGTATTTAACCTCATGTGCTTGGGACCTCAGTGCATCAACTCAAGCTGTAGCCCGTTACAGTTATGGATCTTAATAGTTGGTAAATTGCAAACAGCACTAGTAGCTAAAATGTAAACTAAATGTAAGAAGGAGGCATAAGCAAAGTCCAGAGTAAAATTTGAGGAAAAGTCTTGCTCAGTGTCACAATGTACTTAGAGTTTATAGTTGGATGTATCTAATAACATTCATTTTATTATTCAATCCTTTGGCATAGATAGCTCCTTGAACAGTATTACAGGAGATGAGCATAGCCATTTTGTCTGTTTATGATCATCTCTATGTTGCTACCTCGGCCTGACCACATTGGGAATGATGAAGTCCTTGGCTGCTTCTGGTCAACCATGTGTGATTCAGTATTGAAAGATTAAGGCACTTTGGGTATGATAAAACCATTCTCTTATTGATTGCTGAGCAGGAAGAGCTACTGACATAGACTTTTCAAACAGAATGACCCTGCTGTCAACCTCTTTTCTTCCCCATATGATGATCAGTTATGTCTGGACTATTCCAGTCCCTTTCCCAGAAGTGTGGGGTGGGAGGTTCAGCTTTTTCTAACCTTAGATAAAAAGGTAACTGTTCTTATGTGGTCCTTAGAGCTTTGGTCCTCTGGCTGCCTCTTATGTTTGCCTTTCTTTGCCTTATCATAGGTGATTGGACAGTGATTCTGATATGGATGTGTCCAATCTTGGAAGCAATTTCATGAGTTGGAGGGGGTTGGAGATTTTGGGTTTCTTGGTTGGTTGGAATTCCCTGGGAGTTTCTGCATCAGAGTATACCACCAAGAGAATGAGTTCATTCCCTGGCCTGGGGTTTACCAGAAGACATCTACCTTAAGGACGACAGTACATAGTAAAATGCCTATATGCATCAGTCTCACAAACTCTGTTATTGTGTCCTTTGATATTTTTATCTGTAACTTCATATTTATGGCCAGCTCCAAAGATTAGTAATTCAACATCATTATCTAGTAAATAAGTTTATGCAACATTCACCTTTTCATATCATTTGATTGATCATAGAATGTAATTGAACTAGTTGTACAATCTTTTGCCACTGTGAGACTTTAAAACCATATTCTAAACAATTGATGTTTAGGGAGAAACCTAGAAACAGTAGAACATATGCAAATTAGCAACAAATGCATTCCATTTGCACTTTCCCCAGTTAGGAGAATAAGGATGTTTCAGTGAGCACCATCAAATAACAGACTTTCATATCCAAATGCAGCAAAAGGGTTTATTAGAAAAGGTGTAATAAAACACATAGAGCTTAAAGAGAAAAGGGGGAGGGGCAGAAATAAAACATGAAAGGCAAAATTGGAAACTGTGCAAAACAACATCAAACTGGAAAACTTCAGTGACAGGGTGGGGAGAGGCACAAGCTGTAATTATGAGACATATAAGACTATATCTTGACTCTTGTTTGTCAGAATATGAGTGGAAGACAGAGACAAGTCCCATAGCACTATTCAGAGAGCATGGTACAAGTATGTATATATTCCTTAGGAAACAAAGCACCGCAGCAGGAGAGGGGACCAATTCATTGTTGAGGGGAGCTGAGATAAATATAATCTCTAAAATCCCATTGGGACCTGGCACACAGAGAAGGGGGAAAAATCAAAGGAGATTTATTCTTTGTTACTTTAAGTAGAAAGTGGAAAACCTTACCAACAGTAGATCCCCTAAAAAAATAGAAAGGAGTAAAATACTCTATAACTCCAGAATATAACCAAAAATATTAGAATAAGTCAAAAAAGAAAAAGAAAACACAATAGGATAAAAAGGAAATGAAAGAACAAATCTGCATATCAAAATTATACCATTCAACAGGAAATAGATATCCAAATAATATCAAAACCAGTGAATTAAATTCAGCTCTAAATTAAAAAGAATTAAAGGAAATCTGAAGTAATACAAAGAGTCAAAAAAAGAAAAGTAAGAAGAAAATTTAAGAAGAGAAAAAATTTTTTCAAAGCATATTTTTTTCTAATATTATATCACTTATAAGGGCAAATTTTGCTTAAAAAACCCAAGAAGGAAATAAAGCAGAATTTAAAATTCCAAGTAAAGGAAATGTAAGAACTTGTAAAATTTTTTTTGTTTTTCCTAGGGCTGGCCTCTACTTGTAATTATGGCTGGAACTGGAGATGGTTCGATTAAATATGGGTAGAATCTTTCTCTCCTTTCAGGTAATTTCTCTAGTAGACACCCTACCCTATATAACCTAAAGGGGAGAGAGGAGAGGAAATTGGTTTTTTAAACATGCTTTGAGAAATGGGACTATTGGGAGGAAATGTACTTCAAGGTACCAAAGTCTCTGCCTTTGAGGGAAACCCCTCAAGTTCCCTATTTACCAAGACTATTTGCTCTCAGGGCTGCCCCCAATCCTTCTAACCTACTTCTAATCTACTTGCCTCTGAAGTTATCCTATTGCAACCAAATCCTTCAAGGGCTGAGTCATATGTGTCCAGCCTACAAGTGTCCAGAGATTTCATCATCTCCAATGTACCCAAGCTCTGAGCTAACACAGTTGGCTAGAAAAGCTGCCAGGACAGTTCTGCATATGTCCTTTTAATATTATTCACTATTGAAATTTAACCGAGTCTAAAATTAGTTTTGTAACACTCCTTGAAATAAGTCAGGTTGCTTTGGATTATTGCAAAACTAAGATTGGAAGTCATTTCTGAAATAGCTCTGGGAGTACAAAGAAAGCTTACTTTGTTTTAGGGCTTTTTTTCTCCCATGGTGATTTATTTTTCCTGTTTTCTTATGCATAACCAAACTCCTGAAATGCTTGTATGAAAACATATACCTGTTTCTTCTCATTCCAAAACCAAGTGTTGAAATTAGTCACTTCCAAAATGAACATAACAGAAGGAATAGCTTTGATCAAACATGAGCTCACTCCATTTTTCCAGATGTTTCCTGGCAATTTGGTTAAAGAGGTGCAAGGAAGTAACTTAATGCAACATGTGTTGAAAAGGGGGAGGAAATGAATTACCAAAGAGAATATATATTAATTGAAATTCAATATGTGGACAAATAAAAGCACATAAAAGTTATATTGGCAGCATTCAGATCTAAAGGAAATGTGAGTATAATAAATACTGATACAAATAATTAGATAAGCTTTTTTGTGATTAAATTGATTTCATGCTTCTGAGGGAGAGTTCTATGTTAGTATTCTCAAATTTGTGAATTTTAATTTTTATTCCCTTCACAGCTGACTGTGATAATTAATTTTCATGGGTGCTTCTGTGGGTGCCCAGTCATAGCAAGTATTTAAACACCTACCCAGCATTAGGTATTGTGGAGGAGAAAGGAAGAATGAGACAAAATTTTTACCTTTAGGAAGTTCCTAGTTGCTTTGTGAAGACGAGATTAGCATACATTGAGGATGAAGTGGTAGAGAAATTCTGTAAAGATCTTCAGAATATTCCTGTCAGATTAATTCAGCACACATCTTGATACATGATGATTTCAATGTAAAGGTTAAAAAAAAGGTTAGAAAAAAGGTGGGGGAGGTGGGGGAAAGAAATGTATATGAAAGCTTGCTTCAGGAAGAAGGAATAAAACTCCATCAAAAAATCCTGAACCCTTCAGGTGATTGATGTGATTGATTGACGTGCGGGTGGGAGGAGTTACAAGTCAGCACAAGTTGTAATTACGAGACATCTAAGACTATATTCTGACTCTTGTTTGTCAGAACATGAGTGGAAGACAGAAACAAGTCCCATAGACAAGTTACTATTCAAGGAGCATGGTCCAGGTACATATGTATTCCTAAGGAAACAAAGCACCACAGCAGGAGAGGGGACCAACTCATTGTTTAGGGGAGCTGAGATAAATATGATCTCTAAAATCCCATTGGGAAAGGTTCTGATAGAGGCCTCATTTCCAAAATATATAGAGAATTGACAATTTATAAAAAATCAAGCTATTCTCCAATTGATAAATGGTCAAAGGATATGAACAGACAATTTTCAGATGAAGAAATTGAAACTATTTCTAACCATATGAAAAGATACTCCAAGTCATTATTAATTAGAGAAATGCTAATTAAGACAACTCTGAGATACCACTACATACATCTCACATTGGCTAGGATGTTAGGAAAAGGTAATGATGAATGTTGGTGGGGATGTGGGAAAATTGGGGCACTGATGGATTGTTGGTGGAATTGTGAATGCATCCAGCCATTCTGGAGAGCGATTTGGAACTATGCTCAAAAAGTTACCAAATTGTGCATACCCGTTGATCCAGCAGTGTTACTACTGGGTTTATATCCCAAAGAGATCTTAAAGGAGGGAAAGGGACCCACATGTGCCAAAATAATTGTGGCAGCCCTCTTTGTAGTGGCAAGAAACTGGAAATTGAATGGATGCCCATCAATTGGAGAATGACTGAATAAATTGTGGTATTTTTGAATGTTATGGAATATTATTGTTTTATAAGAAATGACCAGCAGGATGATTTCAGAAAGGCCTGGAGAGACTTAACATAAACTGATGCTGAGTGAAATGAGCAGGACCAGGAGATCATTATATACTTCAACAATACTATATGGTGATTAATTCTAATGGACGTGGCTCTCTTCATCAGTGAGATGAACCAAATCAGTTCCATTTGTTCAATAATGAATAGAACCAGCTACACTCAGCAAAGAACTCTGGGAAATAAGTGTGAACCACTACATAACATTTCCAATCCCTCTGTTTTTGTTCTCTTTCATTTTTGATTTCCTTCTCAGGTTAATTTTACATTATTTCAAAGTCCGATTCTTCTTGTACAGCAAAATAACTGTATGGATATGTATACATATATTGTATTTAACATATACTTTAACATATTAAAAAAATAAAATCCCATTGGGACCTGGAATACAGGGAAGGGGAAAAAATTAAAAGAGATTTATTCTTTATTACTTTAAGTAGAAGGTGGAAAACCTTACCAACAGTAGATTCCTTAAAAAAATAGAAAGGAGTAAAATAGTTCTATAACTCCAGAAATAACCAAAAATATTAGAATAAATCAAAAGACTGAAAAATTTAAAGACCATAAGATATTTACTGTCAGAAACAACTAATCTGAAGTTAATCCCCAACAGATACATGTGCAAAGGATATGAACACAATTCTCAAAAGAAGAAATCCAAGTTTGTGAAAAGAGGCTCCAAAACACTAATAATATGTAAGCAGTAAATTAAAATAATTTTGAAGTTCCACCTCATATCTGTCAAAAACTAACTACTAGGTTTGTGCTCCCAAAAAGATCAAAGAAAAAGCAAAAATACCCATATGTACAATATTATGGCAGCTCTTTTTATAGTGGTAAAGAATTGGAAACTAATATGATATATAAATAAAGCGGAATATTGTTCTATAAGAAATGATGAGCAGGCTGATTTCAGAAAAGCTTGGAAAGACTTATTTGAATTGATGCTAAGTGAAGTGAGCAGAACCAAGAGGACATTGTACATATCAAGATTATATGATGATCAACTGTAATGGACTAATAACTCTTTTCACAATGAGGCTATTCAAGACAATTCCAATAGATTTGGGATGGAGAGAGCCATTTGTGCCCAAGGGTAGAACAATGGAAAATGAATGTGGATCACAGCATAAGTATTTTCACCTTTTTTGTGGTGTTTGCTTGCTTGTTTTTTTTTTCTTATGTTTTTCCCCTTTTTGATCTGATTTTTCTTGTGCAGCATGTTGAATATGGAAATATGTTTAGAATTATACATGTTTAACCTATATAGGATTGCTTATTGTTTTGGGAAGGAAGGAGGAAGGGAGAGAGGGAGAAAAATTTGGAACACAAGATTTTACGAAGGTGAAATTTTGAAAACTATCTTTGCATGTATTTGGAAAAATAAAATACTATTTTAAAAAATTGGAAACTAGATGTTGTTTTTTGTTGAGTCATTTCAGTTCACTCTTTGTGACCCCACTTGGAGTTTTCCTAAACGATACTGGAGTGGTTTGCCATTTCCTTCTCTATCTTATTTTACAGATGAGAAAATTAAGGCATATGGGGTGAAGTGACTTGCCCAGAGTCACATAGTCAGTAAGTGTCTGAGGCCAGATTTGAATTCAGAAGATGAGTCTTCCTGACTCCAGGCCCAGTACTTTATCCACTGTGTCATTTAGGTGCCCATAAACTAAAATAATGCCTGTCAATTATGGAATGAGTGACAAAATTGTGATACTTTAATATAACGAAAAGTTCTATTTTTTGTACTTCAAGCAAGAAATTATATGAGTGCAAGTGTTTGAAGAATCAGAACCAGGAGAATAATCCAGTTAGTAACAACAACATTGTAAAGGCAAACAATTTTAGACAACTTGAATCCATGCAATAAACAACTATGATTTCACTGTGATGATAAGGAAGCATCTATGCAAACTATTTCCTGCTGTATAGGTGATGTATTAGAGATATGAATTTTGTTTGACAATCAACATTTGTTAGTCTTTTTTTTTTTTAAGTGGAAGAATTGAGAGGGAGTGGAAAAGAGCAATGAAGTTACCTTTTCCCCAAAATAAAAAAAGAAAGAAAAAGAGGAAAAAAAATCAGGGAAGAACAATGTCATGAAAGCCTAGATAGGAGAGGGTACTTAGTAAGAAACAATGGTTTATAATGTCAAATGTTACAGAAATGTTAGGACAGATGAAGTTTGAGAAAAAGCTCTAAGATTTAACAAGGAAGAGATTATTGGCAGCTTTGGAGAAGGTAGTTTCAATTGAATGATGTCGATGAAAACCAGATTTTAGGGGAGTTAGTAGAACATGGAAAGAGAAAGTGAAGGCTCTGTGTATAGATGTGTTTCTTCAGTTTAGCCTTGAAAGGAAAGAAAAATATGGAATGATAGGGTAGATAGTAGGATTTGAGTTTTGTACATTTTTGGTTTTGTTTTGTTTTAAGTATAATGGTAGAGACAAGGGCATGTTTGTAGAAAGTGGGGAAGGCATTAGATAAAGGAGAGAGTGGGACTAATAATGGAAAATGGTCTTCAAGTATACCCTGGTTAAAATATAATAGCTCTGCTTAATAAGTTCATAGATGACTGATAAATTTTTTTGTCAATAGTGCCAATTCATTCACAAAGGCAGGATAACTATTGTAGTAAGAAAAGTCCTAAATAATAAACATATCCTTAGCACAGTGCTTAGCATATAGGGAATGCATAATAAATATTGATATACACAAAAAGAATTATAACTATCACAAACCAGACATTATGGAATATTTTGTGGCAGTCAAAATTTAGTTGACTCTGATATACATATCTTCATGTCTTTATCTAATCACACATATAACTTATATACATACATACCTGATTATATCTATTAGAGAATCACTGTCAGGGCTAGGATTAAAATTTATAACCTGCATGTGTAAACATAAACACACATGTATACACAGATACATAATTTAGTTTATTAATCTTAATTTATACATATGCACATATAGACATGTGTGTGCATACATATTTATTTGAAAGCCTCTCTATTTTGTCGAAGCTAAAAGGACAGCAACCATTTAGACCTGACATGTTACTAATCAGCATGGAAGTTTTGGTCTGTTCTATTTCCAAACTGGGCTGGTTTGCCCTACTAGGTGCACTCTACCCCCTTCCCTGACTTCCTCTTCCTCTCCCACTTCTGAGGAGCTCATCATATTAATGCCAGATTTAGTTTGGAGAGGACTTCTGCAGGTCACAAGTCCTGGGCTCAAGTAGTGCCCCAGTCCTCAGGAACAGGGATTATAGGTGTATAGCACCATGCCCAGTAACCACTATACTTTTGCTTTGTTTGATGACATTTTATACCTCTGCTAGGTAAACTTCCCACATATGAATGAAGGTGTAGGACTGCTTATTTAGTTATTGCTAAATTACTGGAAATTAATCTACTTGCTTGAAATACTTTAAAACCTGAAAGGAGTAGACGAAGTGCTTATTTAAACACACACACACATACAGTGCCAGGTTTCTGTTGAATGATACAGTTCTATATTTTATTTAAAGTGTCCTATATTTTACTTTGTGTTGCTAGTTACTGTCTTGTATGTGTGTGCTTGGTAGAAGTTTTAGGTTGACTCAATACTAGGTATAATCTATCTTTTTTCTCTTTGCTATGCCCTTGTATGTCAAAGTATGATCAGTGAGAAACCTAACTAGTGTTTCATTTGTAGCATGTGTAGGTAGAATTAGTTAAATCTGCCTGGCTATGAGACTTACTGTGTGCCCTCTTAATTCTGACCTCATGCTTCCTCTACGGTAGCTCTGTTTTGCCAGAGAGGCTGAAATCCTAGAAGGGGGTCAGTCTGGTTTATTACCTGCTTGTTGTGAATTTACATTTGTAATTATTGGCTGAAGGTGAGCTCACATCCTGCCTCTGTCCTTTGTTTGGCTGTTGTGGGATTCAGTCCCATTAGGCTCTGGGCACAGATGTCTCAGCAGTTTTGAATAATAGACCCATTTCCTCTGTAGTCTCTTTACCCTGGAATTGCCCTTGCCAGTTGCCCTGCATCCCCAGCTCCACCCTACTTTGCCTAGGTTAATAGGTGACCTTGTAGCCCCTCAGAACTTATCTCCTCAGAAGTTGTTTTTAAGAATTTTCCCTCACCCAGCTTTGTTCCTTTGAGTCTGTCAAAAATGGTCTACCACAAGGGCCTGCCCATTGGCCTTTTTTCACAAGCAGTTTCAGAATAGCTACCTTAGGTAGTGAAACAGGTTAGGTGTGAGGACATGTCAAGATGCTGTCTACTGCCTTGTTCTTTGCTGTGACAGAGTGATTAAAATAATTTGAGCAGAGCTTTAGAATAGTTTATTCTAGAAATATATACACTCATCCCATCTGAAGAAAATGTGTTTTGAAAGAGTAGTGTATCACATTTTGAAAATCTGTATCATCTGTTAATTTGTATCCCTGTAAAACTTTTAAAAGTAGCCCTATGACCTACTTTTGCTATATCCTGATGTAACTCTATAAATCCACTAATGTGCTGGGAAGCTGGTTGGGGTGCTTTTGCTCTTACTCTAATGGGGGTTCCTTAGCCCTGGGCCCACATACACAGATTGAGTTCAGTCCTGGTGGAGTTTGAGACCTAAAAAGAGGAATCTGCTTCTTTTTTGTATACTCTCTAGCTCTTTACACCACCATCCCAGAGCCTTAGGGAGATATCCAGGATCTCCCAAAAATGAAATAGGGAAACATTGAATGTATAACGTAGATCAGATAGTGATCAGCTATTTATTGCATCCATGCAAAAGAAATATTTAACAAACAAAAGACTCATAAGAGCATGTGGATAAATTTAAACTTCAAAAGGTAAATTAAAATTATTATTATACTTTCCTTTGAGGTTGATACTTAAAATGTTAAGACATAAAACATTAAAAAAGAAAAGATGTGAAACATTAAGACTTGATAGAATTGTTAAATAGACACTTTACCTCCTTGGGTCTGTGCTCAAAACAACTTTCTCAAAACTCATGTCTTTTGGTCAGGAATCTTGTCCTATTATTGTCCACCTTTTAATGATCATCTCCCTGAAGAAGCCCTATAAGGCTCTAGGGGATATCTCCAGTAATGTAGCCTGCATTGGAGCATCAAAATAGCCACTCCCCTCAAAATCTGCCTCTCCAGATTGTTTGGGCAGCTGTGTTCAGACAGAGAAACTGGGGCAGCCAAGCAGCCAGAGACTTTATAGCTCATTCAGGGATCACTTGAAGAAACTCTTGCTTTAGTGGCTGTATGCTTTATGAGCTCTTTGAGGCGACAGGGCATCTTTTTGCCTTTCTTTGTATCCCCATCATTTAGCACAGTACCTGGTACATAATAACTGTTTAATAAATACTTGCTGAC
Source organism: Sarcophilus harrisii (assembly GCF_902635505.1). Classification (NCBI taxonomy): domain Eukaryota; kingdom Metazoa; phylum Chordata; class Mammalia; order Dasyuromorphia; family Dasyuridae; genus Sarcophilus; species Sarcophilus harrisii. The sequence goes on from NC_045430.1 coordinate 103,490,580, forward strand.
TGACCCTTAAAAAAAGAGAGTGCCCCTTCCTTTCCGCTTAATAGGAAATTCTACACATTCAGAAAAGTAAATGAAGAGATGGAGAGAGTTGAAGCCCTCTCTGTGTCTGTATGTGTGTGTATGTCTTTCTTTTTCTTTATTAATATTTTATTATCTAGATTTACAAGATACTAAGTACTATGCAAATTCAACCATTTTGATGCCAAAGACAGTTACTTATTTTCTACTGTTTTTCCCATTAGCGTTTATGCATCTTTTTTAAAAATACATTTTATTTCCCCCTACTTACATGTAAAAACTTTTTTTACATAGAGTTCCAAATTCTTCCCTCTTCCCTCCTTAAGATGGTAAGAAATCTTATATGTATCTCACACACACACATATATACTCACACTCATGTAAAACATTTCCATATTAATAATTTTGTGGAAGAAAACAAACAAAAAAAAATAAAGTGAAAATGTATACTTTGGTCTGTATCCATCATTTCTTTGTAGACAGATAGTATTTTTTATCATGAGTTCTTTGGGATTGTTTTGGGTCATTGTATTGCTTAGATAAGTGTGGTTACTGTGTACATCATTTTTCTGGTTCTGTTCCTTTCACTTTTCATTAAGTCTTTCCAGGTTTTTCTGAAATCATCCTACTCATCATTTCTTGTGGTACAACAATATTCTATTGATGGGCATCTCTTCAATTTCCAATTCTGTGCCGAGCCACTTTAAATATTTTTGTACAAATAGGCCTTTCTCCTTTAATATTTTTTTAAAAAATTATTGACCTAGTTTTGGTATTGCTCAATAATCACACTTTGATTACCCTTTGGGCAGGATTCCAAATTATTCTCCAGAATGGTTGGATCAATTCACAGTTCTACCAACAGTGCATTAATGTCTCAATTTTCCCAGTTTTCTTCAAAATTTATTATTTTCCTTTTTTGTCACATTATCCAGTCTGATGTCTCTAATTAATAGTGATTTAGAGCATTTTTTCCATATGATTATGGATAGTTTTGATTTCTTCATCTGAAAACTGCCTGTTCTTATCTTTTTTTTCCATTTGTCAATTGGGAAATGACTTGTTTTCTTATAAATTTGATTCAGTTCCCTATATATTTGAGAAATGAGGCCTTTATTAGAGATAATTGCTAGAAATTCCCCCTTCCCTCTTCCTGATTTCTGTTTTCCCTCTAATTTTGATTGTACTGTTTTTGTTTGTGCAAAGCTTTTTAATTTAATATAATCAGAATGATCCATTTTATATTTTGCAATGCTCTCTATCTTGTTTAGTCCCAAATTCTTCTTTTATCAATATATCTTGAGTTGTCTCTCCTTTCATACTAAGCCAGAGTTCCACAGAACAAAAGGCCTATCCTGATTATCTTCTACTACTTCTACAAGAGTGTTCCAAAAGCCTAATAATTTATTTTTATTTTTTCAAAAGCCTAATAATTTAAGTCATTAAAGTTTCAAACTACACCAAAAGCCTATATAAACTATAATATCCCAAAAGAACTACTGAATTTAATAGTCATTAACATTGGTCTCAGTATAATTGCAGTTCAAAGGGGGGAGAGAGTTACTCTTGAATATTGACATTGTCCCACATGGGTGCTAGTGAGAAACAGTACAGATGGGATAACCCCATTGTCTCTAGACACATAATCAGGGCTGTTGGTTCAGATGAACAGCATAATTTGAACTCCAAAGATCCAAATCTACTCAGATCAAACATATATGGAATTTTTTAGACAAAAATGATGTGGCACTAATAGGAGATAGCTCTGTTTCCAGTGAGGCAAAGCTGTGGGGTAGCCTGTACCATTTAAATGAAGGTATTTTCTAGAATATCTAATAAAGAATGAGGAATGAGGGTCAAGCAGCTGGGAAATTTAACAATAACAATGCCACAGCATAACACTGGTTGGAATAGTAGAGACATTAGGTCAAGCCACATATCCTGGAGGCTTATATACCAATAAAATTGGATTTCACCAGCTTATAATAACATACATATCCTATTGTATACTTTTATTGGGTTTATTTCTTCCAGACAGTACAAATTAAAGTAATTTAGCTATTAAGTCACATAGCAGTTAGAAAGCAAGGCAGACATTTTAAAAGCTTTACAAGTAGCAACAACTTTGTATCTCAAGAACTCTTCAAGTACCACATATTTAGGTCTAATCATGAGTATATGTAGGAGTTAATGTATAAGATAGGTAATATCTCTGCAAAATAAATTTGCCTTATATTTTCACAACTTCTTATGTGATCCATTTCCATCAGAATATTGATAAATTAAACTGAATTGACTTATACTTTGAGGATCTCCATATCCTCAGTACATATCCCCAAACTCCCACCTTTCCACTGATTCAATCTCTATTGATCCCATTTTTTCTTTCTTGAATTGAGTCTTTCTTCCACTGTTCCTGCCCTATTAGAAGTCTGTAATTTTTTGGTAGACCTTCCATTCTATGGGTCCCTAACAACAATTCTTCCTACTAAAATATCATCTTAGTGCCATCTTCCTATTTCCCACTTGCCACACTTTCTTGACTGGCTCCTTTCCCCTGATATTTTGTCCTTGCTAGATATTTTGATCTCTACTTTCTTCCTGGGATGCCACATCCAACATTGACTCCTTTCTCTTGCTTCTCTTAAAAACAATATCCCTCATGTGTGTGTATCTCATACATTTTCTGCATTGTAGTTGTGCTATCTATGACAGAGGTATAACTGGCTATACAAGCCATCTAGTTACAGGTCCTACCTTGATTCCATATATGTCTTCAAAGGTTCTCTTTTTTCTAAAATTGATATTTAGAATATTGTTCTCTAATCTTCTTCCAGCTTCTGTGGGAGATTATGAGAACAGGAGAAAAAAGGACTTGACCAATAATGAGAGGGAAACCATTCACATAAATGACTTCGAGTAATTTAGCCTACTACAAGAGCATCAGAAGTTAGATTTTGGGAGAAATTTGGCAAAATTTAAGAGAATTTTGAAGGAGAACAGTCTCTAGGCCCAGATACTGGTCCAGATTCTATTTCTAGATTGAAAAAGAAGCAGGAGCCAAGGCAAGAAAAGTATTAAAATTAAAGTATAAAAAAGTATTAAAATTGATCAAGATTAATCAAGGAAGATTAAGGGGTAGAACCTGAGGAGGAAGACTCAAGAAACAGAAGGAGAAAGAAGCCGGCAAAGTATGTAAAAAAAGGAAAGTGGAATAATTAGTAGGTTAAATGATTGATAGATGGGGCAAACTGATGAAACAAAGAAGGAATAACAAGAGAGGAACAGCAAAGAACCCTGTTTAGCTGTACCATAGAACGTGTGAAGGGGAGTAATGAGTCATAAGGCTGAAAAAGTATGTGAGGGCCAAGCAATAAAGAGTTCCATTTGATCTGTGAGATTATAAGAGAATCACTAGAGTTTATTGAATAGAGGGGTGACATAGCCTGGCCTGTGCTTTAGGAAAAGGATTTTGGCATCCATGTGAAGGATGAATCAGAGCAGGAAGAGAACTGAAGTATCTGCCCTTTTGTCCTCTCTTTTTTAGAGGGAGACCAGCCTCCATTTTGAGTAATTACTTGGCTGTGTCAGAAAAAGATCATTAGAAAATTCTTTCTTTCCTTATCTGCTGGAAGCCACATCTTCACAGAGTGCCTCACCTGGCTAAATTTCATGATGATCTTCTGTGCCAAACTTTCCACTGAGCAGGCCTGTTCATCTGCCTTGCTGATCTTCATGTCTGGAACTGTTCTCCATCCTCACCCTGTGGGTAAATTCCTATTTTTTTGTTTTCTGAATTTTGAATTACTCCTCTTCTGCTTCATTCTCTTCCAGTTCCCTCAGTAGGTGGGCTGGGAGAGCACGGGAATGCCTGCTACAATTTTTGTTGTAAGTAGAGGTGGATTTGATACACATATACTGCTAGATGAGTGTGGGTAGTTTGATAGCCACATCTATCTACCCAAGCTTACTCATTTATTGCATGTGAATATGACCATTCTTTCCAAAACATCTCCAACAGAACAGGGATATTCTGAGCCAAAATTCTGATTTAGAGTTTAGGAATAGGGGGTATAATTTGGAGTAACCTTGTTGCTATGGAAATTCTGTTTGTTGCCAGTGCTTGATGTTAGCAGAGAGAGGGATTACCAATTTCTAAGGAAGCCAATCATTCATTGGGAAACTTATCCCCATGAGTAACCAACCTTCAAAGTAGGACACACTGATGATCATTTTGGTCCAGGAGAATCTCTGGGATTGGAAGTCCAGGAATAACACTTATTAGGCCAGGAACTGTAGAAATTAATTATCCCATCTCCTGAAAGATGAGAGGTGATGACTTACAGTGCAATCAGTAAGCAGGACACTGAGGTAGAGCCAAGAGTTTACTTTGCACATAGTTGCAAATCCCCCTTGAAATGTAATTTCCCAAGATTTGTACCAGTTGTCACTAGGTCTCTGGAGCCCCCTGCTGGGGGGCTAGCAAGGTAATCAATCAATTCATAAGCATTTATTTAGGAACTTGCTAGGTGCCAGGTGCTGTATTAGAGAAAAAGACAAAAAGGAAACATTATCTGCCCTTGAGGAACTTAAAGTCCACTGGCAGAAGCAGTTTACATCATTGTCTGACCATTTGAGTCCTGAGGGAAGAAGTTGGACTTCCAACAAAACATTGTTCTGTCTTGGGCAGAAAAGTCAATCCATTCTTAGGGATTGGTGCAATTACAGAGTGTGGGGAGAAAAAAAGGAAAGATGAGGCTTGAGTCATAATGCATATTAGTAAAATTCAAAGTTTAGATTGATCCAGAAACCATATTTAATATTCCAATGATCCAAGGGACTGAGAGAAGATGAAAAAGCCAAAGACTAGAGCAGTATAAGCTGAGGAGATTTTCATGGGATCAGCAGGCTTTTTTCTAGGCGTACTGGTAAAATGGCGGTCTGAAATCTGCTTCCCAAATGTTTGTCCTTTTATGGTAGCTTCTCCATGGTTACTTTTGCTTATAAGCATGGTCAGAGGCCATGGGGTCATGGGGGCATATTGTCATTGGACAGGGTCACCCTGCTTCCTTCTGATTCTACCAACCTGTTGAGATTGTGGCTTTGAATTCTCTTTCTTTTCTTCCCCTTTTCACACACATAGGCCTCATGTCCTGGGTTCTTTAGTTCTTTTACTTTCTATATGCATGGGTTCTCCATATAGTGAAGTAAGACTTAAAAATTGAACCTTTATGGACAAAATGGACCAACTAGTGAGACAAAAATTGCTACTTAAGATTTTTATCAGGTTAGAACTTTTGTTGATTCTAAGTGGAATGATCTTTGTTTTCAGAGATAAATACATCTTCATATATGGTGAAAAAACACAGATTTCCTCCAGACTTTTTTCCATGAAAAAATAGAAGGGACATGTATATAAGTAAAGATTTCAGCTATATGAATAGAATAGCCCAGCTGGGGAATTTTGGAATGAGTAATATAACTCTTCTGTAAGTTTTTAAGTAGTCAAAGTTAAGCACAAAAATGAAATATGGTCAGCAAAAAGCATTATGATAAATTGTTACTTGAGCAATTGTGCAATACTGGAAAATTTTTGGTTAGATAAGCAAATCTAACATGGCATAACCCTGTTTCCTGTCTTTTTTCGTTAAAGATGTACTGTTGTAATTTGTATTCTTTATGTGTTATAGTTTCCTCTCTCCTCCTGCCTCAGACTTCCTTTTCTATCATTACAATCTTCATTCAATTCAATTAAATTGAGAAGCATTTGTTGCTTATTCCCCAGTACTCTGATAGGCATTGAGGACATAAAGACAATAATGTTAACAGTCTCTGTCCTCAAGGAGTTTACTTTCTGCTGGGGGAAACATATTCACAGATAAATAAAAGCAAAATATACGCAAAATCATTTTGTAGAGAGGGAGCACCAGCAGTTGGAAAGATCAGGAAACACAAATGGAACCTGTTTTTTGAGCAGAGCCTTGGAAGAAAAATTAGGAGGGAGAACATTGTTATCTCTTAGCTTTTTTTCAGGTCATTCCCTCTTCTTTGACTTCCCTTCCACTCTCAATTCAACTCTGCACTGTCCTCTCTTCTTAAATTCCTTGTCTCCTTGTCCCTTGCCAGATGTTAGTACTTGATTACTCCCCATATCTTGTCTTTTCCACTCTTATTTATGTACTGCTGAACAAAGTTGGAGGAAGTCACATTATAACTTCATGCTATATAGCTCTTTTTGTGTTGATAAAAATTGGAAATTGAGGGAATGTCCCTCAAATGGGAAATGCCTGAACAGGTTGTGATATATAATTATGATGGAATGTTGTTATACTATGAGAAATGACAAGCAGGATGCTTTGAGAAAAATCTGGATTTACATGATCTGATACAAAGTGAACAGAACCAAAACATTGTGTACAGTGACAGCAATACTGCGTAATAATCAATTTGAAAAATTTTGCTACTCTGATCAAGAAAAAGGACTCATGATGAAAATGCTATTCACTTCTGTAGAGATGATTGATGAATTCTGAATGAATTCTATGTGCTTTGCATGACTTCACATGTATAATTGATATTATATTGATTTTCTTCTCAAGGGATAGGGGAAGGGCAGGAGAGAGGAAGAGAATTTGGAACTTAATCATTTTAAAAATAAATGTTAAAAAAACTGTAAATGTAATTAATAAGTATTTAATAAAATGAATAAAAACACACTTTAAAAAATTTTAAGTGCTAAAAATAAATAGAAAATAAAACTTTATGCTGTATAACTTCACTTGGGCCCTAATTGCAAAAAAGATTTCCTATCTTTACAAAAGTTTTTCTGAGCCTTCTCTCTTAAAGTCTCCCACATTTCTACTCCCCTTCTGCCACCTCCTCCTTCCCCAAGCTGAGGAAATACCCTTCTTATTTTACTGAGAAAATGAAGCTCATTTGATATTAGCTTCCTTTTCTTCCTGTCAAAACTCGTTCATATCACATCCTTCCCCTACTTTTAATTTTCTTCTATAACTCTCCCCTTCTTTATTTTTACATCCCTTTATATTTATTTTTAATTACTTATTTTATTTTTCTCTTTTATTTGGCAGTGAGGTAACTTGTCAATACCAGCCCCTGTAAGTCTGCCTTTGATTCCATTTTCTCTCCTCTTCTCTGCCTTATGGTAACCTCAGTAATCCTCAGCTTCTGATTTTTTCTTCACTGCCTTCAAAACTTTTCATTTCCGAGTTCTTACAAATTACCCCTCAAGCTGTTGCCTTGGATCTTTTTTTTTTTTTTTTTTTTTTTTTGCCTTCTTTCATTCTCTTCTCAGGCTTTTGTAATCTTACCTCATCATTCCTTCATCGAAACTACTGTCTCAATATTTATCTGTGAGCTCTTGATGGCCAAATCTGATGGTCTTTTTTCAGTTCTTATCCCTCTCAACACTACTGATTTTTTCCCTGGGAGAGCCTTTTTTTTCTCTGCCTCTTATGATTCTCTTCCTACTCGTCTTATCGTTCCTACTTAAACTCTATCATTTATATCAACCTTCTTTATAAACTCCCCAATTTTTTTCTCTTTTCTCTTGGTTACCTCATTAATTCTAAGGGTTTAATTATCATCTCTATGCTAATAACTTCCAGATCTCTATATGTAGCCTTGCCGTCTCTCCTGAGAGTGTTGGACTTCCAAGTCAGGAAGACCTGACTTTAAATTTAGTCTTGGAAATTTTCCAGCTGTGTGACCTTGGGCTGTTTGCCTTAATTCCCTTAACTAATCTCATAGTCAGTAATCAGGTGAGGGAGAATGATTTCTACTGGTGAGTTTTTGTTCATAGTAACAATCACTAGGGAATTTTAACTCATTTAAAAAAATTTACAGATAAAATAATTGTAGAAAAGATTCATTGAAATTTATAATGTATTTGAGCTATCTGGTGTAGTTTAATAGTATTTAATTAGCACACATTTGTATGATACTTTGTTTTTCTTTTTGGAGGCAGTGTGGATTAAATGACTTGCCCAGAGTCACACAGCTAGTAAAAGTATCTGAGATCAGATTTCACCTCAGTTCCTTCTGACTCCAGGCCTCTATCCACTGTATCACCTAGCTGATCCAGTACTTTGTTTATCAAAGAACTTTCTTCATAATAATTCTGGGAGATAGAATCTTAATATTTCTATTTTATAGTAAGCAAAATATTGATATTGATGAAAGGCATATTTATTCCCATTAAAAAAAAAACTGGAGAAAAAAGGAGAATTAAGAAAAGGAAAGACCATTGTTTAGGGTAGGCAATAATGAATGATAGGAAGGAAAAACATTCAACTTTGATTTCCTCTCTTCTTTGGTGAGAATAATCATTAGGAAGACATTTTCAAATTCCCCCTTAGATCGTTACTATTCGTGTCATTGAATTTCTCTAGTCCTCAGTTTCCTTATCTATAAAACAAGGGAGTTGGATTTGATGATCTCAGAGATCCTATCCAGCATTAAATTTATGCTCTATGAATACCATGGCAAATTAAACAAGTCATCAGATCCAAACAAATTGTTTCACGGGGTAATGAAAAAAACTAGTGTGGGATTTCTGAGCAGTTATAAATGATTTTTGAAAGAGTACAGAGATACCAGGACATACACATGAACTATGTGAATATATTTATTCACAGAAGTTGCTCCTGGAAGGCTGAATGAATATAATAAAAAAGCAATATTATCTAAATTAATTTACGTGCTCATTGTGGTTCCAAACTGCCAGAGAATTATTTAATGCAACAAAGAAAAAAATAATAATGAAAATCATGTAGAAGAATAAAAGATCAAGGATATCAAGGGAAATAATGAAAAAAAAAAGGTGAGAATAAGGAGACCTACCATTACTAGCGCTCAGACTAATACTATAAAGCATTAATCATTAAAATGATTTGTTACTAGCTAGAAAATAGATTGATCAGTGGAAGAGATTAGGTACAAAACTTAACAAAAGTCAACTAATCTAATAGCTTACTTGGAGACTTGGAGTCCCTAGCAATTTTAAACTTTTGTGATTCTGTTATTTTGGAGAGAGAATGACCTGCTGAGCTGAATAGATGACATGGTGATTAGGTTGTCACCCACTTGAGAGAGACCTTCTATCTAGATATTCACTTATCCTAAGGGAGCATGAAGGAATAAAAAGTGATGATGCTTGATATTGTTTTCAGGGTCCCTATCCATAGGATAGAAAGTCTTGCTACAAAATCTTGATGCTTCTAGGATATTTCAGATAAAGGGCCAGTAGAGGACTATTTTACAATTAATAGAGTAGATGTTCTTTAGACTAGCTCCAGACAATAATCAGGACCCTTTGAAAATGACACTTATAACCTATGGAGGAACAAGTAGAAATATCATGTGAACAGGAAATTTGAGGAGTTGGCTATATTTTGGTGCATGAATATGTTTGCATGTACATACATGAGTAAAATTTTTGTATACATCTTTATTCTGAATATAATAGAAACCAAATAAGACAGACATTTCCATACATATACACTTATATGTATACATATATATTAGAAAACAAAACGAGTATTGTTCATGAAATTATACATCTATTATGTATAGCTTGATTTTCTTTTTTAAATGTAAAAACAGGTAGTAGTCTTTGCAATGATCCTGTAATATTCAGCATATTACTTGTCAAAACTATCCTATTTGTCTATGATTCTTTCTGGCCATCCTTTCTGGCAGCCTTTTCTGTGATCACAGAAAATGGCTTATTCACTTGCTACAGAAGAGTTGCCCTCAAAGAAGGGGCTGTATGTAGATGATTTGAAACAAGATGTTGAATAAGAATAAAATTGAATTTGGAACACTGTGGAAGACTCCCAAAGCTTTATCAGGGCAAGCACAGGAGATGAGCTAATAAATCTGACAGCAGCTTCTTCACAGCCTACTGTAGTCATTGGAGATCTTGGGAAGAGGCACTTGGGAGAGTGTTGAGAGTACTGGATTTGGAGTCAGAGAGACTTGAGTTCAAATCCAGCCTCAGACATTATGTTTGATCTATTGCAAGTCACAGTTTCTCCCAGCCTCAGTTTCTTTATTTGTGAAATGGGAATAATAATAGCATCTACCTCTAAGGATTGTTTCAAGAAACAAATAAGATAGTAAAGAGATTTTCAAATAATAGCATCTACATCTAAGGATTGTTTCACGAAACAAATAAGATAGTAAAGAGCTTTTCAAACTTTAAGGAGTTTTGAACCCTAAAATTCTCAGCGATGATGATGATGATGATGATGATGATGATGATGCCCAACCACACAGAGATGCAGTCAGCGCCCATTCTCCCTCAGTTGTCCATAGACTCAGAACTTAGGTCTCAAGTCAGTGTACTCAAAGATCATCTACTGTATCAAATTTTTGTCAACATACAGGAATGTATATCTGATAGAATTTGAAGGCCCTGAAGATTTTTGATACCTGTAGGTACTCATTCTTCTTCCCCAGAGGACAGATAATCATTCCACAGTGGCAACAGCAGAGCTTCCTGGATTCTCCAGCCAGTGATTAAGTTGACATCCAGTGCCATAACATAACAAATAAAGGTACCACTCACATAACAAGTACAGGATCACATAATACCTTCTAGGGCACATGACACACATGTAAGGCCTGTTATTAATGCACGGCTACTGAATGTTTTGTATTATATAATCATTATCTTTGTCCATGTAGGTAGATATCTATCTAGTGTAATTTGAAAGGACTGAAAATTTTTTGACTCTAAGGAACACTCAACAATGCCTATTTCTCCCAACCTTCTCTTCATATTTTGGGAAGCAGCATTAGGTAATCTAAACAACTCTATGTAACTTCCCCAGAGGAAATTGTGGAGGACGAAGAGACAATTTGGGATAGAGAGCTGTGTTCTCTTGATCAGCTAAATCTGTGGGAGGTGTTGATGCAAGTAGGAGGAGGTAATTCAGCAGGATATTCATGGCACAGACCTAGAAGGGGGTGAGAGAAGGGCAGTATTCCTGGCCGCAGGCCACACTTTTGAGCAGGTCAAGCTCTCTGCAATGTAATTCAAGGGAGTATTTCAAGAAATGGAGACTCCCTGTGCTGGTGCTGTTTCGAGTTGTTAACACTCTCTGCCATGGCCAAGATGGTAGTGTGCTCTTTCCCTATGGGGCCATGATAAATAACTGGTTTTCTGCTGGGAGATGAGAGCTGCAGATGGAGTGGTGGGCAGGGCAAGATGCCAAGCTGAGAATCAGGGAACATGTGGCATGATCTTCTAGGGTTACTAGGCAAGCAGGAGAAAGACACTCAGGCTGTGCAGAACTGTGGGGAGGGCCATGGTGGAAAGTAGGGAGAGAGCAGCAGCTGGCAGTACCTCCTGGCAGTCAGGAGGGAGAACCACAGAAGGCAGTGACAGAGTTGGAGGCATGAGGGGCTGGCAGAGGAGCTGACCACAATGGATGAGCAAGTGTGAGCACCCCCTGCTGGAACAATACTGTATAGGACTGACACCACACATAACATATACCTGCTATTGGTAGTGATGGTAACTGAGCAGTATTGCAGTTTTGTGTTGTTTTGTTGTCTGTTGGCTGTGATAAAAACCCTATTTGTTTTCCATTCATCCTTTGAATACTGTGAACCATGAATCATGTGTTTGCAAGGAGAATTGGAAAGTACCCCACTGGGTGGTGGAAGTTTTCAGATTGTTGGTGATCCAAAGAAATGAAAGACCCACCAAAGTGTATCCATCCCCTCATGGTCTCTTAGTAGAGCTGACACAAGGATTACCAAAGTCAACTTAAATTCAACTAAAAGTTGTCCCCTGATCTAAAGACACTTTAATGTTATCCTCACTTAGAAACAGCTGTTCTTCTCCCCATACCACACACACACACATTTGCAGCTGGAGCTACTGCTGTGACTGCCAAAGATAGAGTCCTTTGTGGAAAAGTTTGTAAATTTTTATAGAATCTTCCAGTTCAAAAGTGGAGTAAAAGAAACAGCTGTGAGGGGAGCTGGCCTTGGGAACAGACTCCTAGGTGGGACCAACCATCTCCTCTCATTCTGCCTGAATTTTTCATTATGTTTTCTTCTGTCTGAACTTCCACTTATGAGGCAGTCATTTGAGTTAATAGACTTTTAAACATTTTACCACTTTTAAACTTGCTTCTCTGAATATTAAGGAGTTTGTCATTACTACTTTAATATGATGTAGCATAATTAGCATTTTATGAAAAGACAGTGTTATGGTTTTGAATACCCTTTTGTGTCTCTCATTTGTGTGTAATGTGGAAATGGATAAAGTGATCCCAGTCTCTGGTTAGTAATGTAATAAGCTAGTTCATAATTGTTCATGCTACCATAGCTTAAGCTGTGGCCTTTTTCCTACCTAGAGGTAGGTCTGCTGGACAGTTCCATGGAAAGAGAGAAAGCTATACTCACTTGGAGGGAGACAACATAGCCCTGGTACTGTGTAGTGGTGTCAAGGGCAAATGGGGCCAATAAGTGATATATAAGAATTCTCTAACAGGTTGCATGTTGACTTAGAAAGCCTCACATATTTATGTCTTTCTTTTCTTATTAATATATCAACACATTTAAATCAGAAAGGAAATATATTTTAATATGGTTTAGGCCAAACTCTGGAATTTGTGGACCATGTGTTTGACACTTCTGAGACATAGAAAGAGTACTGCATTTGCATTCAGGAGACCTGAAATCAAAACTTGATCCTGCTGCTTACCTTTTTATATGAGTCAGCAAGTTTTCTGGGACTCAGGTTTGAGCATATTAAAAAGAACTGTTTAGAATAGATGATTTCCTCAAAATTTTATTTTAGTAGTCAACTAGATTTGATTTGAAAATTCTGGTCATCCTTTAACTCTTCATTCTCACCCTATATTTCTAGTGAGCTGCCAATTCTTGTTTTTATCTTCACAACATCTTTCATGTATATATGCCCTTTTCCCCCCCTTGCATAACCCCCATCTTGGTTCAGGCCTGCATCTTGCCTAGACTATAGTAGTAGCCTACTAATTGATTTCTCTGCCTCAAATCCATTCTTTGAACAGGTGCTGTAGTGGTTTTCTTCCTTCCTTTTCTCCTGTCTCTGATTCTGTCAGTGTCTCTCTATTTCCTTCCCTCCCTTCTCTCTCTTTCCTTCCCTCCCTCTTTCCTTTCTCTTTTCTTTCTTCTTTTCTCCATTTGTTTCTTTCTTTCTCTCTCTCCCTCTCTCCTTCCCTCCCTTTCTTTCTTCCTTCCTTCTTCTTCCTCTTATTTCTTAGTTTTTTTATTCATTTATTCTTTCTTTTTTAAGATGAGTTCTTACATGCATTTTATTATATTTGCTGATCTATTTTATGTACAATAATTGGTTCTTTTAAAATTTATACCAAGGTAATCTGTAATAATAACTCTTGCCCCTAAATCAACAGAGGTGTAATTTGATGTTTGCTGAATGTAATTCACCTCTTCAGGTGAAAATTATCACTTTTCATTTCTCTTTTGCAATTGGACTAGGTAAATGTTGTAGATGCATCAGACAAAGGTAGTAACTGGTGCTGAAATAAGTTAAAAGACCAAGAAAACATTGGAAAACATGTGTGTTTCACTTGTATTAGACCTGCTATGAGAAAAGCAGAATAATGTGTATTATATAGCTCCTTTATTGTTATATATACATCTTCTGACATTAAAGGGAGGCTGGCTGGCTTGACCTCCCTGAAGTTGCTGCCATGGGTCCCTTCCTCTTGGATTCTTCTTTCTTAGGGCTTGATTCAGTATGCATTTTGCCAGAGTATCCAGGCTGCATCGTCACAATCATGAAGCAGTTTAACTGATGAGAGGCACAATTTTCTTAGTATTTGTACCTCATGGTTAAGCTTTCTTTAACTATTTTCTTTCTTTAACCTATTCAGTGCTTAGTGAATTTGAAGCAATGGAAGACACAGGCAAACATTTAAAATCTGGCATATATAATCTTCTCTTTTTCATTTACTTGCACCATCGATTTCATAACATTACCAGAAGTGGCTTCTGTACCAATACAGTGCCAATATTTTTTGCTGATCTTATGTTTCTGAAATTCTTAGAATGGTCTACGACTTTCTTGTGATTCAGCTGGGTCTGGGCAGCTGCCAGCTACATGGGCACACAACTGAGGCCACCTCATTCTGGCTGCTCTGGCCGCTTTGGCTACTGCCACCATATTGTATCCAGGATTCTCTTCAAGCTCAGTAAAGATATGTTACATACAACTCCTTTTATTTTCATAAGAAGAGAGAACATTAGGAAACTTTTAATAGGCCAATGAGATTGACTTTAGTTCTTGGAAAAATTCTAATGGATCATTAAAATTCTAATGGATCTAATGGATTATTTAAAGAGATGGTAGTCGAATCAAGAAAAGGTCATGATGCATTAACTTCATTTTCTTTTATGATAGAATAGCAAAACTAGTAGTTAGAGGAATGCTGTAAACGTAGCTTATGTAGATTAAAGCAAAGCTTTTATAAAAAGTTATCCCATCATTTCATGGTAAAGAAGATGAAATGATGTTGACTAGATGATAATACAATTTGACATATTCAGAACTAATTGCATGGCCAGACCCATAGAGTAATTGTTAGTGGTTTACTTTCAATATGTAAGGAACTCCAGTGAAAGTTCCCCAGATCTTTGATTAGTCCTGTACTTTTAATTTTTTTGTCAACATTTTGCATAAAGATATAGATGACATGCTCATCAAATTAGTAGGTGACACAGAACTGAGAGGGATAACAACACACTAGACAATAAAGTTAAAATCTGAACTGCTTTTTACAGATTAGAACATGGATTGAATTTAATAAGATGAAATTCCAGAGGGATGATGTAATGTCTAACACTTGGATACAAGAAATGAATTCCACAAAAACAAGATGGGGAAGGCAAGGTTAGACAGCAGTTCTGAAAAAGATCTGAGATTTTAGTAGACTGCAGACTCAATGTTAGTCAGGAGTATGATATGACAGATAAGAAATCCAAAGCAATTACAGACTACCTTGAGGGAAGCATAATTATAAAGAATAGAAAGGAGACAGTTTCATTGTATTCTGCCTTCAGATCTCATTTGGACATCGTGTTCTGCTCTGGGAATAAAAGTTTAAGGACACTGAGAAGCTTTAAGAGTATCCAAAAGGGCAGCTAGAATGGGGAAAGATCAAAGTCAGGAATTATATGAACATAACTATGTAACACTTTACACACAAATAAAGTCAGATCTAAATAATTGGAAAAATATCAAGTGCTGAGTGAATGTAACAAAAATAACAATACTATCTAAATTAATCTACTTATTTAGTGCCATACCAATCAAACTCCCAAGCAATTATTTTACAGATCTAGAATGGGGAAAGACTGTGAGTCCATCTTAAATGAGAATCAGTTGAAAGAACTCGGCATTTGGGGCCTGGATGGGAGGACTGGGGGAAAGAAGTGCTATGAAAACTGTCTCTAAGCATTTGAAGACCTGACATGTGGAGGGATCAGATTTGTGTTTGGTCTTCTGAGGCCAAATCAAGAAACTAGTTCATCAAATATAACTGTTTTCTTCTTCCTGTTTCACTATGAGGCAAGAGGGTACATGAAGAACTCAGAGGGAACTCCATAGCCATCCCACTGGTATGGGCCCTTGTCACCTCTTGACTAGACCATCAAATTTGAGTCTCTGCCTCGAGTCTCTCCTCACTCTGGTCCATCCCCACTCAGCTGTCACAGTGATCTTCCTAAAAAGACCAAAGCCTGATCCCATCGCTCCCTATTCAGTCAACCCTAAGCCCAATGACTCTTCATTACCTAGAGGATCAAATCTAAAATCCACTGCCTGACTGGCTAACTTTCCAGTCTTCTTATGCTTTACTTTCTTCTCTATATAAGTCAGTGACACCATCTCTTGGCTATTCCTTGAACAGGACATGCCATCCAACTATTGGTTGGCTCTTCCTCTGCTTGTCATTCTTTCCCTTCTCATTTCTGATTCCTGACTTCCAGACTCAGCTAAAATCCCCCCTTCTCAAAGAAGTCTTTCCTGATACCTCAAATGCTATTGCTTTTTACGATAATCTCTAGTTTATTCTAAATATAATGTGTTTGAACACAGTTGTTTGCATGTTGTCTCTCCCCTATAGGGGAGGGGAGGGACTGGTTCTGTCTTTCTTTGTATCCTCACTACTTAGCACAGTTTCTGGTATATAGTAGATACTTAATAAATGCTTGATGACTTGCTTGGATTTGAACTTCTAGGAAGGCCAATCCTCTCATTAACTCTTCCAGCCTAAACAGAAGGAGTCTACTTTTTTTTAAGGATAAGGAAATTCTATAATCATATTGAACTTGGTCACATCTTGTAATGTGAGATGCACTTGAGAATTGAGACAATTTTTCGTGATACCTAAAATCTGTAATTTCCTCCTAGGTATTATATATATGATGATATAGTTTTGGTTTTTTTTTTTTAATCCTTGAGTCTTATAATGGCAAATGCAGTCCTTTGTCACTGAGGATTAGAAAGGAATCAACATTGCTTGTTGTAGAATATATATGATATATGTCTACTGTTACCTACTCTTAATGACAATAAAACCTTGTTGAGATCTTTTATTGAAAATGGATTCTCTCTCTCTCTTGTGTTATTCGAGGTACCATTTCACATGAGGAATCTCACGGGTGAGGAGTGAGGGAAATAGAAATACCTTTTTAGGCTTTTGATTCCTCACCCTACTGAACAAGTCAAGACTAGTGGTGGCACTTACCAGATAATTGTATGTATCCTGTAAATGTGGCATCTTTTGCTTTTTAATTTTGCCCCTAAAATCAGCTAAGAAGATAAGGTTTCTCCTTTTGACATCATAAATAAAATAGCCTTTTTGGACAGATAGTCCTGTTGCACCTGAAAGCATAGATAAGACCCTGCATATTCTCCCTTTGTTTTCTAACCTTGAGTAAATTAGAAAACATTCTACTTCCCTGCTCCTTAGCTAGTTGCTAGGCTCAAAGAATCAAAAATCTCAATACAAAAACCTTGAATCAGAAGTGGTAGACCTAATCATTATTTTGTAACTTTCAAAAGAAAGAAGTATGTTGAACACACATCAGTGATGGGAGATTTCCTAAACATAAATATGGAAAATTGGGATTTTTGGGGATTGTATTTTTTGGAAATACAACATTACCCCAATCAGCTATACCAAAGGTGTCAGACTTGTGGCCAAAAAAACCTTGTAAATGCAGCCCAAAGTAGATTAAAGTAGAAATGGGAAATTTTTAACAAGATAAATAATAATGCATGCAACATTGATTATGTGGAATTTGTGCTTTTCAAAGTTAATATGTGGCTTGATTTAAATTCGACCTCACTACATCATTGCCCCAATCTTAGTGCAGATTTGGAGATTCTCAATATCCCATTTCACTTAGCTGTGAAGAATATCCTTTAACAAGGACACTGACTCTCATTAGATAGAATGTCTCTAGTTGCTGGTTGAATGTTTTTCTATTATTTTTTAGACTTGGTCGTAGCTGTGTAAATTATCACAAAAGTGTATTATTAAGCAAGAATTTAAATACTATATGAAGGCACACATATTTTTTTTTATTGCCTTATTAGAGTTTCTCATCTAGTTTGAATTTATGAGTTTCATTCCCCACCCCACCCCTCCCACCCTCTTCTCATCTTCCCTAATTGTGCTCATCCAGGAATTCACAAATCCATTACCTATCTCCTATAATGAGCAGCTTGTACTTTGAGGGTTGGGTGCTTTATTGATGATAGAAAAGAAGGGGCAATATGAGTCTTTTTTTTATTTGTTTGTTTTGTTAAATACAAGTAGGAAAATGCTCATTGCCTTTTTTTTTTAAGTTACTTTCTATCTGTAGTATTGTGATACCTGAAACTTACTAAGATTACAGGTCTTTCAAAGGGGATCTTAGAGATCTTCTGGTCTAATCTTGTCTTTTTGGTTGAGGAAGTAGATGCCCAGAAAAAGATGTATCTGGTCCTTGGTAACAAAGAGTGTGACTATAGGTATAGGTAGCAATCCAAATCATAGAACTTAGATTAAAATCTAGATCCTTTGACCCCAGATCAGTGCTCTTTCTACTGAATTATGCTGTCTAGGAGTTTCATTGTGGAATGTTCTGTTCCTCCCATTCCTTGCTTTATAGTTGATTTTCTTTTTCTTCAACAATGCAGATGGATTTTCCCATCTTAGATTCAGTGACTTGTTAAAAAGATTTGGATGCTAATGAGTTTGTTGTTTTTCCCTTCCATTAGATGGACATTACTGTGGAGACGCTCTTTGGCTACATGCAGGAGCGACAGAAAAAGTATTCTAAGTATGCCGAGCAGATCCAGAAGGTCAATGAAATATCCTCTATTCTACGCCGTATACAAATGGGCATTGACCAGACTGTACCTCTGATGGAAAGATTGAACAGCCTGCTTCCTGAGAATGAGAGGTTGGAGCCCTTTAGCATGAAACCAGATCGTGAGCTCAAGTCATAGTTGTTTCCATTTCCCAGGACTGGCCACTGAGATTTTTCTCCTTGGAAGGATAGAAACCAATAATGCCCAAAGAATACTTGGAGCAATTATATCACTATCAGACAAGACTTGGCTTTTCATTTGGTTTCCTGCTCTCCATGATGGGAAGAGAAGCAATCCAACTAGGGACAGGACTCCCTGATCTGGAGTCAAGGGGATTGTTCCTATTTGGTGTGAACCAGATTCTTTCATCTTACCAGTCTGAAAGTCTTGAAGGCCAGCATCAACTATGTTACTAAAACATAAACCATTTAGTCCTTGTCGACTTTTCAAAGAACTCTGCCCTAGAAATTCTTTGTTGCTGTTATTGTCATCATATGCGTTAAGCGTGTTGAGTCTAGTTCCAGATAAGCTGATCCAGTTAAAACAGGAGGAGAACCGGAGAGGTTATTTTCATGACTTTAGGTATTTGTCAGTAAATAACTGTCAAAAGACCCTTTGATTTATAGGGTTATAAATGAAAAACTTTAATCCATATGTGTCTGTTTTCTTACTATTCCTACACTAGCCATGTCAAATCTTTTGGTTGGGACTCCTACTTTGGCTAAACCTGGATACATTTTGCTTTGGTTATGTTATATCCATTTTTTATTGGGCTCCATGTGCACAGAACACTCTCTTTTAGCACCATCATCGCTGGTTCATATCACTTTTAAATGATTGGTATCCCTGACCTAACTATGGTATAGGTTTGGCTGTATCATTGGGGTCATAGGATTATAGATTTAGAATTAGAAGGCACTTCAGAAATTTTAATCCAACCAGTTGATTTTACAGATGAGAAAATTAAGACCCAAAGAAGTTGTGATTTGTTCAACCAGGCAATTAACATTAGAGGCAGGATTTGAGTCCTCTACCTCCAAATGCAGTAATCTTTCCATTGCATCATGAGGGCCAATACCTTCATTTTACAGATAATTAAGATCTAGAGAGAAATGAGCTACTTTGTATCTCATTACACAAGTGGTAAGCTGCAGATTTCAAAGTAAAACGCTTTTTTGTTTTAACAAAAAACAACCTGCTGATGAGTCAAAAATACAAAAATACATATATATGTATGTGTGTGTGTATGATTGTATATACTTATAGCTTTCCTCCCTTCCTCTTCTCCCTCGCTCCCTCTGTTTTTCCCTCCCTCCTTCCTTCCCTCCCTCTTTTTTTTTTTTTTTTTGCATTCCTCTCTTCTTCCCTCCTTCCTTCTCTTCATTCCTTGGTTTGTTTGTTCCTCCCTTCCTTTATTCCTCCCTCCCCTTTTTCCTTCCTTCCTTGTCTTTCTCTCTCTCCTGTTCTCTCTCTCCAGCTCACCCCTTGGATGGAGTATTCATGGACCTAATTTCACTTTGATAAACATGTAGGCTCATTCGGTTAATGCTGAATTTAATGTAGACACTCATTTGGGCTCAGACTACAACTCAGAACTTCTGAGTTCAAGAGATCTACCATTCCTCATACCCAGGATTACAGATGTGCACTCTACCACACACAGGGTGCTTTATGCTGATTGAATCATAGAGTATTTGGCAAATGTAATAATTTTCTTTAAAACAAAAGGCCTGTTCAGTGTCCAGCCCAGTATTGTGTACCCTCTAGACATTCAGTGAGCCCTGGCTGGCTGAATGATTGGATAAAAGGAAGCCAGGAGACAGATATGAGGAAGTAGAACATTCCGGGAATGGGGTCTAAAGGTAGCAAAAGGTGTTTTATGAGGTAGCTTTAAGAATTTAAAATTTCAAGTGAACCCTTTTAAAATGTGATCCCTTGGGTGAAATAACATCTCTTGGCTGGTTTTTAACCAGACACCCTGTTGTGAAATTCATGGAACTCAGATTTCAGTTAAGCTTATTAAATAACCAAATGGAGAGGATAATAGATATTTCAGTCCCAGTTTTAAAATGCATTTTCAAAAATTAAGTTAAATTGTCAGAAAAGTAACTGCCCATGTAGGACTGTTAAGCTAAGATATTGATTCTGTCACTCCCAGAGAGGAAAACCTCCTAGTGAGCCAGTGTCGGCCAAGGGGAACTAAGTGAGCAGTTCATTTAGGTAACTGCTGCTCTCAGAGTTGAAGGCAACTGTAGCTCCCATTCCCCACATTGTAATGGGATCAACTGGTCCAGTAGAAGAGAAGCAGGTACCCAGCCAAAATGGATGAGAGTAATAAAAAGCCAAAGAGGTTGGGACTAAGAGATCTCTTAGTCCCATTAGCTGGTTGATTGTTATTGCTCAGTCACTTTTCAGTGATATCCAACTCTTTGTAACCCTATTTAGAGTTTTCTTGGCTAAGTTACTGGAGTGGTTTTGCCATTTCCTTCTTTAGCTCATTTAACAGGTGAAAAAAAATAAGGCAAATGGGATTAAGTGACTTGTCAAAGGTCACACAGCCAGTAAGCATCTGAGGCCAGATTTGAACTTGGGAAGATGTCTTCCTGACTTAAGACCTTCAGGGCATTCTATCCACTGTGCCACTTTAGCTGCCCATTATTCCAGCAGCTAGAGGCTGCTCTGGCAAAGGGGAATAAATTTTTTTAAGGATTAATGATCTCTGGGCATGAGAAGTTTCACAAACATTTTAAAAATATAATTTCTCAAGAAAAGAGGGACTATCATAGAATCAAAGAATTTTAGAAGTAAAAGAGACTACTTCTAAAAAAAATGAAAGATTTTCAAGTCCAACTTCTTTATTCCTTTTGTAGATAAAGAAATGGAGGTCCAGAAAGATGAAGCCTTCCCATAGCTAGTGAGAAGAGGCAGAGCTGGAATTTGAAAAGGGTCTTTATAGTATATCCCTTTTTAAAGCAAGTTCTCAAGAAGTTTTCTGATTCAGTAGCCTGACCCAGGGAATTGAATAGCTAGTGTAGGCTGGGAAATTGTTTTTCAAATTTTGATCATTACTTACTTTTTGTTCACCTATGAAATACTTAGTTATTTCTAATTTAGAAATGAATATCCACAAAAATTTGAAAATGGTTATGTGGGTCAGATATTAATATATTCACTATATTTTATAATACATCCTTCTGGTGACTAGTTTCCTTTGCTGTAACTATGATATAGATTTGATTATCTTTTTTTCTTTGTTACTCTCTTCCTTTCTCCCTCCCTCTCCCTCCTTCCCTCCTTTCCCTTCTCCTTCTTCCTTCTTTTCCTCCTTCTTTTCTTCCATCCCCCTTCTCTCCCTTAACCAAAAGTCTATTTTATTCCCAGAAGCATATATGAAGTACAAGTGAACAAAGTATTAAGACACTCCTTAAGAACCCTTCTAGCTCAAAATCTTGACCTTAAGAACTAATAGCCTATTCTAGTGCTGGATGCAGACAAGCTCAAATAGCCAAAAAGCTAGACAAACAGATTCTGTTTGGTGTCTATTTAAGGAAGAATGAATTCAACCTTTACTAGAAAATTCATAAAATACTGCATGGGAAAGAACCTTGGAACCCAGCTAGTCCAATTCTTTCATTTTATAGTACTGATTAAGGGGGGAAAAAAGGTTTAGAAAAGTTATGAACCATGGCCACACAGCTAGAAATAATTCCTTCTTCCCGAATGCCGGAGCAATGTTAATCTTCATGGCGACTATGAACCTTAAATCTTTCCTCTCCTTCCTCCCCCTCCTATAGATATCAAGGTTTATTATCTTCTGGATTTGTAGAAAGTGGATGATCTAGTATGCCAATTTTATTAGGTCTTCTTGTTCCTGATTAATTTTACATTTAGTTATTTTAGGAAATATAGGCCAGCCTGCCTTGTTGCCCAGTAACAAAAATAGTCTTTCCCCCAGTAGGAAAAGAGACTTCTTTTTGAATTAGTTTAAAATTTAGAGGATTCCCAGTGAAGTAGAGCTTCTTAAAGATGTAAGGAGCAGACTGTCTGCCATCACTAGTCTAAATTAGTGCTTTTCCTAGTGATTAAGCTGGAGGTTTTGGGCATTTTTTTTTGTCAAAATCTAAGAAAACTTCAAAATTTTGAGTTTAATTTTGAAAAGATGTGTTCTAGGCAAGCTAGAAGCATCTCCCACCTTACAAAGAGACATTATAAACCTACAGCTTATAATGTTTTAGCTTGGAAGAGTTAGGGTTCATATGGAGGCAGCATAGTGATGCATTGGAAAGTGCCAGATTCTAATTCCAGCTGCCATTTATGAGCTCTGTGAACTTGAGCAAGTCAAGACTGAGTCTGCTTCCTCATCTGTAAAATGAAGGAGTTTAAAACCTTCAAGTTCCAAAATGATGATCTTATGGTCAAGGACAGTATGTCACAGCAAGAAAAGGATTTAGAGATAATCAGATATTATAATCTAACCACCTCATTTTATACATGAAGAAATGTGGGAGGTAGGCTGTCATATTGGCTATTGTTATTTCAGTCATATCTGGCTCTTCATGATTCTATTTGGAGAGTTTTTGTTTTGGCAAAGATACTGGAGTGGTTTGCCATTTCCTTCTCCAGCTCATTTTACATATGAGGAAATTGAGGCAGACAGGGATACGTGACTTGCCCAGGATCACATTGCTAGTGTCATAGGCCAGATTTGAACTCATGAAGATGAGTCTTCCTGACTCCAGGCTCAGTGCCCTATGCAATGTACCACTTTAAAGAACCTCAAAGTTTGAGTTGGAAGACCAGTATTCAACTCCTGACTCTAATAATTAGCTACATGTATAACTATTGATGTCACTTTTTTCTCTGGGCTGCAGGGTCTTTATCTATAAAATAAGGATGGAGTAGGACTAAATAAATTATTCCATCCAGTTCTAAATCTAGGATCTAATAGATCATAAATGATTCTCCGCCCCCCAAAAAACTTAAAGGGCCCATTCATCAAGTGATCTGCCTAAAGTCACATATCTAGTAATTGACAGAGCCAAGATTCAGTCCCTGGTCTTAATTCTACTCTCTTATTTGGAGGATAACTGAAAAGATGTTGTGTATTTATAGAAAGGTGTTGATGGAAAACCTCTCATTCTTTAAAAAGAAAAAAAAACCTGGCTGACAGAGGTCACAGAGGTCTTTCCCAGGCCTTAAATGGCCCTTGTCTACAAAGTACTTGATGAAAACTGCTATGTATTTCTGTTTGGGGGTTTTGTTTTGGTCTGAACCAGGGACTTCATTGGTTTGGGATCACCTTCCAACCTGGTCCACGGTCAGAATGGCAGTGTTGGGAGAGAAGTGGGGCTCTTCTAACTCACAGGCAAATATCCATTTGGATCTGTTATGTCATGGTGCCTCTAACTCTGGTTAGTAATGCTAGTGGCTCAAACATAATGGACCTGGTGGTTACCCACTTATAAATGCCCTGACTCTAGGGCATAGGGAAGTTCCTCAGGCAGCCTGCCCCCTCCCATCCTGTACTCATGTTAGAGAGAGGGGTAAAGCAGGGAGGACATGGAGCAGGGTGGGAAGAAATATTGGTTTCCATTTCCTTTCATTTTAAGGACTCCAATTCAGAGGAGTGAAGAGTCGATAGAGTAGTAGGTTCTGGAATTGGAAAGACCTGAGTTTAAATCCAGGCTTAGACACTTACAAAGCTGTGTTGTCACTTAACCTCTGCCTCAGTTTCCTCATCTGTAAAGTAGGGACAACCATCTAACCGGTTTGTTGTGAAGATCAAATGAGATTTGTAAAGTGCTTAGTGCAATGACTTTAATAAATGCTTGCTTCTTTCCTTTTGGAAGTGCAACAGCACTTGTATCCTTCTAAAAGCTGAAAGAATTCAGTGGTAATAACAATAATAATGACAATGAGCATTTATATAGCATTTACTCTATGTCAGGCACTGTGCTCATAATAACTTGCTGTGACTTGCTCAGCTCACCTGGCTAGTAAGTATCTGAGACTGGATTTGACTCAGGTTTTTCTGACTTCAGCCCCAGCCCTCTATCTTTGGATGCCCCAGAGCTAGGAGTTTTCACTCAGTGGCTCCTCAAAACCTGGGAGAGGGAGGTGCTATTATTCTCCTCATTTGGTAGAGGAGGAAATTGAGGTAGACAGTGTTTGGGTGGCTGCTCAGGATCACATAGCCAACGGCGGGGGTGGGGTGGGGGGAGTTGAACCTGGGTCAGTGGAGATTCAGAGCTGGCCCTCTATCCACCCAGCTTCCTCTGCTCCCAACACGCCATCTTTGCACCAAGAGTTTGCAGTAAGGCATGAATGACTGGCTGCTTGCCTCTACCATGGCTGACGGGAGAAATGGAATACTCTGGCGTCTGTCTGCATTTAGTGGGTTTCTCTTTCTCCTATTCTTCAGGCACATTCAACTTAGAAAAGTTCAGCTTTCTGAGCTTACTTGTTGCTCCTTTCTCAATGGAACTTCCCAACCATTTTCTCTCTACTCTCTTGCCTGGTATATTTTACTGCCCCATTCAGACAATAAGTCTCCCTTTTGTGACATTCTCCCAAGATAATGCAAAGAAAGAGAAATTAGGTCAGTGGTTGTTTGGGCCAGGTCCTTCAGCCTTGTCCAGATAGTGTAAAAGGTTCATTTACATTTTATAATAGGGTTGAATGTCTCATAGCTTCTGACATATATGGTGTCTTCCATTCACATTTCATGGTCACAAAGAACTTGTAACCCAACCCTTCAACTAACTACATGTTGGAAATGCAAAATTTGATTTGTAAATTCACCTTGCCAATAGTATATTCAATGTCTATCCCTGAACCTGGCCAGCCTTTTAAAATAGCATATAGATATTACTTTTGGTCAGCAAATGCTCTCCCATCTTCAATGTCAGAAATTCAAAGGAAAACATTTATTACTCAGTTATTTTTCTCCACTTAAGGGCTTTGTAATGATAATTAAGAGTCAGTGAATGAGATGTGATCTGTATACAAAAGCTTTGTGGTCCCACTGATTCTGATCCTGCCAAGGGAATTTTCTCCACCCTCTGACCAGACAAAAATGATCGTCACTGACCAGATAGAATCTAGACCAGAGCTGTGCTGTTTCCCAGACAGCAAGGGTGGGATTTTAAAAAAGATCTTGCTCTTAGATGTTAGACTCATGTTCAAATTCTGGTTGTCATGTGAACTCAACCCTTCAGGCATATATCAGTTATTATTTCCTGGGCTTGTTTTGTGAAAGGTGAGTTATTTCTGTCATATCTGCCTCTTCATGAGGGTACTGCCCTCCCTGCTTCATAGGGTTTTAATTTTAAGATTTTTTAATCTTAGAAGTTTTGAACACAATACCAATGCTAGTGTGGTGTAGTGGATAGAATAGCAACTTTGGTTCAAACCCACGTCTAATATCTACTGGCTGTGTGACCATGGCCAACCCATTTAATTTTTAGGGCTCTAATCTGTGACCACCCTTCTAGCTCTAAGCCTGTGATCTCATGTGAGTTTATTTGTCTTCATTGATCTCTGTGGTACCAACTTGTACAGGGTCCCATTCTATGTTGCCTGTGGAACCTGTAACAATAAATGAAGCATTCTCTTAACAAAATATCACATCTTTTGCCGGAGATCCCTCTTAGAACTAGAGGTGAGAAAAGTTCTTTTTCTGTAAACTCAGCCAGCTAGGTGGTAGGTACAGTGCATAGAGCACTGGGCCTGTAATTCAGAAGATCTGAATTCAGGTTTGGCTTCAGACATTCACTGGATGGGTAACTTACTTAATCTCTATTTACTTCTATTTCTCATCTATAAAATGGGGACACGCTGGAGAAGAAAACGGCAAACCACTCCAATATGAATGACTGAACAACAAAATCAAAAGTCCTACAGTGTGTGTTGTGTGTGTGTGTACACATAATTTATAATTATCTATATCAAAATCACTTAACAACTTAATCTTCTAGATCAGCTCTGTAATTTGTCTTTTTGTATCCCTTTAACCATATAAACTAAATATAATTATTCTGCACACACATTTAAAACAAAGGCAGATAGATGGGATTCATAGAATTCTTTAAATGGTAGAAGTAGCAATAAGCTTATCAACAGGTAAAAAGTACCTGAAAAATATTTTTCTTCTGCTAACAAATGAAAAACATTTAATAAAAATTTACTCTGTACTGGGGATTATAAATATACAAATGAAACAGCAGCTCTCAAAGACCTTACCTATGGAAGATATATATGGAAAGGGTGGCCAGAGAAGTAAGTCATATATGACTTTTTATGACCTCATCTGGGGTTTTCTTGGCAAAGAGTGGTTTGACATTTCCTTCTCCTGCTCATTTTACAGTTGAGGAACTAAAGCAAGCAAGGTTAAATTACTTGTCCAGGATTACATTGCTAGTGAATGTCTTTAGGGTATTACAGGGATAGGGAATGGAGTTATATCTTTCCCAGAAACAATGGTGGTATGGTAGTATTGATTTGCTAAATTGCACAGTAGATAATCAGGATATCTTCCCGAATTCAAATTTGGCTTCAGGCTCTTTGCTAGCTGTGTGACTCTGGGCAAGTCACTTCACCCTGTTTGCCTCAGTTCCCAATCTTTCAAATGATCTGTAGAAAGAAATGGCAGATCACTTAAGTATCTTTGCTAAAAAAAAAATCTGAATTGAGTTGTAAAAAGTTAGATATGACTGAAATGGCTCAACAAAAACAAAATTATTGATTTGATTACTGTGCCAAAATCACAAAGTCAGAAGGGGCTGAGAAGAGAAGAATGGCAAGGTTGAATGGCAAGATTGCCAGGGTTGGCAAATGATTAAAATATGAAGCTTTGTCTGGAGTCAACCAGGTCCAGTGGGTTACCAGAGTTTGCCCTTCCCACTAGCACCAACCAATCATGGGCCCCAGTGCAACTGTTCCAGAACTGAATTGATTAACTCCCTGCAGGACTGACTATCCTCAGTACTTAGCACAGTTTAACTCTAGAAAGGTCTGCAAGAGTCAAAAGCCACTTCACAGTGGAGATGGGCAGGTTAAAATGTTGATCAATATGTTTGTCACTAACAATCTAGCTTTAATTTAATTTCTCCCTCGTGCCTCTATCCTAGAGGCAATTTGGTAACAGTGGAAAGAATATTGGAATATTGGTCAAAGGTCTTCAGTGGTGTGCCCTAGATAACATTTTTCCTACTGGATGGCAGACAGGGTGTAGAAAGATGCTAACAGACTAGATTACTGGGTCCCACAAATACATTTTTTTGTGATTTCATTGGTGTGGAGGAAGAACATTTTCTGTCCATACAGATCAGTCCTTGCTCTGCAGTTTAGTCTTCCAGAGCTGTCTGGGTCACTGAGAAGGTGACTTGTCCAAGCTCACACAGCCAACATGTCAGAGGAGACTTCATCAATCAGACTCCAAGCTCAGCTCTCCCTAGTACGCCATTCTGCCTTTCAAAAAATATATTAATTAATGTCAAGTTAACCCTCAGTATTAAAACCAATTTCCTAAGTACAAGATGGTGAAAACTGATTTAGACTTCAGTTCATCTGGAAAAGATCCATAGGTTTTAATGCAATGCAAGCCTAACTCCCCTGGACTAGGTGGTATAGTAAATGCTAGGCCCGGAGATAAGGATCCCTCAATTCAAATCCAGCCTCAGACACTAGCTAGCTGTCACTTAATCCCCACCTCAGTTTCCTCAACCTTAAAATGGAGATAATAACATCTACCTCAATCAATTATTTGTAAAGTACTTAGCACGATGCCTCACACACAGTAGGTAGGTACTGCATAAATGCTGTTTAACATGAATCAGTAATTTGATTTATAAGAGAGCTAAGGCAATCTTAGGCAGCATAAAGATAAAGCATAAAGCACAAGACCAGCAACTTTACTCTGCCCTCTGCCCTGATCAGACCTCATCTGGAGCATGTTGTTCTCTGTGGGGGGCATCCCATTGTAGGAAGAGCAGTGTTGAGCTGGAAGGCAAAGGTGAAGGGCTTTGAGAATTCTCTATGAGAATTGGCTGACTAAACTGGGGGTATTTTTAAAGAAATGGGGACTTGAATGAAGGCCAGACAGGGTGAAAAGGGATTTAGCCTTTTCTGCTTTGGTCCCAGAGAGTAGTCCTAGAAGCAATGGGTGGAAATGGTAGAGGCAAGTTTGTTTCCATGTTAAGGAAAAACCTCCTACTAATTAGAACCATCTCCAGAGAAGAAATGGGCTGCTGCCTTGAGAGGCTCCCCTTCACTAGAGGGCTTCTAACAAAGGCTGGATGATTCTTGTTCAGGTACAGGTTGGATCAGATGATCTCCGAGATCTTTGCTTCTATAAGCAGGTTCAAATTGAAGCTTACAATTATATTAGATTGAACCTTCACTCATTTGTGAGACAAAGGGGTTGGTCCAAATGAGTGCTAAACCCCAGCTTCTTAAACAGATCTGTGTGGGATCTGAATGTGGAGGTCACAAAATCATGATTTATTATCAGTAAATGTTTGATTTATATACCCACATACCCAAGATCAGATAAAAATTTCTCAGGCAAAAGGAGGTCACAGGTAGAAAAAATATAAGAAACCCAGCTCTGAAGCTCCTTCCAAAACTGATATTCTGTGATGCCCTATCTATCTATCCATTGTGAGTTGTTGTTTCTTACCTCTGCCTTTTTTCTATCATGGTAGTAAATAGGTAACATTTTCTTAGTTTTTTTAAGGCTTATACAGTGCTTTACTTACACATTTTCATCTGATCTTCAAAAAAGCCCCCAATGAGATTGTAACTCTAGGTTCTATCATCCCTGGCTACAGGAGAATACTGAGTCTGCAACACTAAGTGACTTACAGTTAGTAGGTGTTGGAAATGATTTGTGAATCTGGGTGACCCGACTCCATGTCTGGCTTCTGCTTTCTTGTGTTTTTTTATACAAAAGAAAAGTACACATGAGCTAGCTAATGTGCTAGCTTTGAGCACATGAAACCTCTTATTATTATACCTATTTTTGCTTCTCTCTTCTATTCAATATTCTTTAAATTTTTATTATTGGCAGCAGTGGATAGGAGCGCTGGATCCAGAGTTCAAATACATCCCAAGGCTCATTTCTTTTCCAGGCTCAATTTACTCATCTGCAAAATGGGGATGACACCTACCCCTCAGAGTTTGTAAACTTCTTTACAAATGCTAGCTATTATTATTTAATTATTAATTCTTAACCTAACATGGCATACTGGGAAGAGTACCAGGAGTTAGGAAATCTGAATATTAGTTTGGGGAATGGACCTTGGATAAGTCCACTTAATTTCTCCAAACCTCAGTTTCCTTATCCATGAAATTAGATCTCTGCACTGCATGATGAAAAGGCCATTTCTCAGCTCTCAAGTTAGATAAATCATCTTTCATCTGTTCATCCATGTCTGCCTCTGGCTCCTTACCCAGACTGTTCCTGTTCATCATAAGACTTTTTAAACAAATGGAGAAACAGATGTTAATGCAAAGGACGACTCCACAGCCTTATACTAGTCTTATAACTTACACCACCCTCTTTGCTGTTCCTTACTCATGACTCACCATCTCCCAACTCCATTGACAGTTCTAATCTGTCCCTCGTCATTTGCACCTGCTAGCTTTCTTGGTTTCCTTCAAATTCAACTAAAATTCCCCTTCTTTAAGAAAAAAAAAGCTTTTCCAATTCTTCCTTTATCTCTGGGCTGTCCCTCTGAGATTATCTGTGACTTACCCAGCACACAGCCTACCTGTATATGTAGTTCTTTGCATACCCTCCTTGACAGCAGAGGCTATTTTTTGTCTTACTTTGTTATTTTCAGTACTTAGCACAGTGCCTGACCCACAGTAAATGTTTAATAAATGCTAGCTGATCGTTTAATTTGATCTTTTAAACTTCCTACCCTTCCTCTATGTAATGAGGGGTATCAGTAAATATTTATTCAGTGCCTACATGGTATATATTTTACACACTGAAAATTGACCAGGATCCCCATCACCAAGTTTACAATCGAATCTATTAGTTAAAGGTAGAGATTACTATTATTAGATCAAAGATCTACTTATTGTTACTAGTGAGAAATGTAATACATCAATGAACTAAACATATTTAATGACATCATCATTTTTTTTAAACTATTGTCCCTTTACACGTGAAGAGAGCTTATTCTAATTCACATTGATTTTTATGTAGATAGCAGCTAGTTGGAAATGATTCTTGAAGACACTGACCTTGAAGCTATTGGAAGGCTTTGAAGCCACATGATGTGACTCAGTCCTTGTAGTACAACACACAGAAAAGATTGCTATGAAAAGAACTCTCTTCTTTGACTTTACATATAAACAGGTACCAATTCTGATTTTATTCATCATATTAACATACAATAATGTTCATGACACAAAGTGAGAAATGCACAATTTTTAACCATGTAGCTTGCCTTACACCCAAAGAATATTATATTCAGATTCATGTACACAATGTACACATTTGATCCACCTTTTACAAATGTCCTAAAACCATTTCCAGCATTTCTCATAGAATTCTAGTTGGTCTTTTTTTGTTGTTTCGATTTTGTTTTGTTTTTAATCACCATCCTGTGTAGCACTAAATAGGCTCTAAAGCTTACCCTAAGAATGGATTCTTGAGTGCGAGTACCAACCACGCCACCCAGAGTTGTCTGAGTGGTCCAGAAGGCCATACTTTCAATGCTGAAGAGCTGATGATGTGATATTAGCTATTAGGCCTGTTGGTTATGTTGTGACACCATTTCAGAGCTGCATGAAGAGAAACCCCAGGGAGAGGTCTGTGATTTGGGTTTCTGCTGATACATTTTTGTTGTTGTTAAGATATAAAGTCGTACAAACCTTCCTGAAAAGTCCGTAAGGTTGAAACTATTAACATTTAAGTCTGACAGTTGAGACTGAGATTTGGACACCTGATTGTCCACATGTACATATTATTCATATCAATGAATGATTTGTGTCCATTCATCAACTTGAATAATGAGCAGTTTAATAGTTGATATGTATCAAGAGAACAGTAACAGTACACATTCAGAACGTCTGTCTGTGTAAAACCTTGAGAATGGGTCTATGTCAAACATTCGAACTCTGCATAACAGAAACCAAGTGGCACACTGAGCAGTTTATTCCCTCTCTACCTGCATTTCATTCATATGCAACAACTGGGTCACTACTTGCACTTATGAAACCCTCACACTCATCATGATCAAGTTCAGTCATCTTCGAATCATTCCGTTCTGTGCTGGATTTTTGCAATCACCACAGGAAATGTAAGTCACATCCTGGTCAAAAAAGACCTGTCCATTTCTCAACATATAAAAAACCTGAGATTTGAGTCAGCAACTAGCTACCCTTGAAGAGGATAAAAAGAAGAAACAAAAGAAAACAAAACAAAAAAAAAAACCCCAAGTTGCTGACATGAATTAAGGCTTCAAATGAGGACCACATTGTAGTTGACAAGACTCAAGCTTAAAAAGTTTAAAAGTAAATAAGTGATATCCCTTTCATACCTGCCATAATCACTTTAAATTTTCAGCTGCCTCGAGTGATTGGCCATACAGTGATTACGGCTCAGGACTGAGTACTCTTTTTTTCTTGCCCCAAGCTACCAAAATAACAAGGGTATTTGCTTTTGAGAATTGCTTGGGGATGGCCATCAGCTATGGTACCACTGTTAGGCGAATACTACATTTTCCCAGATGGAACATATACCAAAAAAAAGAAGTGCTGCCAGGGAAACAAATACATTCTCCTTTTCCTTTCCATTAAATTCTTCCATAGATTTTCTCCCTCTTTTGTCTGGCTTTCCTGTTTAAAAAAAAATGTCTTCGGGTTGCACAGTGATTAAACTCATATTAAGAGCAGTGGAAAACATGCTGCTAGGCCTAGAACACCTGAGCCGTTGCTGTTGCCACCAAACATACTTTTGGTTTTACAGAAAACACAATGGTTAGTGATCTCATTTTTTAAAATTCCATTTTGATCTGCTGGATGGATGTTGACTTGGCTAACCACCCAACTGTTGTTTAAATCAGTAGAGTGCCTGATTCCTAGCTATTTAAATGAACTACAAAATGGTTTTCAGTCTTTTCCTTCCCAAGCCAGAGAATAAAACCTTTTTTTTTTTTTTTAAACCCACTTTCATCTAGGCCCAACTGGAAATTTGTGCATAGACAGCTTAAATTGCCCTTAAAATTATGACTAGCTAACTACTTATTCACAATGCTTACAAAATCAGCTACCAGAAATGGGTAGCCATAAAAGCCCTAATTGTATTATCTGAGGTACTTGGTTTTTGCTCTTTATAAAGCAGCTCTTGGAAATCATCTAATGGCCTGTCCATTAGAATGATATTTTATGTCACTGGGTTTACTGAATGTTCAGATGGGCCTCTGCTTGAGTGAGTTCTTTCTTTTGGATTCACGACTATGTTTCTGTCCCTAATAGGGTCTACCCGCCTGACCCAAAAGCTGGCTCAGTTTCAGGGCTAAGGTGCACTGTAAAAGAATTGGGTAAGGACTAACTTTTGAGAATTATTAGTAGCACAACTTGGAAATGGTGCTGTCCTCTATTACCAATAAAGCTTTCTTTTATAAGAACAAGAGGATGTGCAATTTATCGCATACAACTGCTTCATCTGTCCAGGGGGAAAAAAATCTTAAACATCTGCCCTTCCACTTTTAACTGGGAGAAAAATTAGCTGCTCTCCCACATGTAGACATTAGAGTAAGAGAAAACAGCTTTTACACCAAAGCCCCACTTTCCAAAAATATCTATGTCCATACATATATTTCAGATTTACAGGGAATTTTTTTTTTTTTTTTCATTAAACAGGAAGATAAAAATCTCCAAAGTCCACATGTCCTTGTTGTCTCAGGATACTTCAATGATTTCCATACTACCTGAAAAGCTTGACTGGCTGCCTACTTTTCCTAATTCTTCCCGTGACCTGTTCTCTGACATTATGCTCTCTCCAAATTCCATCTGGCAGCTTCTGCGTTTCAGCTGCTTTTCAAAAGGGCTCTCCTCGTGCCAGCTCCGCCGCGAGTCAGCCCGGTCACTCGGCTTCTGCCGCCTGCGTACGGAAAAGGCCTGGTCACTGCAAGTAGGCAGCTGGCTACAGCTATAGGCGGAGTACCTGGAGCTGCCCCCGTAGATGGCAGAAGTCGAGTAGAAGTGAGAGGACTCGGTGGCAAAGTACCAGCTATTGGTCAAGGAAGGGGTGGAAGCTTGGGGAGCCAAGATGTCTGAGTGCCAGCCCTTGAGACCCAGCCCGGCAGCGGACTTGGCCAGATGCTGTTGGCTTGTAGAAAGGCCAAACAGGAAATTGGTGCGGTAGTTGTCCTCCACGCTCCCGCTTCGGTGCAGCGGGGACAGGAGGGGCCTTTGGGCGCCATTCCCACTGTTGGTTCTTCCGGGGTGCAACCTCTTGGTCTGGCTTTCTGACTGCCAAGTAGGCTGGGTCTTCTTGGGGATGGAAGCTTCCTCCTTGTCCGGACTGGTCTCTGGAGTCTGTTCAGACACTTCCTGAACTGGAGAGAACTGGCACAGTTTACTGCTTCCCTCCAAAGCACTAGAGGGTTTGTAGTATTCCAGAGTGTCCTCAGAGGAGGGAAAGCTATGTAAAGACGCCGCCATACTGGAGGAGTAGGAAACCGATTTGATGTCTAGAGAGAAAGAACGCTTGAGTTTGTTGCTGTCTTCTAGCGTGTCTGAAGACATGTGGAGTCCGTTGATTCCCTGTACCAGTGGACTGTCCTCAAAGGACGCTAGCTGCATGCCTGGAAGACCCACAGGGTGCACGGACCTCTGCCCCATTGTGTCTGAGGTAGCAGATTGGGTACTAAGGGCGGGTTCACTGTTTTGTGCTCCTTCTGAAGCGGTGGCGACAAATTCACTGGCTTTCTCCAAGTGCAGAAGTTTAAGCTTGCCTTTTGTACCCAATGCGCCAGTCTGGTTCTTAATCTTTTTCTCATAGTCTAGCAGTTGGCCCAAAAAATTGAAATTTGGAGAAATCGTTGGCCTTTTTTCTTTCACAAATCTGATGGATAGAAGGAAAAACGTTAAACTTTTTTTTTTTTCCTTTTAAACATAGTATCAGGAATTAAAATCTTGGGAAACACTTCAGCCAAATCAACATGATACTCTGTGGGTGACAACTTTGGAAGCTAAAACAGATTAAACATTAATGGAGAAACTTCAGCCTAAAGAACATTTTTCTTCACAGGAAAATCTCCAACACATTAACAGGCAAGAGTAGAGTGATAAAAATGGGTGATACTAGACATCATGGTGCCTTTCCATGTAATAGGAAGACTAGTACCCAGTGCCTTTAAGCTATTGTGCCAGAAGAATTATTTTCTTTTCTTTCTTTCTTTTAATTAAAGCTTTTTATTTTCAAAACATATGCATGGATGATTTTCAATATTCACCCTTGAAAACCCTTGTGTTCCAATTTTTTTCCCTCCCTTCCCTTCACCCCCTTCCCTAGATGACAAGTAATCCAACATATGTTAAACATGTGCAATTCCAGAAGAATTATTTTCAAGGAATGGTAATTAAAACTGGAACTGATGTTAGAGGTGCTGAAATTGGTCTCACCATCAAGGTTCGGATTAGGAGCACCAGAAGGTTCAGAGAGCTTATACACCATTGACACATTTGGTTGTGGCAGAGGTTCACTAATGCTTCCATTTCACTGTGTGACTCATCAGGATGCTATAATCATGTCTTCAAGGCCTTTCAACAAAGTTCAAGATTTTAATTAGAGAAAAAGGCATTAAATGTCCAAGACATTGAAAGGCTCATTTCCAACACATTTTGGTGCTCAAGGTGACTAGATGAGAAAGCTTGTGAATGAGTGCTCAAGTTTAAGCCTTTCCACAGAAAATCCTCACTAACACCAAGTTGGTCAAAAGGGGAACAAGGGAAGGCAAGAGAAGCATCCACAGCAGTAAAAGACTCAGAGAAGCTATCAAAATCTCTCCATGGCTTTTTTATGTCAGAAAAGGTGCAGTTTCTTCAAAACTTAATATATAGAATTATGGTGACAATTTGCTTTTTGAATGGAGAAAACTAAGGAAAAACAATCCCTCTGAAATAAAATAGTTCAAAACAAAAGAAGAGATTCAAGCAATTGGTTGAACATTAATTTGAGTATAAAGAGAGAAATCCAAATAATTTAGCAACTCAAGTTGAGATAACAGAATTTATTTTGTTGGCTTTCATAAATGGCTCAAAATAGGTTACAGAAAGAAACAGGGGGACGTTGACACTGTGTTTTCTCCTTTAGTAGTTATTTAAATATGTTTATCAGTGTGACAAGAAAGAACTGAACTGCCAACAACCTATGCTGTCTAGAATCCTATATAATTGTCACTTGTCACAAACTTTTCTCCTAGAAAGTCCTTATCTATCAAAATCCAACCGCAGTCCCTATGAGATCAGAGCTTCCAACTTTGCCCACTACTCACTCCCTGCTAGGAAACTGGTGGTACCTTCATTTCCTTGCCCTACATTTGGAATAAAACAGTAGAGAGCAGATCAAACTCTGCACAACTATTGTGTTGCTGGCAAAAAGTAGAGTGCATACCCCTCAATGAACCCTACAGGGTTCAGCATTTAGGTGTATCATTCAATCTTTCTACTCTGAAAACTGCTCAAAAGATGATTTCTCATCTCTTGTACAAAGGGAGTCATATCGGATGTCAAGAAAAGGGCATATCGTGAGCCGTCGATCACATACATGCCAATGTTGATTTTAATGGGTGAAAAAATTATATCTTCCCTTGATTTGAGTTAGAAATAAACTGGATTAACAGTGGATGATTTAATATGTCTGAAATTTATTAAATTTCACTGGAAATGAGTTAATGTTGACTTAATACTTAGTAACAAAAATGGCATCTTTCCCAGTTTTTGAAAGCTCATATTTAAATCCAAAGCAACTAGTAAAGAGCATTGTTCAAAGGATCACAGCTCCTATTATTCTAGTTAGTAAAAGTCCATTCAATGGTAGTCATATAACATAAAGTGATCTTAAGGAAGGTCCCGCCATGTTGGACAGTCACCCAGGGAAGCTCAATCAAATCACATGGACAAGAACAGTATAAATGTTCACAAGTTGTGGATGCTCTGTATTAATAGAGAAAATACTCATAACATTGAGATTATAGATCCAATTAAGTACTATTGATGGAAAAACATTTGTATTTCACTTCATTTAGTCATCGCTCCCCTTTGTATGGGGCTTTTATGTTTACAATCAGGCTCTGAGGTAGTAGATTGGTTTGTGATGAAGGTCAGTTACTGAAGGGTACCTTAGGCCTTTGACTTGAAAATTTCTGACCTTTCTACTTCACTCTTTTATTTTTCCATAGACTACCAATACAAGAATCCATAAGCAAGGCAGCTGATGGCACCATGGATACAGTTCCAGATCTGGAATCAGGAAGATCTGCATTTAAATCCAGGCTGAGACACTTAGTATTTGTGGAACCCTGGATAAATCACTTAAACCAGTTTGCCTGAATTTCTTCACCTGTTAAATAAGGATGCTAATAGCCCCTAAATCCCAGTGTTGTTGTGAGAATCAAATGAGATAATATATGCAAAAAGTGCTTAGCATGGTACCTAGTACATATTAGGCACTTAAAATGTTTATTCTCTCCCTTCTCCCCCAAGATGAAGTCAGTTCTTTATCCTTACCTGTAGGCTTCATCTAAGGACATATCCATCCTCTTCATGATGTAGGCAATAGCAATTGTGGCAGAGCGAGAAATTCCAGCCAAGCAGTGTACCAGCACACATCCGTTAGAGGCTTTTGCTTTCTCTAAACAAGAATCACATTCAAGAAATGTCACTCACAAAGGCTTTGCAATAAGCATCATTTTAAAAAGAAAACAGAAGACTTCAGAAGAGTTAAGTGATTTGATTTATAATCCAGCTTACCTACTTCCCTATTTCAGTGTTTTTGCCTAATGGTTCCCAACTCTATTGTTTTTGTCCCCATGCTGTCCTACCCTCCTTAATCTCAGAGGATGATTATGTAATAGTCCCCAAATCCATTTATATATCCTATAATTTTATCATGTTTATGTCACGAAATTAAGGTCATCGACTTGAATATGTTGACACAAACCTGAAAAGATTAGTTTGAGAATCACTTCATTATGTAGTAAATGCTTGAAAACTTTAAAAAAATTCATCTTTAAGTCAGTTTATCTACTTTTCCTAGTGTTTTTAAGTAGTTTTGCTCTGTTTAACAATTTCAACCAAAAAAAATATGGTATTTGTCACTGGTAACAATAAGTGGGAGACAACCCCCCACCCCTGCTTTGGGAGTTTAGTAGAAAAGTAAAATTACTATCTCATCACAACAGTCTTCTATTTGCACTGCAGTATCGGGAGCAAGAACTTTGAATTCTATTGCTGGAATATCTAAGGCTTAAAGCATTTTTGTATGTAAATGATTGATATTAAACCATATTTTCATGAGGAAGGCATTATGAATGATTCAGTCATGCTGTTCAGACTTAAAGCAATTTACATTTTATGTAAAGTACTAGACACAATCCTAAATCAGCAAAATGGTTTCATTTCCAGTATTGACTGCCAAGGAATAAAACTGTCACCCTCTTTACTTAGGTTTTTTTTTTTTTTTAAATACATGACCAAACCGTTATTTTGCTGTACAGAAAGAATCAGACTCTGAAATATTGTACAATTAGCTTGTGAAGGAAATAAAAAATGCAGGTGGGCAAAAATATAGGGATTGGGAATTCAATGTAATGGTTTTTAGTCATCTCCCAGAGTTCTTTCTCTGGACATAGCTGGTTCAGTTCACTAATGCTCCATTGGAAATGATTTGGTTGATCTCATTGCTGAGGATGGCCAGGTCCATCAGAACTGGTGCATCATCTAGTATTATTGTTGAAGTATATAATGATCTCCTGGTCCTGCTCATTTCACTCAGCATCAGTTCGTGCAAGTCTCTCCAGGCCTTTCTGAAATCCTCCTGTTGGTAATTTCTTACAGAACAATAATATTCCATAATATTCATATACCACAATTTATTCAGCCATTCTCCAACTGATGGGCATCTATTCAGTTTCCAGTTTCTAGCCACTACAAAGAGGGCTGCCACAAACATTCGTGCACATACAGGTCCCTTTCCCTTCTTTAGTATCTTTTTGGGATATAAGCCCAGTATTTATTTAGGTTTTAGTGGATATTATACTTAATGGGTGATCACCTCGATTTAAAAAAAAATTATTTTAAATTTATTTTATTTAAAAAAAAGAGTAAAAGGAAAGCAAAACAAAACACTGTCATGTGCCCAGCAGAATATCAGGGAGGTTTCAAAAAAATATATTAATAAATTGCCAATTCAAGAAAGGATAATAACAGAAGAAATTATTCACAAATATCCATCTTTGCTTCCTTGTAGGTTATTCTTTTGTTCTCTGCTGCACACTTTTTTTTTTACTTTATTCTTTTTTTCCCCTTTCATCCTCCCCACCTCCGCCAAGCAGGCTATAGTTAAGAAGGATATATTTATGTTTACATATATACACTTCCCCTCCTTACTCCCATACATGTTTTTCCTATCCCTGTTCATTCTTTGTTTTGATTCTGCTCCTTAACTTGCCTTGTTATTGCTTAACCTCCCCCTACATATGGATCCCTCCCTTGTCTTCATCCCCCCACTCTTCGCTTCCCTTCCTCTCCTTCCTTCCCCCCTTATTTCTTTATAAATGTTGGAAGGTGCTATACCTTCATATATATATGTGGTGTGTATATATATATATATATATATATATGCCTATTTAACCCATGTGAGCAGGTTTTCACAGTTATGAACCCTCTTCCCTCCCTAATGACTCTGCATCTATTCTTCCTCTGCACCTCATTTGTATAACATAATTACTATTTTAACTCTGTCCCAATCTTTATTTTCAGCTATCCAATTGTTGATGTCAATCTTGAACATATGGCATACATTTCCATCTTAAAAAAAAAAAAAAGAATTTGTCCATGTTAAATTCCTTGAAATTGATCTTGGATATTGGTTTTTATATGTTAAATTTTCTATTGAGTTCAGGTTTGGTTGAAAGTCTCAAAAAATCTTCAAGATCATTAAATGTCCATTTTAAAAAAAAAATAAAGCTTTTTATTTTCAAAACATACGCATGGATAATTTTCAACATTCACCCTTGCAAAACTTGTGTTCCAAATTTTTTCCCTCCCTTCACTGAGTGACTTACACTCAGTCCCCATAGTTCTCTCTCTGGATGCAGATGGCTCTATGGCCAGATGGCAGATAAGACCTTTGGAACTGGCCTAAATCACCTTGCTGTTGAAAAGAGCTGTGTCCATCAGAATTGATTGTTGTATAATTTTGGAATTGCCAAGTATAAGGGTCTTCTACTTCTGCTCAGGTCACTTAGCATCACTTCATACAAGTCTCTCCAGGCCTTTCTAAAATTATCCTAATGATTGTTTCTTACAGAACAATAATATTCCATTATATTCATACACCATAACTTATTCATCCATTCTCCAATTGATGGGCATCCACTCAGTTTCCAGTTTTTTGCCACTATAAAAATGGCTGCCACAAACATTTTTGCACAAGTGAGTCCCTTTCCCTCTTTTAAGATCTCTCTGGGATATGAGCCCAGTAGTAACATTGTTGGATCAAAGGTTACGCACAGTTTGTTAACTTTATTGAGCATAATTCCAAATTGCTCCAAATAATGGTTGCATTTGTTCACAATTCCACCAACAATGGATTGATGTCCCAGTTTTCCCACACCCCCTCCAACATTTATCATTATCTTTTCCTGTCATCTTAGCCAATCTGAGAGGTGTGTAGTGGTATCTCAGAGTTGTCTTAATTTGCATTTCTCTGACCAATAGTGATTTAGAGCACCTTTTCAAATGGAATGTCCTTTTTTTTTTTAATTTAACATTAAGGGATAATTTTGCTGGATATAATATTTTTGGCTACAGGTCAAGTTCTTTTGATTGCCAGTAGATATGACTCCAGGACCTGCCATCTTTTATTGTAGTGGCTGATAAGTCCTGTACAATTCTAATTGTAGCTCCAGTGTATTTGAATTTTTTTTTTCTTGTTTCTTGCAAAATATTCTCTTTATTCTGGGGGTTTCAAAATTTGGCAATATTCCTATGTGTTATCCACAAAGAATCTCTTTGAGGTGGTGATTGGTAGACTTTTTCTATTTCTACTTTCATGTTTTATCACTCTAGGATAATTTTCTTGGATTATTTCTTGCATTATTGTGTCAAGGTTCTTTTTTTTGACCACAGCTTTCAGGTAGTCCAGTTATTCTTATATTTTCCATTCCTGATCTGTTCTCCAAATGAATTGTTTTTATGTTGCACATTCTGTTCTATTTTTTTCATTATTTATATTCTGTTTTGTTATTTCTTGATTCTTATAGCTTCACTGACTTCCCCTTGCCCAACTCTAATTTTCAAAGAATTATTTTTGTCTTTAAGACTCTGTATCTCCTTTTCTAGTTCGTTAACATTTTTTCCCCCATCTTGTATTTCTTGGATGGTTTTTAGTGTATTTTAGGTTTTAAAAATTCTCTTTTGAGTTCTTCTATAAATTTTCTCTGGGCAGGGAGCCATTTCATGTGACTCTTTGGTTAAAAGCTTTTTTTACTTCAGTGTCCCCTGAAGATGAATCCGCTTTCCCTATTCCCAAAGTAAGTTTCTATGGTGGGGTTTTTTCTTCTTTGCCTGTTCATTTCTTATTTTTTATTTTTTTTTAATGAGAAGTATTGCTATAAGCACCTCTAATTGTGGGGTGAGAGGATGGTGCCTCTAGCTTTATTTCAACTCTCCCCTCTGACCTGGCACCCCAAACCAAGAGCTCCCCCCTCCAGCAAATGCCCGAAACCAGCAGCATCCCTGCCCCCACTGCTTCTTTGCTCAAAGGTGGGCTGCTTCCTTCTTGCCCAGGGCTGCATCCCTGCAGCACAGCCGGGCCTGTCCTTCCTAATGAGTCGAGGTTCCCATCACCAGCCTGGGTCTTTCTTCAGGTCTTCTCACATTGTACCAGGAGGACCCCTGTTAGATCTCAAGTCTTTGTGTGTTCACCCTGAAGTGCAAATTTGTTCTGTTTGAAGGGGAAATCTGGAGAGCTTGAAATTTACCAACCTATTGAGCCCTTCAAAATCTCCCCTCCCTCCTGCCATCTTAAATTTTAAAAGTCCCATAGACCAGATCTATATAACACTGAATGACCCAAAGAGATGACAAAGAGTGAGTTTACAAGGCTAAAAAATAAATTAACAAACATATCTATTTTGGCTGCTTATCTGTAAGCACTAAAATTAATTTATTCATTATTCAACACAACATTTGTTGTTGTTGCTTGTCCTTTGTTCCCTTCAGGGAAGTCTCTAAGGTCCCTTTTTAGCCTTGCTCTCTGTGATTCCATGTCCAAATTATAAATTCCTTGTGGATTAGAGGCTATCTTTTATACTTCTCTTGAAGTGATAAAGAGCCTAATTGAAGCTGCAGGTGTTAGTTAAGGTATACAGTATTAACTGGTTGATAATTATTGAAAATTAATCATCAGAGTAAAATGGGGTTATCTGAGAAAGGCTACTGAAAAAAAGAGGTCAATATTGACTAGCAGAGAAGAAAGTGCTTGGTGCAAAGGCATAGTAATGGAGGAATAGGCAGAACTCGAGAGGAAATATAAGTTTGGCTGGGGCAAAAAGGCCATGTTGGGAAGAAATAATTTGCAAAAGTTCTAAGTAGCTTTTGAAAGGTCTTGAACATTAACTTGAGAACTTTAGCTTTTATGATAAGTAGTAGGGATCCACTTGATGTTCTTGAGTTCTCTCCTTTCTTGATGAAAACAAATAAGAAATGAAAACAGAAGAGAAAAATCACTGGAGAATTGAGGCATAAAAAAGAAGCTAAAAAGGATAAAGGAATTAGAAGGGGAGAGCAGGATCAGGTAAAAAAAAATTTAAGACTGCAGAGACTGCAGTGAATGTCTGAAGTGAAAAGGGGAGGGGGCAAGTGCTAGATCTCAATTTTCTCAGTGAAATAATTATAAAATTATACTTCATAAGGTATAATTTTATAAAATTATACTTTATAATACTTAATTATGAAATTATAAAATTATAAACTTAATTATAAATATAATTAAATCATACTTTTCCTATATACATTTACATATAGAAACATGTCACTATGTATTTACATGCATATAAACATACATATGAACTTAGATACACATATATTAATGTTCTATGTTCTATAATCACAGAATTCCAGCCGCAAGTTACAGTTAGCTCAGAGACCATTTAGCTCAACCCTATTATTTCATAGATGAAAAAGCTGCATACAGAAGATTAAATAACGTACCTAGTTAGTGGTTGAAATAGGCCTGAAATCTGGGTCACCTAATTCCCAATGTTCTTTCCGTTACATGTGGTATACTCAGTCTCCCAATGATGCATAATGAAAAGTAATCATGATACCTGACATTTGAATACTAGAAATTATATTAGATTTTGAAAGTCCTTCTATATTATAATATCAGTTAATATAAGCCAGATCCCAAGTTTCCCTCAACAAACATTTAAATTTCATAAAGTGAAAAAGAGCAATGGGGCTTATTATTATTATTATAAGACTTTGGCTATATGTTCCCACCCTGAAGATATATTCATTCTGTGGACATGACCAACCACCATAAATTAAAGAGAAGGGTGAGCAATTATTCAATGAATTCAGGCTGGATTTTAAAAGTAGGCTTGTTTTTTTTTTTTTTTTTTGTTGTTGTTGTTGTTGTAAATTACATATGAGAATAAGATTAGTGTCACATAAAACAATGAAAATATATCAACAAACAGTAGGGATTGTTTCTTTATTTGAATCCTTAGGGTATAGCACTGTATAACATAGTAGGTGTTTAATAAATCCTTTTTAATTGATAGATGGAAATTTTTGGCCCAGAACTGGGGAAAAAAAACAAAAACAACTTTCCTTGTAACAACAAAACATTTTTTTCTTTGTAGGAGTGAATATAAAGGAGAACAGAATAAAAGTTTGGAAGGAAAATAAAAGGTTGGGGAAGAACATTTTGTATAGTACTGTTTCTATTTTAACAGCCACTCAAAAGCTTAAAAGATACTAGGATTTACATGGACTGACTTTATACTGCTTCAAAGATGGGTTCTAAAACCAGAGTTGAAACTGAAATTAAGAATCCAAATTCTCTTGAAGCAATGGTTTGGAAATAGGCTCCGCAATCCCGCCAGGTAGTTACTTTTAAAAAAGTAACAAAGAAAGTACAACACCATGCTGTATGCTGCTTAGGTACATTAAGTCTATGTTAAATTTAGTTCGCTTCTTTTTACTAATCAGAGATTCTTAACATGAGGTCTTTAGATTAATTTTATTTTATTTTTTGGGACGCATATTAAAAATATTTTGACAAAATGAAAATTTAATATATTTGGGTTCTTTTGCAATCCTATAAATTTTATTTTAAGCATTTAAAAACATTATTCTGAGAGGGGTCCATAGGCTTCACCAGACTGCTCTATTAATATTATAAATTATAACATTAAACAACATCAAAAAAAGGTTAAGAACCCCTGCCCTAAACAAAAATTAAGACTCATGGTGATTTTACAACTTAAAAGCTTGAAAGACAGTCATATTCTCCAAAAGGAGGGGCTGGGGGGGGTGGAGGGTTGAAGGGATGTCTCATTTCCTCAAGGAAAACATAAAAGGATATTAACTTTGGTTTGTAGTTTTTAAAAGTGTATTGTGCTTTTGGAAATGTTTTACCTAATTGTATTTCTGACTGTTTACCATCTTAGAAGATACAGGGAAGAGCAGAATTTAGAACTCCAAACTATCTATCTATCTATTTATCTATCTCTCTATCAGTAGGTGTGTGTGTCTGTGTGTATGGATGTATATGAAGAAAGAAAAGAATTTTCATTCTACAGAAACTAATTCTAACTGATTTGTGATGACTTAGAGGTTAAGAACTAGACCATGTTCCAGACATGACTCACCAGGCCTATTAACAACTAGACCCCATAGGCTAAGTACAATTCTAGAAATGTCATGTCAGCAAGTAAGGTTCACAGACAATAAAGCTTTGAAACTACACTGGTCTCAGTGGAAAACACTATGGTACAGGTAAAAAAAAAAAAAAATCCCTTAAAAAAATCTCTAAAAGGGACCAATTACATTCTTTGATTGAATTGGAGTTTTATTGTTTCTAAAAATCTGGAAATCTTGTTATGCAGTGATTTTTGTTGTAACATAATTTATTTGAATCTGAACTCATCTTGGAGGGAA
The DNA here is from genome assembly GCF_902635505.1 of Sarcophilus harrisii. NCBI lineage: Eukaryota > Metazoa > Chordata > Mammalia > Dasyuromorphia > Dasyuridae > Sarcophilus > Sarcophilus harrisii. Next base: position 103,535,416 of record NC_045430.1, read on the forward strand.
AAAAAGCTAAAATAAATTTTAAAATTAACATATTTTAATTTAATAATAATCAAATTATATATTAAATATATTAAGTTAAATTTTAAAGCTACTTCAGTGAATGTATAAATTCCTTTTATCAACCATTAGTTTCTTTTTCAAGTTCCCAAAGATGATTTTTTAGAATAATACAAAGAAACCCCCCCCCCCCCAAATCAACCTAGTCCCCAAAGTCTGACTTCCCAGTACTTGGAAAAGTATTATCACAGTGTTCTCTCTGATGAAAGCATCAAGCTAGCTATCACATCACAAGAACAATCCCCTAGGATTTATGTGGCACTCACACGTTTAACCTTTGACCAATAATGAGGTAAGCAGCATCATGTGGTTTTTAAGCTTTGTAAATCCTTAGAATAGACTGCTTTTCCTTCTTGTTTTCCCTTTGAAAGACAACCACCATTTAAAATCTATGCCAGAGAGTCTGTTGATATTAGCTGAGCTACTTACCAATGAAATCGACCGATTTGTCTAGCCATGGCAAAATTTTCTCACAAAAGCTGTCATTCACAGGCACTCGCAGGAAGTGAGATTCAGGGATGAAGTCAGGCTTTGGACAGGTATTGCTGGCATTTAATACATAACCAATCCCATTCTGTTGCATCAGCTCCTACACAAGAACGTCAATTTAGAGATATTCACTGACGTGATTAATTTAAAAGTAGGCTGTTTAAAGCAATGATCACAACTATCCTTAGAAAATTTTTAAAATTATAATTATCTATATTCTATAATTGAATTAAGTTTGTTCAATTCGTGAAATCTCAAACCTGAAATGGCACTTAAAAGACTTTAAAAATGGCACAAAAATGAAGATAGGTTGAAATGGTGTTTTTTAAGATTAAACATTATTATGTCTATTATTTTCACTGAAGACACACAGAAGTAAAGGGGAAAAAAATTCTTTAAGTGTGTCCTCAGATTATTAAGTTATACTAAGACAGGTATACCCATATACTTTGAATTCTATCTCCTGCTCTCAGTCTGACCATACTGGGGAGAGGCTGGGTAGATGCGTCCAAAGGTGGAAAGGTGCAAACCAAATAAGGATAGAAACTTCCATCCTCAGTTTCCATGTAACCTTCCAGCTCAGAGTGTTCTTCACAAAACTGCTGGCTTGGATTAATAATAAAATCTCATAATCATGATAGAGATTATTTCAAACATATTCTGAGTTCCTCAATCCACCTTCTACAAAACTGCCAAATTGATCCTCACCAAAGCATAAATCTGACCATGTAATTTGCCTTACTCAAAACTTGTAGTTGCTTCCTATTTTCTCTAAGATTAACACAAAAATCCTTAGGCTGAAATGAATAACTCAGAACTATAGGGGAAATTAAATGCAGAGAAAAAAATGAAGAGAAATGCCAAACAGCTCCTGGAGGTTAAGCCAAAGTATATACCTGCCCAGGATAAATTAAACTCTTGGCTCCTGTTTTCACAATACTATAAGGACCCCATATAACAGGAACTTGCATAGATATCTGAAAACAGTCAACTGATGTATAAAGTATTTAAATGGGTCTATGAGAGAAAGAAACCTAATAATCAGTTTATTCAGTTAATAACTGTCATCTCATCAATAAACTTGAAGTATCTTTTGCATTTAAAACACATTATGAGGCAATAGAAAGGCATCTAGGTGGCACAGTGAATAGAGCATGGGCCCTGGAGTCAGGAGTATTTCAGTTCAAATTTATCGTCAGGTATTTACGCTGTGTGACCCTGGGCAAGGCACTTAACCTTGTTTGCCTCTGTTTCCTCCTCTGTCAAAATGATCCAGAGAAGGGAATGCATTGCAAAACATTCCAGCATCTTAGCCAAGAAAACTCCAAAGGGATCATGAGTATTTGAACATGACTGAAAACAACTGAAAAACAATGAGGCAATGGATATAAAATGCTTTGAAAACTGACACACCAATGGTCCATTATTATTAATACTTTCCTAATTGAGTTGAAATGATATAAAAATTGAATCTGATTTTACCATAAACATGTTAATATAATAGGATCTTATATTATTGATGTGTTACCTGATCAGAGACATATGGAGCAATATTGAAGGGTGGCAACTGTTTAGCGTATATAATATATAAGGAAAGGAAAGGGGAACAGTGAGGACATTTTTTTTAGCACTTTAATATTTTGATAGTTGTGTGATCTCATTAGTGTAGATAATCCATTCACACACTAGTGCAGATCACAACTTATCCATTGTAACAAACAAGTCATCTTGAACAACAAAATAAGAAATTCCCACTTTTTCTAAGGCAGCCTCATCTATCTTTACATATCTCTGATGGGATATTGTTCTTGTTTTCTGGTAATACATGTACATTCATTTTTTGGAAAACATTTCATTATGAATCACATTGGGAGAGAAAAATCAGAACAAAAGGGAAAAACTACGAGAGAAAAGAAAAGCAGAAGAAAAAGAAATGAATATAGCATGTGTTGATTTACATTCAATGTCCTTTTTTAAAAATTTCAATAATATTTTATTTCTCCAATTACATGTAAAGATGTTTTTGTAAAATTTTGAGTTTAAATTTTTTTCCCTCCCATCCTCCTTCTCTTCCCTTCCCCCTCTCCCAGGACAGCAAGCAATCTGACAAAGGTTATACATGTGCAATCATTTTAAACATTTTTTCCATATTAGTCATGCCATGAAAGAAAAATCAGGACAAAAGGGAAAAACTACATGGAAAAAAAACAAACTTTAAAAAAGGTGAAAATAGTATGCTTTGATTTGCATTTAGTCTCCATAGTTTTCTCTCTGGAAGTAGATGTCATTTTCTATCCTATGTCTATTGGAATTGTCTTGGATCACTATTGCTAAGAACAGCTAAGTTTATCATAGCTGATCATCACATAATCTTGCTATTAAAGTATACAAAATGTTCTCCTGGTTCTGCTCACTTCACTCACATCAGTTCATGTCAGTCTAGGAAATTATTATTTACATCAAGTCTAAAAACACTTTTCCAACTTCTAGCCAATGCTCTTAGTTCCTATTTTCTAGTACAAAGCAGAACAAATCTTAAACCCTCTTCTCCATGTAGATCTTCAAATACTTGAAAACAGCTATCATCCCTCTCCTCCCAATTCCCTTCCCAAAATACTTTTATCAGGTGTTTAATTCATATTATTTAACTTTTTCTCTATCATTTTAAGTTTAAACAATAAACAAAACAACTAATTAAGCCCTGATTTGTAGCATTCATGATCTCTGACATGTATGTAAGCACTCAAATGAAAAATCAATCAGTCAGTGCCCTTCCAAAATGGTGAACCCAATACTCCCAATGTGGTCTAAGGTCAGGATATACATAGGATAAATCTCTCTGGTCCTGGTCACAATGCTTCTTTCACTGTTGTTTAAAACAGAATAAGCTTTTAAACTTCTCTTTTCTGAGAAAATTGGGGCCATTAAATACGAGCTCCTCTTCTCCCCATCTCTTCATCTCAAAATCCTTTGACATAATCTCAACTCCCTCCTTATCTTCTTGTCAAGGTTAGCTACTTTTGCATATCCCCTCCTATTTTCTCTAAAAGACTATTTCTACTACCATCTTCTTTTCACTCTAATCTTCAACTTCTTTTCTGCTAGTCTCTTTTCTACTTTAGAGATGCCAAATCTCTCCCTTCCTTAAAAAATTATTTTTAATAAACCCAACCTTCCCCTCCATTATTTTGTTTCACTTCCTTTCCAAACTCCTAAAAAACATGATTCATGGATGTTATCTCCACTTTCTCTGTTCTAACCCTTTATCCCTTTGCAGTCTGATTCTGACTTTATAAATGATATTTTCAAAGTTATCAATGATCCTTTTCTTTTTCATTTAATTTTTCAATTAATGAAATATATTCTCTCCCTCCCCTGGCCTTGGACTAAAAAGAGAAAAATAAGACCCTTGTAACAAATATACATATAGTCAAATGAAATAAATTCACTCACTAACCATGTTCAAACTAATGATCTCTGAATTGCCAAATCTTATGCTCTTTTTTTCAATTCCATTCTTCTATCTTCAGCATTGCTGACCAACTTCCATTCCTGGATATTCTTAATACAAATATTCTCCTAACAGTACCAAATAACTGAATCTTAGAATAGAACAATTTCTAACACTTTAAAATATCAATTTTTATGAACAGACATTTATTTCAGAAAATTCTACTCTCAAAAAGCAATGGAGATCTCTTTATAAGTTCTTTGTAAAACTTTTCATATTTTTACTCCAAATAAGCCAAAAGACAAAAGCCTCTGGATCATAAAATTTACAAGTACTCTGAGGATATTTTAGCAGACATCTTTTAGAAGATGGGGAGATAAAACAACTTGATAGCTTTCTGAAAAATTATCAAGGGAGACTTACATTGATGCCAATATTTTTTACACCTTTTCTTTAACAAATTTGTGATAGAAGTCAAACTATTTGTTTTTACTTTTATTTGTGATTAGGAAATCAAAATAGTCTAGGTGACCTATTGTGAGGCATGATATAAATGTTGTAAGCAATGAGATAGATTCATTAATCAACTAACATTTACCACTCAGCTACTAAAGGCAAAACAAGGTTCTAAGCAATGAATGGGGACCCAAAGACAAAAATTGCAATTCACTGATATTGTGGACTGTTTATACCAATTTGAAGGATCTTAGTGTTTGGAACCCTACCCAGACTTAAACTCTTAATTAACATTGTTGTTAACCCTTTCCATGATAACACCACTCTTTATATGAAAGAAATTTTAAAAGTATGAAGGCACATTCTGAATGAAGAAAATCCAATAAACAAAAATCTCAATTTACAAAACAGATCAATGAGGAGGTCCTTTGCTTCATAAAATAACTCTTTGCTTTACAAAAACATTCACCTTTAAATATACTTTAAATAAGTACACTTCAGGTATACTTAATGCTCATGTCCTTGAATCACTAAGCACTCAGCAGCAGCAGGGCTAGATTAGAGATTAAACATGATAAAGCACCTCTGAAATCACAATGCAATTCAAGAGGTAGTTTCTGATTTACAAAATGATTCATTTTATATCTGTCATATAAAATCAACTTATACACCAAATTCAAAAAATCACTACTTATAATTAAACATGGTTTGGTTTCAATGTGATCTCAGCAGCACAGTGGAAAGAATTGATTTTTGAGAAAATAATCCTGGCTCAACACTTATTAATTATATCACCATTATTTAACTTCTCAGAGGATAGTAATGTTTACACTACCTATACCATGAGGTTTTTCTAAATAAGGCTTTTCCTAAGCTTTAAGGATCTATCTAAAATGGCAGTTATCTTTCCACTCCTCCCAAGACAGTGACATAGTGAGAGGGCTGACTTTGCAGTTGGAATTTCTAAAGTTAAATCTGTGTAACCATGTTACTGAGTCACTTATCCTCTCAGTGTCCTAGGAAATTTTCTAAGACTGTAAATCACAGAGAAGATGCTGACCTATATGGGCAGAGGAAACTTCCACAGGTCTGGCAAGTTCCTTCTAAGTCTTCTTATCCACTCTTTTGGCTGCATCTTAGTTCATTTACCTGTGCTGCTGTCTGTATGCATATATTTCCATGCATGTAAATAGGGAGGTGTATGGATATATGTATATTAGTAGTTTATAATTCTTCAGCAGGATAAGAACAAGGAAAAAATTTGATATAATTTACTTTTTGTGACTATTGAAAGAGTATGGGATCTGGAGTCAGAAAAATTTGAGTTCAAATTCAGATCCAAACATTTACTAGCTATATAACCCTAGGCAAATCATTTATCCTCTGCTCGCCTTAATTTTTCTCATCTGTAAAATGCAGATAATAATAGCAGCATCTATCTTCCAGGGTCATAATGAGGATAAATGAGATAATTTTTAAAAAGTATTATATAAATGCTTATTTTTCCCTTCTCCTTCTTCCTATTTATTTATTATTTTTTGGTACTGAGCTAGGGAGGATTTCATCCACGTTGGAAATTCCCACTGTTAACTCTTTTTATGGATACTTATCAACAATATGTCTAACAAGGTTTTGCAAAGGTGAATGTTGAAAACTATCTTTACATGTATTTGGAAAAGTAAAATGCTGTCAAAGTAAAAAATAAAATAAAACAAGTAAAAAGCAAACAAAAAAGTATCTATAAGTTATAATGTTAAAAAACTGACGCTTAATTTAATTTGATTAATGAATTTGCCTGTGGTCACAAAGCTAGTAATGTGTCAGCTGCAAGAAGTCAACTTGAGTCCTCTTGATTTCAAGAGCGATACTCCATTCATTACTCCACAATGCTTTTCTTAGGTCCTTTTTGGGGATGGAGAGTAACTATAAAAGGGGAAATTTAATTCACAAACATATCTGATGATCTGATATTTACATCAGCATCTCTTGTATGAAGCTAAGGAAAAAAACAACAGCCATGATCTTAGGGGAATCATCAGGGCTCTAATAGTAGGAGGCTGGAAATGTAAAGAAAGCAAGGAGTCAGTAGTAGTAAGAAGGGAGAGGCTGAAAATAAACGAGGTAATAATCAAAAGGGCAAGCTTTAAGGGGAGAGGCTAGACTCAAAGGCAGAGTCAAGTTTCTTCATTTTAGCAAAGAGAAGGGCTGTGCCACAGCATGAGACTGGAACAAAAGAGAAGGTGTGGTTTGATATATGAGGGAGAGTGGATAATAGATGGCCTCACACATCTCAGGAAAATAAGAGGTGAAGTCATCTGCTAGCAGAGAAAGGAGATGGAGGGTGGATTTGAGGACTAAAGGAAAAACAAGAACATTTAGGAGAGATGCCAGGAGAAGTATGACAAGGTATACTAGCCAGCAGAATAAAGAGCAGGGAATAGTATTGCAAAGAAAGAAAAAAAGAAGGGAAAAAGAGAAACAATTATTGTGCAAATATATAGGTATGTTTAACTTATATTGATAAAGTTGGGAGGGGAAGAGGGGGAAGGAGGGAGAAAAATTTGGAACACAAGGTTTTGCAACGGTAAATGATGAAAATTATCTTTGCATATATTTTGAAAAGAAAAAGCTATTATTAAAAACAAAAAGAAGAATTAATATAGTATTTATCTTTAAAAGTTGCAAAACAATACAACAGCCTAACTTCCAGCTTGATGTTAAGAAAAAATAACCCAACAATGAGAGCTGTGCAAGAGTGGAAGAGACTGCCTCAATTAGTTCCTCCTTAATGAAGATTGTGGCAGGATGGGTTGACCAGTGAATTTTCAGATTCCATGAGTTAATCACAGATAATTATGAGTACTCAAGTACAGCAGCAAGGGCCTAGTTCAAGTTAAGATAACTTGAATCTATAGTGGACTGAGCCCTGAGCATTCATTAAGAAGAATTATCTCTGTGAGTACCATTTTAATGTTCTGCAACAAAATTTCTATTTTATCTCTCTGAATCTGAATCCAAGCAAACCAATAGGATTAAAAAAATTATCAATCTTAATTTTGGTAGGAGGAAAATTGGTCTATTTATACAGACACCTAAAGGCTTCAGAATGGGGGTAAATGTATACTAGTGGAGTGTTATAGCTGGAGATGGCCAAATGAGAGAAAAGATATGGAGCCCTAGCATGGCACCAGCTCCCCCTAGAGTCTCTCTCTAGGCTAGGGCTGGCTTATGTAGCCCACCTATAACTTCATTTCTGATAGATTAGGACAGTGTTCTCAAAAGGAATGTCTATGTGGCTACTATTCAACTTTCAGGTTCCAAGGAGATAACCCTGGGGTGGGGGTAATATACTCCTCTCTATTAAAGATATTTTACTCCCACTGGTGTGCTTCCCATTTACACAAAAATCAGTCACAATGACACCACTGACTCTTAAACATAAAATATTTACTAAGCACAGAGCCCATAGAGTGCACTCATAAACCGAGGTTCATACATACTTATGTGTCAGGAAAACCGTGTCCCCAGAGCCACTGGCTGCTCTGGACAGTAGGCTTCGATATCCCTGATCTTTTCAGAAATCATTCTGTATCACACACTAACCACTGGGCAAAACTGCTGTAGCTGCTCCCGTTCTGGTCCTCACAGCTCTTAAGTACTCATGTCTGAAGCAGCACCAAATTGTACAGAGAAAGTGTCAGACTTAGGAAAACGACAACAGCCTAACTACCAACAGAACATCTAAATGCTGGTTTTCCCTTTGTCCTCCTCCTTCTCTTAAAAGAGCAATCAAGAGCTTACAATTTACTTCCCAGAAAAAAAAAAATGCAGCATAAGAACATGACTAAACTTGATCATGACATTATGACATCAAAAGCTTTTCCCAACAAGATTATGAAAAATAATCACGAGTGACTGCATTTCCTCTTTGGGTTTCAGGTATGTCTTTTGAAACTCCATGAAATTTTTAGTCAGTAATAATAATCACTTCACTAACATTTCTGCAGAGCTGACTATATGCCAGGCGTTGTGCTAATTGCTTTACAATTATCTCAATTTGATCCCCACAGCAACAGTAGGAGGTCGATGCTATTATCATCCCCAGCTAGCAAAGGATGCTCTTGTAGTACCCACCTTGTTGAGGACATCTCGCTGGCAGCCCAGATAAAGATTTGGAAGAATTCGGGTCGGCCCAGTGTTGGTGACAGGTAGGCAGGGCTGGGAAATGCAGGTAGGAACTAAAGCAGATTTTCCTTCACAGAGGTCAGGGAAACAACGTGAGAATTCATCAAACCCACCTGGAAACAAACATTTTGTTTTGTCATACAACGGTTATGCCATGTGCAAAGAGGAAGTCTACATTCTGGAAATTATTACACTAAGACTGTTTTGAAAAGGAGGGAAAAAAAAAATCACACAGATACAAGTTAATTTGTTGAATTGATTTCCTGGGTCCCAGAACCAGGTCTAGCATGATTATAATGTGTATGTTAAAAAAAACTAAACATATCACACTATTTTTTATTCTGAACTTCAATCCCCACAAAAAAGCATTTCCATACACAGAGCAGAATACAAAAAAGGGAGGATTTTATGTGAAATTAATTCAATTTCATACTATTCAATTTTTTATATAATACATTCTACCAGTAATTTCTACAATTTTTAAAAATTTAATTGAAAATATTTCCCTCAATTTTATGTTAAAACAATTTTTAGCATTTTAAAAAACGTTTTGCATTCCAAATTCTATTCTACCCTCCCTGATACAGTGAGCAATCAAGTATAGTGTACCCATTCTTTCAAAATTATCCTGATTGTCTTGCTTTCTTTCTGAATCTCCTTGTGTTTTTTTCCCTGTGGTTTAAAAAAAAAAAAAACAACCCAAAAAAACAAAAACCAGAAAACACTAGAAAGGCCAGGTGTATTATTTGATGAGAACTTTTTTAATTTGAAGTAAAACTTTTATCTTGCTATCTCTATTTTTTTTTCAATTGACACATCTTGGTTCTTTGAGATGATTTTAAATTCCAGTTCTTCTAGTGTTAAAAAATGCTTCTACGGACCTTCTTCCTAATCTCCTACCTAGTGACCATATACAAAATTTATGTCTCTGCATTCTGTGCATGTCTCCTCTCTATCAGGAGATGAGCAACATGATTTTTCATAGGTCCTCTGAAGACATGGTTAGTTATTGCTTTTATCAGAATAATTAAATTTTTCAAAGTTGCTTTTTTTCAATGTTATTCTCTATTTAAATTGTTATCCTAGTTCTGCTCTTTTCACTTTACCCAAGATTCCCTAAAATCTTTGGTCATTTTTAAATATTCTATTATTTTCATATACTACAATTTATTTAGCTATTCCGCAGTTGTTTGAGGCTACCCAAAGTTATGTCTTAGATCTTAGTTCTTCCTCTTCACCCCTTCAGAATTAGGAAGTTTATTTCCTTTGTGATTTCCCCTATATTATCCCCAGATACCCAGAAAAAATATTTGAAGTACTTTTTTATCTAATATTATAGCTCTGGAATCTTCCTAGTATTAGTTTTCCTGGATAGTTTGCAATTATGGTAGCTCAAAATAAAATAAATAGGCTTTTTTGGGGTAAGAGTGAAGGTATTAAATAACGGTTTTCAGGGAGTTCAGTGATTCCTAAATAATCTCTCCTTGATTCATTTTTTCAGGTTTATTTTTTTAAAAATATCAGATAGCTTACATTTTCTTCAGATGTTTTAAAAAATTTGTTCTAATATTTTTTGTTTGTCTCATGGAGTCAATGATTGCAGTTTGGTTCAGAGAGTTCATTTACCAATATCATTCTTAGTTATCTATTCTCCTAATTCTTTCCTGAAAGTTTTTATTTCATTAAAAAATAAAAAAGGTCTGGCTACATTTATTCTTGGTATTCATAGTCCTTGTAGGAAAAATATATTGGATTTTTTTTGGGGGATGGGGCTGGGGAAGCTGTTACAGAGTTAAATTTTAAATAATTTTTAATATGATTGGTGTCTACTCTTATTCAGATTTTGAATTGGGACTTTGTGCCCAGGTAATGCTTTACACACTGTAGCACTTTCAGATGGGGTGGCTGGCCCTACCTGATCTCACTCTGGGTCTCTTAAATTCCTGTGCTGACTTCCTCCTCCTGGGATTAGGCTTTAATTTCAGGGCAGTCTCTGGTACTTTAGGACAGAATATCAGGGACCCCAAAGCTCTAGGGTCTGGGATGTCCAGGTCTGAGTACTGTGTCATCCGGCAGTTCTGCATTGACTTCGTGGGCTGGTCCTACTACTAGTTGCTGGGAGAAAATGAGCTGAGGAAGAAGGGAGAGAGGGTACAAGGAAATAGGGGCTCTTCTATTATTCCTGACTTTTTGTGTGGTGTTAGGGTGGAAAATGGCACTTGCTGAAATTCTCAATGGAGCACTGGTTGGTTATTTGGTAGGTTGAGAACTTTTAAGGTTTTACTAGAGTAGGTATAGGGGAACTACTCAGCCTGCCTCCAGTTCAGGGTACCACCTTGGTACAAAGTCTCTCTATAATACTCTAGATTTATATTCATTACTCTCACCTGCATCCCCTTCAATCTGCATTTGTTTCTAGGATCAAGTAGAAACCCAAAGTAAAGTTAAAAATCAATAGCAAATAATGTGTGATACACAAAATGTAGCTATAATGCGATCTAATCTAATTTATTGCCAATTCTATTGCTACATTAGAAAAATGTGAATTAAATCTAGGTCTAAAATGAAAACAAAACATTTCCTACCATAATGTTACATTTCTTATTTCAAAGATGCAGGCAGATATATTTCAGTCCTACTTTCATAAATTTGTTTCCATCCTCAAATCTAGAGTGTGTATGTGTGTGTGTGTGTGTGTGTGTGTGTGTGTGTGTGTGCGTGTAGGGGAAGGGAGGTTGGGAGGGAAGAAAATAGAAAGTGAAGTATTTGGGATTCCCCTGGCAGTCAGTCAAGATTACCATAATCACTGCTGATACCTGGGCTCTTGTGTTCACATTGCAAGATACTTCAGAAGAGTGTTGACAGATCCTAATTACTTAAAGTACACTGTAGCTTTGTGGGAAGGTTTGTGGACTAGAAATCAAGAAAACTGAATTCTTTCTAATTCTAGTTCCGAAGTGATAATGCTATGTGACCTTACTTAGGAACTGTTCTGGGGCTTGTTTTTCACTCCTCTACCAAGAATAGCTAGCAATATTTGTCCACTAAGTACTATATCGGATTGCTATAAAAATAAACTATATTTCAGAAGCATTCTCAGCTAAATCAAATGATAAAGGAGGTGGGCAAGATTTTCATTGAGTTTCTGGTAATTATGTTATATTCTGAAAAGTCTGAACCTTAAATATGTAAATATCTAATATTTACATATTACAAATGTGTAAATATATAAATATTAATTGGGGACTGATCAGAAAAGCAATGCCTTTTCACTGGTTTTCTACAGCATTCCTCAGAAGTAGCTCTAAGGTGCTTGTTTGTTTGTTTCACAAAAGCTTGGATTTTTTCTTTTCTAAGACCCTATGCTTAATATGCTTGATGTCCTAAATAACACAACATTCAATTCACATTCCTGGAAAATGGTGACAAGTAATGGTGTTAAAAAAAAAAAAAAAAAAAGGGACAGCAAGGGGCAGCTAAATGATGCAATAGACAGAGCACCAGCCCTGAAGTCAAAGCTGATCTCAGACCCTTAACGCTTCCTAGCTGTGTGACCCTGGGCAAGTCACTTAACCCCAACTGCTTCAGAAAAAAAAATTGGGATAGCACTAGCTGAATTATTAATATATATGTATAAATCCACACCCTGTCTGTACAACCAAATAAGAAGCTAGCAGTTAATTTTGACCTTTTAATCTAAATTACTCCAAGAATACTCTTCTGGAAATGAGACATAGAAATGAGTTTTATTTTCCTCTTGAAGGGCAATATTATACGATGGCTATAGCTCTAAATTTGTTAGAAACCCTGCTTTGTATATTTATTAGCTGGGCAAGCCACTTCACCTATTAAAGTCTTAGTTTCCCTATGTTTTAAATAGGAATACCATTTTATCCTATGACCTCAGAGGGCTGTTATGAAAGTGTTTGGCAGATCTTAAAATACTATATAAATGTGAATTTTTATTATGTGAAAAACTACAGACTAGACTATCTTGCTGACAAATTGTCTCATCTTCAGATAGCTCATCAATTTGTAAAGGGTATTAACATAAGCACTGCCTTGAGATCCTCCCCAATCCATTCCCTATATACATTGTCAATGTGATTTTCTTCAAGAGCAGGCCTGACCATATCCCCATTCAATAAATCCCAGTGGATCTTTTTACTGTAGGTTTAAATTTAAAATTCCTCTGTTTAGATTTTAAAACTCCTTACAACCTGGCTCCACCTCTGTTTCCATCTTCCATATATTAGTATTCCCCTTTGTATTTATTCTAATCCAGTCAAAATGGCTCTTCTGCTTGCTAGGTCTCTCATGTGACATGACATCCCATTGGCTAGATCTGAGCCTCAACTTTCGCTGTCCACCTGTGCCTGGGATACTTTCTCTCCTTCACTTCAATTACTGACCTCGCTGGCTCCCTTTAAGTCCTAACTAAAATATCACCTACAGAAAGACTTCTCCCACAAACCCTTCTTAAATCTAGTTCCTTCCCTCTGTTAATTATTTCCTATTCATCCTTGTTTTATATATAAACTAGCCTCTTTGTTCCAGTATTCTCTGTAAAGTCAAACAAAGCAATATCTCCTTTACATTATAGGCCTTTAAATACCCAGACAGCTGTTATGTTCCCCTAGAGTTTTCTATTCTTCCAACTGCACAGGACCAGTTCCTTCAAAGGATCCTACAATGAAATTCACTCCAAACCCTTCACCATCCACCTTGACTACCCCATTATGAATATTCTGAGGCTTCTCCATTTTCTTTTAAATTGCAGTACCCAGATGTGTTCTGACAAGGGCAGAGCACAGCGGGACTATTAAGTCCTGACTCCTGTCTTAATGATGCACAAGTTTGCACAGGCTTTTCTGGCTGCCATATTTATGGGCAGCTGGGTGGTAGAGTGAATAGCATACTGGGCTTGGGAGTCATTCACTTAATAGCAATAGCAATAGGCAAATTACCTTTCTTAATCTCAGTTCCTCTTCTGTACAATGGAGATAATAACACTTACTTCATAGGGTTGTTGTGGGGATCATATATGATGACATAGGGACAAACCTTAATGTGCTGTATAGATGCTATTATTCTATAAAAGCTAACTATATCACAATGTTAATTTAACCTGAACTTTTGATACACTCTAAAATCCCCAAATCTTTTTTCAGAAAAATGGCTAGTTAATCATCCCTACTCTATCCTGCATTTATGAACTTGGGTTTTTTGAACTGAAGCACTAAGTTTTCTTCCCTAAGCACTGACTCTTAGAATCAATTATGCAAGCAAACTTTCCCAGTTTTTGCTTGGCCCTTTTAATAAACCCCACAGTCAGATCTCAGCTCTTTCAATTATAACTTTAATTTCTTTGGTATTTAACTTTTCAAACTCTATGGCTTTGATGTCTTCTCTCACCACATTTCTTCATTATTTCCTAACTACTCCAAAAAATTTAACAAGACAATCTCTTTTAAAAATTCAGTAAAAGGAAAGGCAGAAGAAAGTTACAAATGAAAAAGAAGACAAGTTACAAACCCAAATAGGTTCAACTTGACGGTTGCAAGCAACTTTATTTGCATGTTTTTGAACTAATAAGGAAAAAAAAAACACTTAGCGTATACTAGGAGGGTTCTGTCCCATGTATATGAAATAAGTTGTTTTTCCTTCTTCCTCACTTCCTCCCTGCTATATTATTTTTCTTTCCTCTCATAATAAGCAAATGTTAGTCTTATTCACTCCCTTTCTAACTTTTTAGAACAGGACTCTAAAGGAAAACTTGTCTCTTTCCTTCTATTAAGATGTAAACATTTCATTTATCTCGTTCCCATTGTTCAAACCTTTCTAGATTTCTTTTGACTTCTATTTTTGTCCAATCTCCCTGGGCACTGATCCATCACGAGTGATCCTGTTTTTGGTTTACATTCTCACAGGCCAGGGTTAGAATTTGGTTTCAGGCACCACATTTTTCAAGCTGATGTTGTCCTGCATTTCCTCTGTTTAAAACAGGGCTTCTTGTGACTCTATCCCCCTAAGAAATTTTTATGCAACCCCAAGTACATAGGTATACACAATAAGTATACAAATCAAATATTTACTAAAAATAAATCATAATTTCATTACCCCCATGTTCAGTTATGTGACTGCAGTCACATAACCATATACGTGTGGGCTCACGACCCACACTTAAAGAAGCTTTGGTTTAAAGCACCGACTAGTGTCAGGGCCATTTGTGAAAGTCTGTTTTGGCTCTTCTGGGACACCTGCCTCTGACAGCTACCAGTGCTCATGATAATTTCCTTAGTGTGGTTCCTCCCCAGTTACAGGAGTTCAGGCTGCTTTCATCACCTTCCTCCCACCCTCTGCAAGCTTCCAGGCACATCTAGGCTCACTCATACTGGTTTCCCAGCAAGACCTCTCTACTTGCCTACGGATTTAAAAAGCATCTGGCTATCTCTTTGTGGTCTGGAGTTAGGCATTTCCAATCTTGTAGATTTTCTTTGTCTTTGCCATAGAAGTTGAAAAGTCTTGTCCCTATTTACCAAGGCTGATATGGGAGAAATGGGCTTCTCTCTAACCTTTCAAATTGCCATATTAACAAGTTAAAAAAAACCTCTATTTTCCAACCCCTGCAGCTCCCAATGTATCCCTCCCTTACCCAGAGAGAACTATCTATTATAAAAAGAGAGAGAGAAAAAAAAGTTAAAAAAAAAAAACAAAAAACCAAGCAACATATCAAAGAGCTCTGACATTCTATGCAGTGTTAATGGAAGATGCATCATTTCCTCTCCTTTTTTGGGCCCAAGACTAATCCTGATAGTTTTAATGGATTCCATTTCAATTATTTTGTTACTTTTATCTTCCCCATTGGCATGATTGTAGAAATTATGTTTACTATTTTTTCTTGGTCTGTTTACTTCACTTTTTATCAGTTTATCTAAATCTTCTAATATGGGTAAATGTAAAGTTCTACATGTGGTTTCAAATTTCAATTTCAGAAATACAACATAGGAGACAGGGATTGAAAGTAACTCCTATAACAATTGAGAAAATCTCCTTACTTTATTAGTCCTATAGATAATAGGACAGTTTATTTCCCCCCCCAAACAATATATGGTATATTGGGGACATCAGACTTTTAGGCTGAGAATACCCATTCTCATTGTGTATTTCTTATGGTGGACTTGGAGGTCACCAAGATTGCCTCTGATAACAGCTTTCAAGTAACAATAAAGTTTGTTGATTTCAAAAGAAAGGAAGAAGGGAAGACAGGAGGGCAAGGGGAAAGGGAAAGGAAAGAAAGGAAGGAAGGAAGAGGGGAAGGAGAAAAGAAAAGGACGGGAAGGAGGGAGAGAAGGGAAAAGAAGGAAGGAAAGAAAAAAGGAAAGGAGGAAGGTAGGGAGAGAAGGGGAGGAAGGAGGGAAGGGGAAGAGGAAGGAAGGAGGAAAGAAAAGAAAGAAGCAAATAACTTTTATGAAATAGCTCCAGGAAAGCCAACAATTCAGGTCTAGTGCAAAGGTCAATTATTATATGATACTATCAAAGTTAAAGCACATATCCTTCCTATCTGTTGATAAATCAGTAAATAGTAAAATGGAAAATGACATGTGACATCATCCATTCTGTTAAGTAATTTTGTTAAAACAAATTTCAGAGGGGCACTAGGTGGCGCAGCGAATAGAGCACCATCCCTGAAGTCAGAAGGACCTGAGTTCAAATTTGACCTCAGACACTTAACACTTCCTAGCTGTAGGACCCTGGCAAGTCACTTAACCCCAACTGCGTGGGGGGGGGGGGGGGGTGGTGGTAGGGAATTCAGAGAATGAACTTGGTGGTTTTCAGGGGAGGCAGGTGTTGTTTGGGTTTTGATGGGGAAAATCTGTTGTGACCACACAAAATGTAGCTTGCATATTCACCCTGGCCACTTTTCAATAGACCTTCTTATTCTGCCTGTGAATGAAATATTAATACAGAACAGCACAAGAACAAAGTGTAGATGGGGACACAGACAAACAAGCCACTCTGGGAACCATCATGTTAAATTTAATATACACCTAAAAAATAAATCTTATGATTTCTTTTTAAAAGAATGGTCATACTCAAAAAGTTATCAAACTGTGCATACCTTTTGATCCAGCAGTGTTACTACTGGGCTTATATCCCAAAGAGATTATAAAGAAGGGAAAGGGACCTGTATGTGCATGAGTGTTTGCGGTAGCCCTGTTTGTAGTGGCCAGAAACTGGAAACTGAATGGATGTCCATCAGTTGGAGAATGGCTGAATAAATTGTGGTATATGAATATTATGGAATATTTTTGTTCTGTAAGAAATGACCAACAGGATGATTTCAGAAAGGCCTGGAGAGACTTACACGAACTGATGCTGAGTGAAATGAGCAGGACCAGGAGATCATTATACACTTCAACAACAACACTATATGATGACCAATTCTGATGGAGCTGGCCATCCTCAGCAATGAGATGAACCAAATCAGTTCCAATAATGAATTGAACCAGCTACACCCAGCGAAAGAACTCTGGGAGATGACTAAGAACCATTACATAGAATTCCCAATCCCTATATTTTTGCCCACCTGAATTTTTGATTTCCTTCACAGGTCAATTGTACAATATTTCAGAATTCGATTCTTTTTGTACAGCAAAATAACGGTTTGGTCATGTATACTTATTGTGTATCTAATTTATATTTTAATATATTTAACATCTACTGGTCATCCTGCCATCTGGGGGAGGGGGTCGGGGGAAGGAGGGGAAAAATTGGAACAAAAGGTTTGGCAATTGTCAATGCTGTAAAATTACCCATGCATATACCTTGTAAATAAAAAGCTATTAAAAATAAAAATAAATAAAAGAATGGTCATAGCTATATGAAGAAGAAAATATCAAGATGAGAACCACGAAGGAAGGATGTCATGAGCAATAGAGATGGGACATTTTCTGCTTTGGCCCAAGGGAGCAGGATTAGAAGAAGCAGAATTTAATAATCTGATCTCCCTATCCCAAAGCTGAAAGAGCTGCCTGAGAGAGCCTCAGATTCCTCCTCATTGAAGGCCTTCAAGCACAACCTTGGGGAAGATGTAAAAGTCAATCTCATTCGCTGCTATTTGGATGAGATGGTCTCTTTCAGTTCTCAAGATTTTGGGATTCCCTGCTTGTGTGTAGGATGGAGAAATTCCTAAAAACTTCTTCCCCTCTTTGGAAGACTTGAGAAGCTAACGTGTCATCCTCCCAAAGGCTTTGACTATCTGGGTCTGTAAATATTAAATACATGAGGAGAGGACATGGGAATTCTGCTCTAGAGTACTTAAAATTAATGACAAAGAAGATTTATTAGTGAACTGAGGTTTACAGATAATGACTTTTTTGTAGGTAATTTGTTGCCTAGCATATTCATAGCAATAGCTAGTGTGTATAGACAGATAGATAGATGGACATAGATAGATGATAGATAGTGCTTGAAGGTTTGCAAGGTGCCTTCCCAAAATATAATTACAACAATAATTATAATGACAGCTAACATTTATAAAGTGCTTTGTGCCGGGCACTGTGCTAAGAGTTTTAGAATTTTTCTCATTTGATCCTAATAACAACCCTGGGAAACAGGTGTTATTGTTATTCCCATTTTATGGAAGAAACTAAGATAAACAGAGATTAAATTACTTAGCCAGGATAACACAACTAAAAGGTATCTGAGATAAAATTTGAATTCAGGTCCTGACTCTAAGAACAGCGATAAATCTGCTATACTACCTAGCTTTAAGTAAGTATCAGGTCCAAAAGGAATTTTTTCTTTTTTCTTTCTTTCTTCCTTTTTTTAAATCTTGGGACTTTTATTTATTTGTTTGTTTGTTTGTTTTTTGGCAAGACAATTGTACCCAGGATCACACAACTACTAAGTATATTAAGTGTCAGAGGCCACATTTGAACTCAGGACCTCCTGAATCCAGGGCCAGTGCTCTACCCATTGTACCATTTACCTGCCCCAAAAGAAATTTTTTCTAAAAATTATTCTCAGACCATCCTCTATCAGAAAACATGATCTCTAGAAGAGATGAAATTTATATTGGTTTACAGAGACAAGATGAATAAATGAATGTCATTTTCCCCAAATCTTCATTTAAAAGGTTTTATGAAAAGTTTTACAAGAACTTAGCTAAGCAATGGTATAATATTTGGAATAAAAATACAGGTAATTTTAGGTAACCTAACATTCTGAAGGAGTCAGGGTACCACTGTTTTCTATACTAAGCCTCTTTGAGTCAAAGTCTACCTTTAAATGCCCCTAGCAATGGACTGATGTAACTTCCTAGGAAAGACACTATCTCAGTATTAATTAACTACATTTTCCCTGATCCTTATCTATGACAATGTTCCATTCTGCTGACATCCTCCTTCACTGACAATTTTTTTCCACTCACTGACCTTTCATTCATTGCTATGTGTACTTCGTGGTGCATTCTGTTAATTATCTGCCAGTGAGGTTGGCTATTTTCCCTGAAACTTTAAAAAGTAGTTGCAACCTCACGGAATTTTTATCTGCCTTTAAGATAAGCTCTTCATCCCCACTACTAGTCAAATAGTATCTAGCTTCTCTAACAAGCAGATTAGGGCAATTTGTTCAAAACTTACAATAGAAGCTTTTTAAGTGAATATATATTCACTTACATAAAAATTACAATTTAGAATAAAGAATAATTTTCTTGGATCAGACTATAATTCTCTGTCCTAAGAAGCCCAAATTAGTTTCTATTCCAGAAAGAACTCATCCCTAGCATTCTTGAAGTTGAAACAACATTGGAGTTGGAGTAATTGGATTCTACAGTGTGAATCTGTAGAAAAATAACAGATACAGAACCCCAGAAATCATAAATCACTTAGAGCTGGAGAGGAAATGAGAAATGTAGTCCAAATCCCCTATGTCACAGATGAGAAATGGAGACTCACGAAGTCAGACAGTAGTGGTCAGAAGGTCCATTTGTTTGAATCTTGGTTCTGCTTTATAAATTATTTGCACGTTTAAATTTAAATGTGCATATCTCTGTGACCTTGGACAAAGTACTGGGACTCCCTCGTCCTCAAAAAATCTTATCTCTAAAATGAGAGAATTGGATAAGAAATGATTTCTTAAATCTTTCTTTAAATCTACAATCGGATAATTTCAATATTATCAGTCATGTTTTATAATCTATTGTTTACTGTGCCATGGTACTGAAAATCTGCTTACCAAAGCTCCCCCTGCTCTGGATTTAACTTTCCACTCATATGCCTTAAATTCTCCTTACATATTTAGGTTTGGTAACAGCTTAAACCCATAGCCCAAATAGCTAGGTAATGTTTTCCCATGTGCTTTCCCAAAAGAGATCTATAAGCATTAACATAACTTTTCATCTTCATTCTAAAACAGTGTCATCTGGACCACAAAATTTAGAACTAAAAGAGAGCTTGAAGATCTGTCGATTACATGCCAATAAGGTTGCCTATTTCCCTCAAAACCTTAAAAAGTAGTTGCAGCTGAATTTTATCTGCTTTCAGAAATACTCCCCATCCCCACTATTTTCCAAATAACATCTAGCTCCTCTAACAAGCAGATAGAAGCAATTTGTTCAGAATTTACAATAGAATATTTTTATATTATAAATATAGAAATATTTATATATATAAATATGTATTATTGTAAATATATACTAATAACCAGGCCCCCAACTCCATGTGTTTTTTTTTTTAAGGATCTTGCTTGCTACTGTTGTTTGTTAAGGGAAATGAATAATAATAATAGATAATGTTTATAAAGTGCCTATTATGTACCAGGCACTACGCTAAATGCTTACAATTACGAACTCATTTCATCCTCACAACAACCCTGGGAGGTAGTTATTATTCCCATTTTACAGATTTTACAGGTTTTAGTGATGTGGGCCAAGCCTAAATCTGCAGAGGAAGGAGCTGGGATAAAGAAATAAGGGAATCAGATTTGGAAAGTACATGGGAGACCATGTAGTCCACTCCCTTTATTTTCGAGCTAAGGGAAAGTGGGTATGTGTATTATTCAAGGTCACACAGGAGATAAGTAGCAAACCTGGGATGCAAACCCAGAGTTCTCTGTCTCCAAATCCAGTGCTTTTTCTATAACATCACAACACTGGCAGGAGGAGAGACAGATGCAGGTTGCTAAGCAGTACCTGACTGACAGTCACCAAGATGGCAGTACAGGTGTCATAAGGTTTTTATAGGGATTGTGACTGGGTTCCTAAGGGGAGAAGCAAGGGATGTCACTCATCAAAAAGAGAGCTTCTAACTATTTCTCTGCTGACTAGATTCTGATGTAAATCTTTTTTTCTTATTCTTTACAAGACTTTTGATTAAAATTGTCTTATATTTAAATTCAGCCAGGTGGTATAATGGATACAGAATGCAGCTTGGAAGCAGAAAGACTCCTTTCCTTGTGTTCAAATCTTGCGTCAGACACTTCTTAGCTGTGTTGACTCTGGGCAAGTCATTCAACCCTGTTTACCTCAGTATTCTCATCTGTAAAATAAGCTGGAGAAGGACATGGCAAACCACTCCAATATCTTTGCCACAAAAAACCCAAAAGGGGTCAGGAAGAGTTGGACTCAACTCAAATGACTCAACAACAACCTACCAATACTTGAAGGGGAACTAAAGACTTTAGTGGTCTTTAAATAAAAATAGGGTAAAATCAGATGTTTCCAGGGTTTCCCACATAGGCTAATTATTTAGCCAGAGGAGTTGTTAAGATGCCTTTAAGACTTAAGTTGGTCTAAAGTTGTGGTTCTGAGCCACAGATTAGGCATAAATATTCATGATCCATTTTACTACTCCTATTTAAAGAAGTCAGGGAATTGTTTAGGGGAGAGAGGAGTAAGTAGAATAGCTAATTAGATCTGTGGTTTTTATTTCATTTTCTTTAGCTATTTTTTGTCTTTTTTAAAAAAACAAATTACGTGGTGTCTTGGGTCTTGAAGTTTACTAGGATTACATTACCTATTTAACATACTATTGATAATCTATAATTCCCACTCTTTGGTACTTTCCTATTTTTTTTTCCCATAATGACAGTTAGATGGTACAATGGACAAAGTTCTGGGCTTGGAGTCAGAAAAACCTGAGCCCAGATGCAGTTGCTGGCATTTGCTGGTTGTGTGACCCTTGTAAGCCACTTTACCACTACATGCCTCAGTCTCCTCATCTGTGAAATGGAAATAACAACAGCAACAACCTACTAGTAATACCAACCTCCCAGGGTTGTGAGAATAAAATGAGATATCTATAAAGTACTTTGAAAACCTTAAATCACTACATTTATGCTATTGTTGATATTGTTCTCTTCTTTTTATTCCTTTCATTTCTTCCTTTCTCCCTGTCTTAGATGTTTCAGTGATAATGAATCAATAAATAAACATTATTAACAGCTCTATCATGTGCTAAGCATTGGGTGATACAAAAACAGAATGAAATAATCCCTATTCTCAAGAAATTTATATTCCCTACTCCAGCTCACTTACACTGTGTCTTTCTGCTAACATAAGTATATAAATATTTCTGAATCAAGCTCACAACAATTCCATTATAAACTACCTGATTAGGTGAACAACAGTTCTAAGATCATTACAATTCATACATTCCTCTTGGACAAAACAGGGATCTTTGCCAGTTTTCTGTTATAAAAGTTTTATATTGAAGTTGAAAACACTAATGTCACCAAATTACTGTTCTTTATGTTCTCGGGGCACAATAAAAGTGGGATAGGAATTTACCTCATGGATTGTTAATTAATTTCAATTTTAAGAAAAGTTTGGTAAGACACTAGTGTTAAAGAAAAGATTCCAAACTCAACTAAATTTATTCTTCCTCATCAAGATGGCATTGTATAAATAATTACAGCAAGTATCCCTTGGGAAGAAATATAGGCTATTTACTATAATGGAATTCTTTGCTTACATGGTAAACTGATGACTAAATGGAATTCTTTTTTCCATGCCAGAGTAAAACAAGTTCTTCTTGGTACAATTTATTTGGACTTCATACAACATGTACATGTTCAAATCCTTATCATCCCTTGAATACGAAGTTATTAATTTATAGATGGTTTATCAACCCTCATTTTTGCAAAAAACAACTATTTTAAGACCAAAATGAACTAATATTAAATGTCTTCAGGGCATTTACTTCATTTGTATTTTAATTTTGCTGTAATTTAGCTCAAATAAACAGAAAAGCGCATTTTGATATTGAGCACTTTCCCATAAGCCATTATGTTCGCTCTGTTTATACAAAGGAAACTTCCAATCCTTAATCACTAACACAATTCCACTTTCTCATATTTTTTAATTTTTCATAAGACTAGACTTGTTAATTTTGTTGGAAGAACAATAAATAATAATAAATAAAATAAGCAATAAATGCCTATTATGCATCAGGTACCCTGCAAAGTACTGGAGATAAAAATATAAAAATGAGATAGTTCTTGTTATCATGGGGCTTATATAGTAGTAGACTACAATGATACAACAGAAAATACCAAATAAATGCAGAGTACTTTTGTGGGTGAGAGAAGGGTGAAGGACAGGGGAGTATCAAGTAGGGAAATCAGGAATTATTTCTTGAACCAAGTAGCATTTTCTGATACTTGAATAAGTTTTCTGAAAAACAAAGGGGAAGAGGGAAGGCCTTCTAGGCATGAGGAAGGCAAGTGTACAGAGAACTGCAATTAAGCCAATTTGGCTTAGAGGAATAATTATAATCCTCCTAGAAATGCCAGAACCAAATTATGAAAAGCTTAATTGCCAAGCAGATGAGTCTATTTCCTGACAGAAGCAACAGGAAGCCACTGGAACATCTCAAACAGGAGAGTGATGTGGTGAGAATTGTACTCTAGAAATACCATTTACTCATGTCTCATCTGGATGCACTAGTTTGGGACTTTTCCACCATGCCCAAGGAAGCTCATTATTGGGATAACTTCATCATCCCATAAAAACCCTGCATCAGTCTCATCAACTATCTCATCATCTATCCTCAGCCTCTCTGATTGGATGTTGGGGCCATGAATTCCAAAAATGATGGTATCTTCTCCAAGACTCCTCCTTCCCATCCCCATTTTCCTATTTCATTTTGTGTTTTGTCCTCCCCATTCGACTATAAACCAACTGAAACCAGGGATTGTCTTTTTTTTTGCATATCTATGTCTTCAGAGTAGGTACTTAATGAAGGTTTAAGGATTAATATCATTCTGATAGTTGTATAGAAGATTAGAAAGGGGAGAAACAGGATGCAGAAAGACTAGTTAGGAGGTTATTGTAAATGCTGAGGGCCTGAAGTGGGGTTGTTTGGATTTGAATCATAAGAGAAAGCGGCAGATGTGAGATATGGAAGAGATAGAATCTTTAAAATTTGGCAACTGATTTATTGATAGAATTTATAAGATTTGGCAACTGATTTATGGAAGGAGAGAGAGAATAAGTGAGGAGTTGAGAACATCTTTTAGGTAAGAAAGTTACATAACTGAAAACATATGGACAGTATAATTGGGGAGAGGTGTGTAAATTAAGGAGAAAATATAATGGGTTCACTTTCAGATACATTGCATTTTGGATGTCTGTGGCATATCCAGGTGAAGATGTGGTGATGAGAGATGGGAATTAAGGCCACATATACCGATCTGGAAGTTATCTGCATAGAGATTCTACTTGTCAGACAAATAAAAACAAAAATGTGACAGGAAAAGCTAGTCAGGAGGATATCCAGAAGTAGGAGGTAGCCAATTCACCAATTAATCAGCCAACCATTTTAATATGGAAGTGTTTTTAAAAGGATTGCACATGTTTAACATATAAGCTTGCTTGCTTGAACAGGGAGGTGAAGGAGGGAGAAAAAATTTTAAGCCTTACAAAAATGAAGGTTGAAAACTATCTTTACATGTGATTGGAAAAATAAAATACTATTGAGAAGGAAAAAGGGCATTGAATACGAGAGAGAAAGAAAGAGAGATTTAAACAAAAATAATTTGGGGAGGAGACACTGCCATTGATGGTGGAGCTAAGAATTGGGAAAAATCTCAAATGGGAGGGAGCTTTGAAAGATGACTCTAAAAGACAGAGATAAAGATGGATTGAGTTCTAGGTATATAATTTGCTGGAAAAGGAGATAAAATGGAGTGTATGAAGAAGAATTAGAAGGCCTGTGTTAGTGAAGCTTAGAGTTTAAAAGAAGCAATATCTCAAAAGCCTGGAAAGGTGGGTTGAAGGTAATGTTTTGAAGTACTTTGAAAGACAGAGGAATTTAATCCCAGAGATAAGAGACAAATACTGAAATGCATTAAACAGGAGAATTAAATAGTCAGATCCATATTTTTGCAATTACACAATGATATTACTATAAAACAGAATTGTCTTAACTTACAAATGAAAAGTACTGCAAAAATATGAAATAGTTATTTGAGCCCCTATTATGTGTAAGACACTGTCCTGGGGTGTCCTGGAGATGTCTGCAACAAGGTTCCTGGCCTCAAGGAGTTTAAAATTTAATCAAGGAAACAAGGTAGAAACAAGTCACAGATAAACAATGACCTAAGATTTAGATAATAGTTTAGGAAAACAATGTCCCAGATATTACAAGTTGGTACATGAATATTTGCCAAATAAATTAGATATGCAATAATTACCATAAAAAGTTCAAAGAGCACTGGTCTGGTAAGGTTTGATAGAAAAGGTAGAATGTGAACTTTAGGACCATCAAGATTTAGAGACGGTGAAGATATTTATTCATGGATAAAAGCGAGGTCATCCCTGATATCAAATGGTAAGAATAAAATCAAAGATCTAGGAAGGCTGGAATGGATGATCAATAAGGGAGCAGCAGGAGTTAAGGCGGTAAATGTAGTTTGGAACACGTTTCACTTGATAGGCAAAGTTCTTTTCTGCTACTCCTGGGCTGCTCAAGCACTGTCAAGTTCTTTTGGAACACAGCCACCCCTGGCAGGGCGCTGGGGAAGTGTTAACCTCTCTCAGCAAAAATATATCACTACTACAACTTTCCAGTAATATAGCAATCCTGCGTCTGGGGCCTGCAGAGTTCTGGGTCTGTCTCTTGCCCAGTACTGAAATGCAATCAAGATTAACCCACCCAGATCCTCACACAGCAGGATTCTGCTGTCTCCAACCAGCTCCCAGCAACAATGCTTCTCATCAGCATAGCTCCCAGCAAACAGCTGCAAAACCTCTTTCCCCTTCTTTTTAAAGACATGCAACAAGTTTGAAAGAGCAAGATTACTCCCTTTTCAAGCTATGAATAGTGATAATGAACAATATAACCTTTCTTCAGAGAATGATCTTGAAGCAAAGCAATACCTCTTCCAATCAGCATAGCTCCTAAGCAAAGGGGTCGAAGCCAGTGCTGGTCTATCTTATTGTAATCTCGGCTGGGTAACTGGATCCCTACCACGAGATGAAAAACTCTCAATTTTATCAATTATGGACAGGCAGACATCTCACAAGGTTTCCCATAGTCCACAAAAAATGTCTTTGCCTTATAGTTTCCTAGCTCTATCCTTCAAAACTCTGAAATATATGGAAAGGAACAGATGGACCAGTTCAATGCAGTACACATTTATTAAAAGCCTACAATGTGCCACAAAAAGAAGCAAAAGGCCATCCCTGTCCTCAAGGAGCTTATATTCTAATAGGGAGAGGAAACAAGCAAACTAGTGTGCAGGAACAAACTATACACAGGGAAAACAGGAAATAATGAAAAGAGGGAAAGCACTGGAATTAAGAGGGATTAGGTAAGGCTTCCAGATGCAGGTGGGATTCTAGTTGGGACTTAACTAGCGGTGTGACCCTGGGAAAGTCACTTAACCCCAACTGCCTTAGGGGAAAAAAAGGAAATCAGGCAATTCACATAGGGCCTTCCAGGTATAACTGACAGAGAAAACAGCTGAGAGATGCAGTGTATTATTTGTGGAACAGCCAGGAGTGACTGGAAAGGTAGGAAGCGGTTAGGTTATGAAGGGCTTTGAATGTCAAACAGAGCATTTGTATTGGATCCTGGAGGCAACAGGAAGTCTCTGGAGTTTATTGAACTGGGGATGGGGAGGGTATTTGACATGATCAGACCTATATTCTAAAAAAATCACTTTGATGGCTGAAAGGACGTGGGATTGAAATGGGGAAAGATTTAATGCAAATAGACCCAGCAGACTGCCCTGTGGCTATATTTATGCTCAGTAAGAACAATACTCTTGCTCCTGGGCTGCTTTCAAACAGGTCAGCTCTAATACATTAATTATGAAAGACAGTTTTCTGCCAGGTCTGCTATCCTTCTCACAAAGTATCTTTTTACCCCCCTGTCCCCTCCACCAAATATAATTTCAATATAGAAAAAGAAACCATGTCTTATCTCTACTAATTTTTTTTAAATACTCATGATCAAGAGGCATAAAGCTTCTGCATAATCTAAATTTATGGGTCTTCTCCTGAGATATACTTTCCTATACATTTCTCCTGATTCTCACCTTTCCCCACCTTTACACTGAAGTTATCAAGTATTACAGTATATGCCAATTTGGTTTGGAGAATGTTTTCAGCTTTTTCATAGAATTTCTTTATCCCTTTGTCCTCAGAAACTAGAATTATCGAATAAACTGCAATATGCTGATATCCTTGCAAATACTAATCATTAATACTGTATACATAAAGTTCAGATGTCCCATGAAATCACATTGCTTTGGGGCATAGGATAAAACCCCATCATTGCAGAAGAGACACATAGAAGGAGGACACATAGAAATCAGGATCATCTTTAAAGTTTTATTTCACGAGTTGCCATGGCAAAAAAAGAAAGAAAATAGACTTTCACAAAGTACTAATATAAAACCTCATGATGGTGTGGAGTTGATTCTAGGTTATGGCAGCAGAGAAGAAGCTTTAGTAGGTGCTACCATACTGGAAATACTTTCAGGACGATCTTGGTTTCAAACTGAGCCAATGATTAATCATTGAGAGAAGTCTATCACCAAGAGGATTACCATCTAGAAATGTTTTTTTTTTTTTTGACCATGGCACTATGAATCAAATGCAATATCCTACTAAATAAAACAATTATATTTTCATTCTATGAGGTACATTATTCTCTTGTGTAATAAACTTCTCTTCATTTGTGACTTTTTTCTCTGTATTTTTATAATTCATCATACTTTTTACATGTGTAGATAATGACTATCTCACATATCTAGTACTTTTTGTCCTGAAAAATCTCAAAGTATCTTGCAATATAAATTAAAGAGCAAATTACACAAAGGGTTACCTATGTTACTAAAAGCAATGAAAAAATACAGTCATACTAGTGGATGGTCTTTTTTAACTGTTTAAAAAAAACCACATTGTAATGCAGCAGATAGAGGGCAGGACCTGGAATTAGGAAGACTCATCTGTTTGAGTTCACAATATAGCCTCAAACACTTGGTAGCTGTGTAACTCTGGATTAGATACTTTATCCTGTGTTCCTCAGTTTTCTCATCTGTAAAATGATCTGGAGAAGTAAATGTCAAATCACGCCAGTGTCTTTGCCAAGAAAATCCTAAATGGGATCACAAAATTGGACACGACTGAAAATGACTGAACAACAACAAAATTTCTTATGAAAAGATAAATTTTTAATGTAAAAATTAAAAATAAAAACAAGAGCAAAGAATTCTATTTAAAACTGATGGCTTAAATAATGGATCATTTCCAGCAACTTTGCTATTTCCTCTAACTATTGATGTAGATATTTTTTCCATGCTGATCCATTTTCTCCTCTACCCAAATAGGATAGGATCACACTTGTTCTTATGCCCTAATTCCTTACCATATGATTTAACTGGTCTAATCTCAGCACATGAATAGATTGTCCACAGTTATCACAGACATCTTTCCTTCCCATCTATCCCAGTTCTCTGTTTGTAGGAAAGATGTATGTTCAGTCATTTTTCAAGCCTGTCTGACTCTTTGTAACCCTGTTTGGGGTATTCTTGACATAAATACTAGAATGGTTTGCTATTTTCTTCACCAGCTAATTTGACAGAATGAGGAAACTGAGGCAGTTAAGTGACTTGCCCAGAGTCATACAGCTAATGTCTGAAGCTAGATTTGAATTCATGAAGATGACTCTCCCTTTTGCCAAGACCATTGCTGTATCCACTATGCTGCCTTTGAAGGAAAAAAAGGTCATCTTTGACAGGTTAGAAGCACAGCTAGCTAAAGATATATTCTTGGTAACTGTGAACAGATGAAAGTTTCTGTCTGCTTATGGATGCTGCAACTGCTCCCAAAGGGGAGAGGAATCATTAACAGATGCTGAGATGGAGATATTGTAAATAAACTTATATACAGGGAATTACTGAAGATGCTTCCTCTATGAAGAGGTAAATTACTGCTTGATAAGCTGTTAAATCCATCACAGATGCATGTGAAAATATTTCAGACAAAAACCAGAGTACATTTAGGATAATGTCTGCTCACTTACAGGAATGATTCTTACAAATCGGGTATCCGGAGATGCTGCAGAATGTAGAACCATCCTTACTCAGCATAATGTTGAATGTTAGCCAGTTTTAATCATACCTACCAAAGAGGGTATATCAATTTTTAATATCTAGTCCTTTATTATCTCAGAAAGTTCTTCTGGCAACACAGTGGCCCTCTGCATCCTAGTGATTTAATGCCTCACCATCAGTGCAGAAAAAATTTGAATGCTGTAATAATTTCTCAGCTCTGAATTTTGAAGTTTTCTAGACTGATACAGAAACAAGATGAGATCATAGCACAAGCAGCAGGCATGAGCATAGTCCCAAACAGAAAACAAAATGAAACAAAACTTTTCTTTCTTTGACAACAAGGAAGGAAGAGACAGGGGACTCACTGAATATGATTATTTTTTTTTAAAGTTGTTTTTCAGAGAACTTGAGAACAGAGACATTATTCAAGCTTACTCGCTATCAATTTAACAGTTTTTACACAAATGTTTATGATTAATCCTCCTTTTTTTGAAAACTGAAGACTTGAATATTTAGGAATCAAATAACAGAACTGGCTTTAAATTCTCACCCTCTAATAGGATAGGGAATGGGATTAAACTTGTGATTTCATTAATACAGAGTGGTCCTATATAAGGAAAGTCCCTCTATTAATGCAAAAGTACCTTTTCTGTGACTAATAGTCTTAAACATTTGCGTAGAGCAATCAGAGATAAAGAGATGTGCTCAGGTCAATACTGTCAAATATGCAACATGAATTCAGGATAAAGACTAGCTCTTTATCCAGTTTGTTATGGCTGCCTCTAAAGAAGTAAAATAAAAAGTTTAAGATTCTCCCAACAACACAATTAAAATCAATTATACATTACAACATGGATGAGACAGTTAGGTGGTACTATTGATAGAATCAGAAAAACCTGAATTCAAATCTTCTATCAAATCAAAGATTCTATCAAATCTTCTATACACTTACTAGCTATAATGTAGTCTCTTTCAGCCTCAGTTTCCTCATCTGTACAACAGGGATAACAATAGCACCTACCTCACAGGGTTCTCAAGGATCAAGTAAGATAACCAGTGAAAACCATTTTGTAAACCTTAAGCCCTAAGTAAATGCTTGCTATTATTATTATCACCAATTTGAGCTCTCTCTCAACATGCTGACAATAATCCATTCCTCTTCCTATTTCAAATTACTCTCACACATCCTCTGCTGGAGATCTACCCCATCCAGCCTTTCTTCCTTTATCTTCCTTATCCTTCCATGGATACCAGTGAAGGACCCAGTCTATTCTTTATCTGTTTATCCTGTTCTCTCATTCATGACCCACTTTCATTTTTTGGATGTCATTTTTTTTTGTTTGCATTAACATTGATGCCTGTTTGTAGCCTATGTATTTCTATTGCCTTTGGCATTATTGACAAGGTCCAAAATAGGAAATAATATATATTCTAAAAATGGGCAGCTAGGTGGCACAGTGGATAAAGTGGATAAGTCCTGGGCTTGGGCTTAAAAAGACTCATCTTCATGAATTCAAATCCAGGTTCAGTCAGTTATTAGTGATGTAATCCTGGGCATGTCAGTTAATGCTGTTTGCCTCAGTTTCCTCATCTCTAAAATGAGCTTGAGAAGGAAATGGCAAACACTCCAGTTATCTCTGCCAAGAAAAGCATCAGAAAACAATTGAAACGACAATACTCTAAAAAGTGTCAGGAAGGAAGCCCAGCACAAAGTCCAAAGACAAGGATTTCTATAGATTCTGAAGCCTGCCAGGTGCTTTGGATGGTACCCAGCACTGAGCTGATTATGTCAAGTCCTAGAATGTTGCAGAGGCTCCTAAATGAGGTTTATAATCATCAAAAGAACTTGACTAGTAACAATAATCCACATAGGGAAAACCAAGTAGATAAGAAATGTTTCTTGTTTAAACCATTTATTTCCAAACTTTTCTGCACTCCCATTAGTAAAAATATTCTCAGCATAATTCCCAATATTTACCTACTAATTATAAATTAGATACATATACTAATATTTATGTGTAATATACATTGTTAAAGGATTCAAAAAAAAGATTAAACAATATTTGATCACCGATTCAATAGAGAAATACTGGAATTTATTGAGTAGGGGGCTGACTTAATATGATTTATACTTTAGGAAAATCACTTAGACAGCTGGGTAGAAGGGAGAGAGATTTGAGACCCAACAGGAAGCTACTGTAATTGTTCAAATGAGAGGTAACGATAACTTTTGCTAGAATGATGGTCAGGTAAACAGCCAGAAGGGATATTTGTGAGAGGAGTTGTAGAGAGAAACAACAAGATTCACCAACTGACTAAATATCTGAGATAAAGAAGAATGAAGAATTGAGGATGACAGAAGTTATCAACTTGGGTAACTGGAAGATAGAACAGTCCCCTTGACAGTAATGAAAAAGTTTGGGAAAAGGGTAGGTTGGAGGACAGAGCATGGACAACGAAACAAAATCTGGGATTTGTAATAACATACCTGTGAATTCTCATACTATAGATAATTGTCCCCTTGGGGGGGAAAAAAGGAATGGAATAGGACTCTTACTGATAGCTAGGTACTATAGTGAATAGAGTATGTCAGGGCCCAGAATCAGGAAGAAGACTCATCTTCCTAAATTCGAATCTTTCCTTAAATATTTATGTATGACCCTGAACAAGTCATTTAACCTTGCTTGCCTCAACTTCCTCAGCTGTAAAATGAGCTGGAGAAGGACATGGTAAACCACTTCAGTATCTTTGCCAAGAAAATCCCAAGTAGGGTCACAGAGAGTCTGATACAACTGAAAAATGAACAAATGATTGAACAACAACAAACAACAGGACCCTTAATGATTAGTAATCCCCCATAGCATAGAGCCTAATCTCTGCCATAGCCACAAGGGAATGAGTAGATTCCAGGCAGGGAAGATTTTAATGGCCCTGAACAGCTGCTGGGGTAAGTGCCTGATCAAAGTTGGACTTGAAGTGCCCTTAGGATCCAACTACACCCGTCGGAGTCCTGACTTTGGAGAATGTCTACATTATGACATAAATCTGAGTAGAACAACCAACTTGGACAGATTCGACAGATGGCCAGTCAATATGCTGGCCTTAGAATAGCTAGCTTTAGTATATGGCAAGTTAAGGTTTGCAAAGCACTTTATAAGTTAGTTAAGTTTAAAAAACAAGAGAGTGTGTGGATTGCATCTGGGAAATTGTACAGTTTTTGTTTACAACCATCCCAAGATGTTTTGTGAAACAACCAACCAAAAAAAACTTGTTTTAAATACCAACATCCTTCTTCTTGGTTGGTGACCTGGTTCTAAGTAATCATAAATTATGAAATACTTCAAAAAACTATGGTGGATAACAGTTATGTACCACTTTGAGGTTTGCAAAATAATTTACATATATCACCTCATTTGATTCTTACCACAATGCATGCTTTTTTTCCCAGATGAAAAAACTGAGATAGAGAGTAGTTATGTGACTGCCCAGGTTCACACAGCTAATAAATTGCTGAGACAGAATTTAAACTCAAGTCTTCTTGGTTGCAACTCTAGCCCTTGCTCCACAATGTCACCCAGGAGCCTCAGTCTCCGAGGAATCAAAACTCCAGGTGACTCAACTGAGTGACTGCATATTCAACAAGGAATGACCTCAACCAGTCAGACCTCTCATCAGAACTCTAAGTATCTTATAATTCTCCTATTCTCCATCTGAGGATCAGTAAGAGTTATGGTTATATGTCTGTGAAAATGACAGTGCTTCTATATAAAGGGGTAGAAATTTGTTTGAGGTAGGTGAAAAGAGATTCTTAAATAAGTCTTCCTTCTCAAGGAAGTGTCTTCCATGAAACTGGAGAGTAGTTAGTACACACACACACACACAAAATCAGCCATAATAATAAAGCAAAAAAATCCCCCAAAATATATAGAGGAAACACACATACACAATCAGTCCCTAGAGTAATGTGAAAATCAGTACTCAAAATTATATAGGGGAAACAGACACACAGACATAAAAAATACACAGACATACATCCCTTCACACTCCTTTTGGATATATTCCCCTTTTTAAAAAATTTCTACAACTGGTGCTAAAATTACCTTGGATCTATTCTCAACTACAAATATATAAAATATTTTCTAGTTCTTATTCTATTCTTGGACCTGTACAGATCCACCGGTGGGAGACCATTGGTGAGGTATTATAACTGAGGGACTGAAGGATAGGGATAGGCATGAGGTCCTAGTAGAAAAAGTTAATTCAGGAGGAAAGGAACATAAATTGGATTAAGATGGAGTCTTCAGTTTGATCAATGTGGCAATCATGTATTTTAGCACACAACTAATGAGTTAAAAAAGAACCCATTTGGAAGAATGACAATATTCAGTTTACACAAAGCAATCATATAGGCTTAAAGTGCACTTCAAAGTCATAAGTAAATCATTTTTAAAATAGCTTGTTTTTACCGTATTGATTTCTGGCTATATCACACACATGAATGAACCCAATGAACCATCTCTAGTAAACAAAGGTTTTCTAAAAAGTGGTTCACCATAAACAATTCATACATTAAACATGTCTGACAAGATATGCAATACTCCATAACTATATATAGTCCCAACTCTCTGCAAAGAAGGGAGAGAGGTATATTATCTCAGTTTTTCTCCAGATCCAAATTTGGTCATTGCAAGTGAATAACTTTTTTTTTTTTAACAGAAAATCTATGACTAAAATAAAATTGTTCCATAGCTTGCAGAAGAACACTATAGGTGTGCACATCCCTCATGAAAGAAGACTTGGTATCTTCTTGGCATCTATTCCAATTCTTACCTGCAAGTAAGTGCACAGAGGTGAAGCTCTTCTCCAGTTTACCCAGAAGTACAGTCAGAAAAGAGTCTGAAGCTAGAGAGGCGACATCTTGAGAGCTTTGATCATATACCACCACCTTTGGATTGCAATCAATGTCAACCTGAAATGCAAATAAGTGGGATATTTGGAAGAACAAAACAAGAGATCACCTCAACTCCACCAGTTGGTAATTATCTTAAAGCAGTTGTCTAGGCAACTAGACTAGTTGTACAATGGATAAAGTGCCAGACCTGAAATTAGGAAAACTTGAATTCACATCTGGCCCAAGACACTCACTAGTTGTGTAGGCTTTGTCTCAGCTTCCTCATCTGTAAAATGGGTATTCTAATGGTATTTACCTCCCAGGGTTATTGTGAAGATGAAGCAAAATAATAATAACTGTAAAGCACTTAGCACAGTGCCTGGCATGGAGTAGGCACTATATAAATGTTAGCCACTATTATTATTACTGTTTGCATCTGTAGTCCATATTCAATTTAATTTTTTCATGATATTTGATGTCTCCTATTTTTTGTTTGTAGTTAGAATAAAAAGATGGTGAGGCTGGATAACTGGATATAGGATCTCACAAATATTCATTCTATATATTAAGACCAATTTAGAAGGGAAAAACAATGATGCCATTTCCACCTGAGTTCAGCTTAGCATGACAATTGTAAATCTTCTTGTAAAACTACTACAGAGAGAAACCAGGGTCAGAAAATAAAACTAACCTTGAACTACTAAAGCATCTTTTTAAAAAATGTTTCCTACAATATAAGAAGCCAGTTATTGGTAGGAAACTATTTTTAAAATATTTCAGGAAAACTTTTAAACTTGATTTAATTAAAAAAAATATAAGAAAAAAAAAGGATGAACTTTTAACCCTAAGGCTAAAACAGGGCAAAGTTTTATGTTTCTTTCTACAAAATCAGTAATAAGTCTATCTTTATTTGTCCCTCTCAAATGTATATTGGTCTACTTTTCCCCATAGTGCTTTGAAAAAATGGTGTTTAAGGAGAGCAGAAAGCTACTGGGTTTGACTCCAAATCCATTTACTATGTGTATGATCTTGAGCCAGTCTCAGTTTCCTTATTTGTAAATTGAGGATGGAGATCATTAGGTGACTCCTATGGTTTCTTTCAGCTCTAAGTTTATCGACCATTGAACTTTTGGGTTCATTTGTAAAATATAGTAAATGATGCTTTAATTTAATTAGCAAAAGTTATTCAAAGGGCATATCAGTGAAAAGAAAATAAAAAATAATTCATTTTTAAAAATGTAAATCTGTGTAATTGAGAAATAGTCTTGAATCTAACAATACCGCCTCACAAATTATAAGTACTTAATGTACTTTTCAAGCTTTCATACGTTTACTTTTTCCAACTGAAAGGAGAAATGTTTTATTTAAATGATTCCTCATTCAATGTATCCATTTATGAGAAAAAGAGAGAGAAGTTACCTTATGTTTTGCAGAGTGCTGGATCAGCTCTGTAATGAACACTTTGTCCTGTTGCAGCCTTCTCTTCATAAGCTTGGAGCAGTTGATATTAATGGCTTCCAAAATGTGGGATGTATTGTATTCCACAAAGGGCCGGCTATCAATTAGGAGTACTTTCTCTGTTCCACTTTCTAGCAGAGCCACCAACCTCTCAGTAACAATTTGAGTCCCAGTCATCTCATCAGCCATGTCAACAATAAGTCCCCTTTTATTACCTCCTTTTTTAAAATTTGCACCGATGATGTAATGGTTGTGTACTCAAAGGCTTAGCCACTCCATTGTACCCAAGATGTATGAGGTCAGCCTGGTAGCGACTGGCAAAATGAAACTTAAACCCATTTGCAGCAAGAGTCCTCCAAGTGAATGTCTCTTTCTCTTTCCTGTTGATTCGCTGTTACAAAAGGCTCATTCCACAAAGCGGCCCCTCACATTTGATTCATAAAGAAATGACTGGAGTAACCATTTCACAATTCCAACAAAAGATGCTTCAGGGCTGCCCCGGCATTACATCATCTTTTACCTTGGCACCCTCTCGCCAAGAGCTTTGCGAAGGAATGAAAACCTATATGAAGAGCAAAAACATGGGAGAGAAAAAAAACAAAGACAGAAAGAACATTAAATTACTGTCTGGGCAATTAATAATATTTACATAATTACATCTGGCGCTTGTTTCATTTAAACAAAAAGAAAGCAATGGGTTTATACCCATAGAAAGCTCAGGTGGGAGCGGCAGATTAACGCCCAACTGGGAACGTAAAATGGCAGTGGGGGCCAAATGAGGGATCTCCATGAATGTGTGACCTTATGGATGGGGAGTTACCAAGTCACACTGGAAAGGGTAACCAATTCCACCACATTTGCTTAATATTTGGCAATATCCCAAGATTCCAGAGTAGAGAACCCTCTAAAGAAGGAATAAGAAATATTCTATATCTGCAGAGAAAAGAGACAGA
Organism: Sarcophilus harrisii; assembly: GCF_902635505.1. NCBI lineage: Eukaryota > Metazoa > Chordata > Mammalia > Dasyuromorphia > Dasyuridae > Sarcophilus > Sarcophilus harrisii. The sequence goes on from NC_045430.1 coordinate 103,571,924, forward strand.
GATGAGACAGAGAAACACAAAAAGGCAGAAAGAGAAACAAAAAGTCAGAGACATAATAAGGCAGACAGTACACACAAGAGAGAACAAGAAAGATCGAGCAGCAGCAGTCTCATTAAATGGGGGGAGCATGAAGGGAGAGGCAGGTAGACAAGTAAGAACCTAGGATTTTAAATTACCTCTACCATTAGCTATCAGGAGGACCAGGCAGCTAGGATAGAGTGCCCAGCCTGGAGTCTCTGACTTCAAATCTGGCCTTGGACACTTAGTAGCTGTGTGATCCTGGGCAAATCACTTAATTCTGCTTGCCTCAGTTTCCTCATCTGTAAAATAAGCCGCAGGAAATGCCAAACTACTCCAGTATCTTGGCCAAGAAAAACCCAAATGGGGTTACAGAGTCACCCAGGGCTGAAAAATGACTGAATAACTACAAATTAGGAGCGTAAGCTTATGAATTTTTCTTGAGTCACTTTCTGGAGGAACAAGCTGATTTTGATTCAGTGAAATAGGCCTTATTTTCTCAGTTTTAAATTTGGATGATTCCTACCCTCTCTACCTCATGTGATTGCTGTGAAAATTAAACGAAACTATCAGAAGTCTGCAAATAACTTTATGCAAATAACTATTTTATCCTCAAACTAACCATGTGAAGCAGGTCTAATATTATTCCCATTTTACCAATGAGGGTACTGAGAGTAAGATAAACTAAGAGATTTGCATGAAATCACAGTCATTTTTGAAGCAGGATTCAAATGAAGTCTTCCTGATTTCAAGACCAGCAGTTTTTCCATTCCAGCCATCAAGCCAGGAATTTCTCTTATCTTCTGTATGCACTTATATGCACAGAGGCTTTATAAATATTAAGTATTATATAAATGTAAGCTAATTTTTGCCATGATGCATTAGCCCCAGTATGAGACAATGAGACTATACTATGCTATGCTATACTTCATACAGAGGAAAAGGGGAAACACAACATTTTTATAATACAATCTTGTAAGAAAATATAAGAAAAACAGCGTAACATGATGGTGAGGAGAGAGGTGGATCACTGGAGATAAGCCTCTCATTCTGACATGCAATAATTACTAATATTTACACAACACTTGCAGGTTGACAACCATTTTATATATATTGTCTATTTGATTCTTAAAATAACTGGGTGATGGGTGCTATTATGCCCACTTTACAGATAAGGATACTGAGGCTGAGAAAAATGACCTGATTCCCCCCACATTTTACATTTATACAGTGTCAGAAGTAAGATTGTGAATCTTCATATGCTCGCTCTATGAACAAGAAGTCATCCAGACTGGCAGCACCTCTAACACAATAAAATAAAAAAGTGGTTTGGATGTGCATTCGTGGATGGAGTTTCCACACCTAATGTTTCCCATACTGAGGAACTTACAGGTCCGGACTCATCTCAAAAAGGGAAAATCCTTTTAAGATGTTAAAACTGAACACAGGCATGAAAATTGGCAGATGTATACAGTCTCTAAGACATCTGAATGCACCTACACAAAAGCGCTTAAATCCCCTAGTACTCTAATAGCTGAGCTTTTCTCAGATAGAGCTTAATAAACAATTCATTACTGACATGTTTCTGGACTTCTGGGATACTAAACCTATGTTATCTCGTGTTTTTAGAATCTCAGTGGAGCAGGAAGGGGAAAACGGTGAAATGGGGAGGGGAGAAAGCAAAACAGTTGTTTCCTAACCAGTCAATCAAAATGGATGGCTTCCAATAGTGGTTGTATTGCTGTATTATGTATTAGGTCCTGGGGATAATAACTAGGACTAGGAGGATCTCCTTACTCCCAAACCAACGCTCTTTCTTGGTCATTCCCTGAGTAATTTACCCGGGAAAGAAATCAGACTGAACATATCTCACATGACCAGATAGTGAAGGGATTGAAGCACTGGACTGAAAATCTGGAAAACTTGAGTTCAGTTTTGGTCTCAGACACTTACTAAACGTGTGATACTGGCCATCTCATTTTTACCTCAGTGTCCTCATCTTTAAGTGGGAATAATAACTAAACCCTACCTTGCAGGGTTGTTGTGAGGGTGAAACAAGATATTTGTAAAATGTTTTGCAAACTTTAAGGCACTAAATAAATGCTGCTTCTGCAGCTGTTACAGGTGGTGACATTTAGTCCATTAGCTTCCAGGTGGCAAAGATGGGAGGAATCTGAGAACAAAAACAAGTTGGCGATTCCCTATAGTCTAAAATGACTGATGCTGAGAATCAGGATAAGTCAATATCCTCCTTTGAGTTAGCAGATGGAGGAAATACAAGGCAGGAAGAAGAAAATCAAATCTATAACAAATGAATTATAAAACTGTTGAATCCACCTGGTTGGCTAAACTCACAAATCTGAAACTCTAAAACAGATACTTGGGGCACAGAAATCAGGGAATTGAGAAGGAGAGAAGAAACTGTAAACACAATTCATATCCAGCATTTAACAGTGAACAGCATATAGCAGGCATTGAATAAATATTTACTGATTGATTACTACTGATTGATTATTAATAATAGCTAAATTTTTTTAAAATTTAATTTACTGTTTAGACAGAGATTTAGTAATAAAATGAACATAAAGAGTCAGATTCCTAGTCATCTTGTAACCAACTCAGCATTAAAACCTAATTGTTGTTGTTGAGTTGTTTCAGTAATGTCCAACTCTTCCTGACCCCATTTGGGGTTTTCTTTGACAAATATACTGGAGTAGTTAGTCATTTCCTTCTCCAGTTCATCTGACAGATGAGGAAATTGGGGCAAACATAGTTAAGTGACTAGCCCAGAGTCACGCAGCTTGGAAGTATCTAAGATCATTTGAAATCAGGTCTTCCTGACTCCAAACTCAGCACCCTATCTACTGTATGAACCCTCTGCCAAGACCTGATTAAGATCATCCTAAAAAGCTCATGACTAAAGTAGGTCACAACATTTGTGAAGATCATCTATTATAAAGACATGAAAGGGACTGAAATGTATATGAGTGAAGACTTCCCATCTAGATGAAATCATTGAAATCTAAATGATAGTATTATTAATACTGTAAGATTTATGAGGGAGCATTGCACAACGCGGCAGATCAGTGGCTCTCAGGACCCCTTTACGCTCTAAAAAATCACTTAGCCCGAACAAAGAACTTTCATTTCAATGCATTATATCTATCAATACTTACCATCTTAAAAAAACTTCACATCTTAGAGCCTCATTCAACTCTCTAACTTAGATACAATTGGGGGATTTCCATGAGGAGATGGGAAGGAAGGAAGAAGTTAAGAAGGGAAGGAGAGAAGGAGAGGAGGGAAGAAAGGAAGGAGAGAAGGAAGGAAGGAGGGAAGGAGAGAAGGAGGAAAGGAAGGAGGGAAGGAGGGAAGGAAGGAAGGAGGGAAAGAAGGAAGGAGGGAAGGAAGGAAAGAAGGAAGGAAGGAAGGAAGGAAGGAAGGAAGGAAGGAAGGAAGGAAGGAAGGAAGGAAGGAAGGAAAGAAGGAAGGAAGGCACGAAGGAAGAAAAGCAGGAGAGAGGAAGGGATTTATTAAGCAACTGCAATGTGCCACTGTGCTAAGTGATTTACTAATATTATCTCATTTGATTCTTACCACAAGCCTGGGAGGTATGTGCTATTATTATCCCATTTTACATACAAGAAAAGGTAGACAAACACAGGTTATAAATGACTTGCCTAAAGTCATACTGGTAATAAGTGTCAAATGCAGGATTTGAACTCAGGTTTTCCTGACTCTGGGGCTAGTACTTTCTCTACACTATGCCATCAGGAGGAGTTCCCAAATTAATGAAATCACAGGTCTTTCATATATCATCATATTTATGAGAAAGCTTCCATTTTCTCCTTTAATTGTGAAATTATAAAATGTTTACCATCCTATAAAGTATGACTTTTGTATTTGGGGTCACATATCTTTCCCCTGTTCCATGGAAAAACACCTAGGACAGTATGATTTGATTTACTGAAATTTAGTTTATAGTAAACTTTTAGTAATGAATCTATTTGATCAAGTGAGGTACATACATATGTGATGTGTATGTTTTTTTAAAAGGCTTATTTGTATCTGTCTATCAACCCACAAAACATTACAAAGGGAAAAAAAAATAGTCTTTACTATAAGAATGGGATGAAGAAAGAACTTAACCTATATTTTAAAAGTAAATTTTACTATTTTAGAAAAAAAAGCCAAGTCAAATTTCTGAATTTCTAACAATACAAATTATGTAATTGTCCTAGGTCAAGTTATTTAAATCAATAAATAAAGCCAAACCACCAAATTCAAAATGTGTGGTGACTCAGAATGAGGTAAATATATTCCGAATACATTTCTACTTGGAGATAATGCTATTATCAGTCTCATTGACAGTAAGAAGAAAAACCAGTTTTCTCATTTTAGCACTTGAACTCTGTGTGTGTATATGTGTATGTGTGTGTGTGTGTGTGTGTGTGTGTGTGTGTGTAGCCCATGCATACTCTGTAGTTTAAAAGTGCAAGGAAGAGAGAGCATCATTTATACAAAGAGTTCATTTTTAGCTTTTTTTCCAAACTTGAAACTTAATATCGGTAACTGATTGTCATCCTTCCTGCTTCCCTGAAAAGCAACAAAGGATCCAAGGAACTTGTTATTTCTATCAAATGAGAAATACAATTATCAAAGGATTATAGTATCACAGTGCTAGAGCTGTCAGAAACCTTAAACATCAAGTCCTATTCTCGATTTAAATCTAAGGAAACTGAGTCATTCAAGTGACTTGCCTAAAATTATATAAGGAGCTAGGGTCAGGGGTCAAGATCTCTGAGCCCAAAGCCATTGTTCCACATTTTGCTGCTTCATCCTAAAAAAACCCAAAACTTTCTTCTATCTAAGCTTTCCAAGCTTGTAAGCAAGGCATTTATAACAATTATATTAAAATATTTATGTCATATATTCTCATTTGTTTCTCAGAGGACATATAAATTCACCTTCCCAATTTCCCCAAATTTTGGCATGATATTAGCACCTATGTCATAGTGACACTGGATACCATAGGAAGGAAGGAAGGAAGGAAGGAAGGAAGGAAGGAAGGAAGGAAGGAAGGAAGGAAGGAAGGAAGGAAGGAAGGAAAAGGAAAAGAAAGAAAAGAAAAAAAGAGAAAAGAAGAGGAAAAAAGAAGAGAAAAGAAACAAGTAAAATGTACTTGTAGTTTGTGCTAGCCTAACTGGTATCTCATCCCTAATATATTCCCTGCCAACCAGAGATATTACAAGAGATTAAGTTTTAGGAATTGGCCTTCCAGATTGAGTAGTGAGTAAGGATGTGACTATTCTTTTAAACGGTACATTAATGAAAATATGTTCCTTGTAAGAGGTCAAAATCCATAAGAAATACAAATGGCCAGTGGTCACATAGTACCTAGAAGACAACCGTAGGGTCCCCATGACTTGTTTTCCTTTTCCTCCTCCAGCTCATTTCACAGATAAGAAAACTGAGGCAGGGTTCACAAAGCTAGTATCTTAAGCAAGATTTGATTCCAGGCCCAGTGTATTGCATCGTCTAGCTGTACTGCTAACTATACAAAACTGATTCTGAGTCCCACAGCATTTCAGAATTAGAGTAATCTTGGAGAGAAAGTTGGAGACTGACTACATTGCCTATTATTTTTCACCACTGTGTTCCACACATTCAGTTTCTATGCTTATTTTAATTCAGTCTGAAATTCAATAATGATGAAGATTATGTATGTTCATTACAGAAGCACCTATGTTTGTCAAATGACTGAATTTTGGTATTAGAAGTGTTGAAAAAAGAAGTGGATGCCTGGATTTACTTTGCCACTGGACCCAAGTAAGTTTTGTGCTCTTACATATAAAGTATGGTTAATATGAGGATGAATTAAGTATTCTTGAAGATAGAAGCAAATTGACTCCATAGACCTCAGTAATATTTTATGGCATAAGACCCAAGACTAGAAAATTCACTCAAAAGACCCCTTTCTAATCCTGTTGTGACCTAACTTAAAGAATAATAGAATCTCCTTAAAAGAGAATATATAATTTGGAAATAAAAATTTTACAAAGTGAATGATAAAAGTTTTTTCTACATATAATCAGGAAATATTTAACAATAAAATAAAAATGTATTTTCAAAAGGGAGGTTTTAGAGAAGAAGCACACAAATCATTTAACCTAACCTCAATAGGAATCTCCTCTAAAACACTAATAAATAATTAATTATTAACATGCTTATGAAAACTTCATCCAGACATGGTTCCTCCTGTAATTCCAGACATGGTAATGGGAAGAACCATGCTCTTCCACCCACCCAATCCCACAATTTTGTCATTTTTAGTAAATAATTTAAATTAAAATGTTTTAAAATTAAAAAAGTTTAAGGAGAGCACCACTATTTCAGACCTACCAGGTTTACTTTTAGGAAGACTCTTTGAGATCTTTTCCTACCTGTGGTTTCTTAGTTCTGCACTCTAAAGTCAAGTAAACAACTCTAATCTTTTTCACAGGACAGTATTCCAAGTCTTTTTTTTCCCCCCATGCTAAACATTTCCAATTCCTTCAATAGATCTTCATCTAACATGATCTTGAAGCACTTTCCATACTCCAGATACCATCCTCTGGATACCAAACTGTGGCGCCCAGAAAACTGAAAACAAAACTTGAGCCATACTTGATCAGGAAAGAATACAATAGGGATATGGCATTCCAGGTCCTTGAGGTTTTAATTCAGTTCTTCCTAGCTTAGAGTTTTCTGGGGGATTTGAGGAGCTAAGTGACTTATCACTTAGGAAATCCAAGCCAGCATGGAGCAGAACATCAACTCAGGCCTTCCTGACCCGACACCACCTCTCCATCCCCCTTGCCATGCTCTGCTGCCACATCACTCTTTGGACAACTTCAGCATGTCTCCTCTTGGCGCCTTCAGAATTATATGAAAAGGGCATAATATCACTTTCTCATAGGGGCAACAGCAGGGCCCAGGAAAGGAAATAAAGGGCAATTTAAAATTCTCACCATTCATGAAATAGGCTGCTAACGCTCTTACTCCAGGCCTGGTATTTTTTTCCATGCCCTCCCCTACCAGCACCACATTTAGAACAAAACAAAAAAAAAAAAAAACCTTAGTAAGCAGATATGGAATGTGGGTGGTTGTCACAGTTCCTAGGGGCCAGGGTAAAGGGACTGAGAGTAGCAGAACATTTTCCACCTGAGGCTGGTGAGTGTGGGAGGATGGGGAAGGGACCTGAAATGTCCCACAGCAAACCACTAAGGCTACCACTGAACAAAAACTAGGAGAACTGACTTCGTTTTTTTAGTTTTAAGCACTGACAGAAATTCCCTGACAAGGAAGATGGGTCTACACTAAGTATAACCGAAAATCTAGAACACGTATACTTCGCTTTAAGCAAATTCATGTCGGCTAAAAAAATCTGAATTTATGTGGAAGCTATATAGAACATTTTGGCTTCAAGGTTCAGAGGCAGTAAAGAAGTCTGGATCCAAGTTCAAATTCTGCCTCAGACACTTAACTGATTATGTGACCCTGAGCAACAGTTTTAAGCTCTCAGCCTCTAGTTTCCTTATCTATGGGGATAACAATAGCCCCTATTTCATAAGGTTTGGAAAAGGGTCAAAATAATCTATGGAAAGTGCTTGGAAAGTCTTAAAGTATTACATAAATTCTAGTCATCACACACAGGTTCACACTAGTATCCCTTTAAATATAGCCTGTCTTAACTAGTACCCCTTTAAATATAACCAGTCTTAACTAGTACCCCTTTAAATATAGCCTATCCTAGTGAATGTGAAGTTTGATTATTTTTGCAAATAGTAGTGTTCTCTATAGTACAATGTTCACTATGTGTTTTCTACTATATAAAGGTGCCATAGGGTGTGTCCTGCTATATAAAGGCACACCTGGATGTTTAAATGTAAGGTTAGAAAACAGATAAATGAAGGTGTGACTGACTATTCTGACTATTCCTACTGCAAAGGAATCCTTTAAGAAAAAAAAGGTCTTGTTAAATTGCTTCATTTTTTTTTAGAATGAATTTACTAGTGCATTTAAAATAATTTTTTAAAAATTCAAGTTAGAACTTTTCAGGAATACATCAGCTACATAATGCAAAAGTAAATGTGGCCAACTAGGTGGAGAAGAGGATAGAGCACGGGGTTTGGAATTAGGATGACTCATCCAATCTGGCCTTAGATATTTACTAGCTGCATGAGACCTTAAGCAAGTCAGTTAACCCTGTTTGCCTCAGTTTCCTCATCTGTGAAATGAGCTGGAGAAGAAAATGGCAAACTACTCTATATCTTTGCCAAGAATATCTCAAAATGGGGTCACAGAGAATCTGAAAATGAATAAACAACAACAAAGCATTCAGTAAATAAAATTAAAACACTTGGGCCCAGTTCAAATAGCCAGAGACCAAGCTGCTTCAAGCATATTTACAGGGGACTCATTACATTAGGTTTCCACTCAGATGTGTGCACCAAGACCTGAATACAATCCATTCATGACCTAAATGTGAAGACCACACCTGCTTCCAAGGCCATTGAGCCAAAAATAGCTTTGGGGTTTTAAAAGTGGGACATTGGCCAGACCAGAAGGTGACAACAGGCTTTTCCCTTCCATTAAACAAGTCTTTATGCTTCTAAACAAAAATTACAGGAAACTACAACTGATTGCAGATCTCATCTCCACTCCCAACTCCCAGCCTTCATTCCGTTTCCAAACTCTGAGGTCCTGATGGCTAAAAAAAAGTCCTAAACTTTCAAGGTGGTGTCTTTCTTTATTGAAAAGAATGATGGAATAGAAATTAGGAAAGTTTGGCTCTTGCCCCACTTATCACTCAGAGAACTCTTCACAGCTTGGATCTTTTCTCTCCCAGCTTTCTTCCTCTGTCCATATCCTCTGTCCCATCCCCTTAACTGGTGAGTTGTGAAAAGAGATCATTCACTCCTCAATCTACTCCAAGCCTCTCATGTTTGTATGTCCCCCCTCTAACTTTTCTGCTCCCTTTTATTTACTGATTAACTCTATAAATATGGTAAGCTCTTTGAGGGCAGGAATGATCTTTTTTTCTTGCTCATTTACCTATTTGCAGGATCCAGCACAAAGTAAACATTTAATATATATTTGTTGAATGATTTTTATAGAAATGTTTTACATAATTTTACATGTGCCTTTTCAATATGGGAGGAGAGAAGGAAGGGAAAGAATCTGGAACTCAAAGTTTTAAAAATTTATGTAAAAATTATGTGTGTGTATGTGTGTGTGTGTATATATACATATATATATATATATATATATATATATATTTATGAAAAAAAAGTTTGTTGACTTGAACTGGCCCTCATCCAGCAGCCTGAACTACTCATCTATAAAGTAACAGGTTTCATTATACAATCTCTAAGGTTTCTCTTATCAATAAAAGTCTCTCATTGCCTCAAAACTGAACGGGTGGAATTTTGCAAAGTGGTCCCCAAATGAAAGCAATACATACATTTTTGCTCTTAGATAAAGAGAAACTCCAGATATACAACTATGAAATACAGGTTGTAAAATAAATTTCCCAACATTTGGTTATCACTCTACATAACATTTTAGGGTTAGGGGATTTTAACCATCAAAGGCAGAATTGTAGAAACCAAATTGTGTTCAAGCAGTAGTACCTTGTAGTATCTCCCAACCTTCAAAGCCTACATGCTTTTGCAGAAGAGAATCTAGTTGGTCCTAAACCAATGAATGACTCTCCTAAGCACCATGATGACTTTTGATAACTTGGGGCAGCCTTTGTAGTGGGAAAATTGTTTCCCCTTCCCATCCCTTGGAAATTTTAATCACAGAGAAATCATTAAGATCAGGACAAACTTAAAACCAAGTAATTAACCTGATTAAGGAGATACTTGAAAGATTCTGGAGCCATCTTACCAAGCTCCTCCTTCTACACTGGGAAAAGAATATCATGCTGTTCATATTACAACCATTTGCTAAAAAGTTAACATTTCAATGTTCAGATTTATTTTTTTTTTTGAAACAGAAAGTATGGAGGTGGGGAAAGCTGCCTTCATCAAGAATCTGATTTCCTTCCTCTACAGTTTTGGAGAGTTGAAAATGCAACCTATGCCAAGGGAGGGAAGCAAGAGGCTCAACAGCTTTTACCTTATTCATCCTTTCACCCTCGGGGCTCCACTTAGTTATTATTTACCTCTTCAATTGAAAATGAGATCAAACCAGAAACATCAAAAGGAAATGAAAGAAAGGCAGGGCAACGGAAAAAATCTTTTAAAGTTAATCCACTGCTTAATTTATATACAGGTAAGGTAGGTGGAAATTATCATTCCCCCAAAGCCACTTCCTCTATCATAAGAAGTTGTGAGGGCTTTAAGAGGAGTAAGGAGAGAAGGAGAATGAAGAGTAGTTGTGGGGAAAAAAAGGTTATAAAGGGTTACTTTTTTAAAAATCAAAAACTGAAGAGAAATTTATCAAATAAAGAAGTAAGTTTCTTATTTCTGGTCAATAGTGCATTGAACCATTAGATCCAACGATTTAAAAAAAACATTTCAAATATTATGGAAAATAGATTAAAGAATTAATTAGGAAGGAAGCATACTTTCAGGATAGATATATATTTATATTACATACTACAAAGTAGATATATACATATTTATATTATGTGACATAATATAAATAACATTTCTATTACATATAATATAAATACATTTATAATATGTACTTATTTATTTTATATTATATATTACATAAAATTATCATAAAAATGAATAAAAAAGGATTATACAGCAAGTTAAGTTGGAAGATTTCCTTTAAAATGAGTTTGAGTTTTTTAAAAAAGAATTTGCATATATATGTACATTGTACACACACACACACACACAGAATCCCATACCTTTCCCCTAAAACTTTGAGAGAATCTATATTTCTTCAAGTGCTGAGATTGTTTCATCTTTATTTTTCTATCTGTAGCATCAAGCACAGTAACTAGCAAATAGCTAATGCTTAATGAGTGCTTGCTGATTGATCAGTCAGCCGAGATAAAGAGGGAATTCCAGAAGAGAGGAATTACATATATGGAAGTAGAAGCAAATAATCTATATGCAGATAATGCTGGAATTGCTTATCTGATGTGACTTATGAGAAGAATTAGGATAAATTAGATTGATAAGGTAAAAGCAGGATGAGAGTGGGATAATCAAATCAATCTTGCAAGTGAAACTCAGAGAGTTCCTACAAGTACTTGATCAGAAAGATGATGATAAAACCATGATTGAGGAAGAAATGCATTCTTGGTTCTATAGAAAATGAATTAGAATAATGGAATTAAAAAAAACCAAAACAACAGCTTCGGGTCCCAAATGACTACTATTGTCTAAGGGTAACTGTGAAACCTAAAAAGAATTCATAAAACCAGAGATTTGGTTACTGACAAAGTGCCCATGGATGTGGGTGCTTTAAAAGCTCCAAATGATGTTACCACACAGGACATTCCTTACTAGGCTATTTAAATTATCCCTGTGTGATAGCCCTTAAAATTGTGTCAACACCTTATAGCCACTCCTCTCAGAGGAGGCTAAATTAAGCAAACTGTCTAATTACTGTCAGCTCACACTGCAGCTGCAGAAAATACATGCTATACAGTTGACAAGACTTGTAGTCAGGTTACTGTTTAAAAACAGAACAACCAAGCTCATGTGGACTGACCACTAATGTCACTGTGGAGAAAAGGAGGGTTGAGGTTTAATTAAACCTGGTGTCTTAACAAGACAGATGGAAATTATTGTTGTATCAACTGGATTATAATTTAGTATTACACAGAAGATCAAAAATTTAATTCACTGTTTTTAAGCATCATCTTGAAACTAACACTCTTCTATGATCCTTTTGTTTTTGCCCAATATCTGTTAATAATATAGTTTACCTGACTCAAGCAGAATCATGTGCTATGATATAAATAAAATGATTATACTCAAAACATACCACAATTTTGCTGTAACTGGGTCCCGTAAGTATCCTGTTCTCTCTCTCTCCCTCTCTGTCTCCCTCTCTTTGTCCCTATCTATCTCTTGTTTGTCTTTATCATTCTGTTTCTTTGTCCCTCTCTGTTTCTCTCTTTGTCCCTATTTATCTGTCTCGTCTTTGTCTGTCTCTAACAGAATCGATCATTGTATAGTCTTGTTGCCATGTACAATGATCTCCTGATTCTGCTCATTTCACTCAGGATCAGTTCACCTAAGTCTCTCCAGACCTCTCTAAAATCATCCTCCTATCATTTCTCATAGAACAATAATATTCCATAACATTCATATACCATAAATTATTCAGCCATTCTCCAATTGATGGGTATCCACTCAGTTTTCAGCTTCTTGCCACTACAAAAAGGGCTGGCACAAACATTTGTGCACATGTGGGTCCCTTTCCCTCCTTTAAGATTTCTTTGGGATATAATCCCAGTAGAGATACTGCTGGATTAAAGGGCATGTACATTTTGATAGCCCTTTAGGCATAATTCCAAATTACTCTCCAGAATGGTTGGATCACTTCACAATTCAACAATATATTAGTGTCCCAGTTTTCCCACATCCCCTCCAACATTCTTCATTATCTTTTCCTGTCATTTTAGTCAATCTGAGAGGTGTGTAGAAGTACCTCAGAATTTTCTTAATTTGCATTTCACAGATCAATAGTGATTTAGAACACCTTTTCATATGACAAGAAATATTTTTTATTTCTTCATTTGAAAATTGTTCATAAATTGAGTCAATTCTCTATATATTTTAGAATGAGGCCTTTATCAGATCCTTTGGATGTAAAAATGTTTTCCCAGTTTATTGTTTTCTTTTCTAATCTTGTCTGCATTAGTTTTGTTTGTACAAAAACTTCTTAACAATATAATCAAAATTATCTATTTTGTGTTCAATAATGATCTCCATTTCTTCTTTGGTCACAAATTCCTTCCTCTTTTTACAGATCTGAGAGGTAAACTATCCTGTGTTCTTCTAATTTACTTATAGTATCACTCTTTGTCTAAATCATGAACCCATTTGGACCTCATCTTGGTATACAGTGATAGGTGTGGGTTAATGCCTAGTTTGTGCCATGCTAGTTTCCAATTTTCCCAGCACTTTTTAATCAAATAGTGAGTTCTTAATCTAAAAGCTGGGGTCTTTGGGCTTATCAAACACTAGATTGCTATAGTCATTGACTATTTTGTCCTGTGAACCATAACACTGATCTTACTGTTTCTTAGCCATTACCGAATGGTTTTGATGACTGCTGCTTTGTAATATAGTTTTAGGTCTGGCACAGCTAGGCTACCTTCATTGGCATTTTTTTCATTAATTCCCTTGAAATTCTTGAATTTTTGTTCTTCTAGATGAACTTTGTTATTATTTTTCTAGATATGTAAAATAATTTTTGGGGAGCTTGATGAAACTGAATAAGTAGATTAATTTAGGTAGTATTGTCATTTTTATTGTATTTACTCAGTCTACCCATGAGCACTTCCAAATGATTATATCTGACTTTATTTGTGTGGAAAGGGTTTTGTAGTTGTGTTCATATAATTCCTGCTTTTGCCTTGGCAATAGATTCCCAAATATTTTATATTATTGACAGTTATTTTAAATGGAATTTCTTTTTGTATCTCTTACTGTTGAACTTTGTTGGTAATATATAAAATGCTGATGATTTATGTGAATTTATTTTGTATCATCTCTTTCTCTTTGTCTATCCCTCTATCTCTTTCTCTTTGTCTGTTACTCTCTCTACCTTTCTTTGCCCCTCTCTGTCTCTATTTGTCCCTTTGTCTGTCCCTGTCTCTTTCTCTTTGCCTGTTCCTCTGTCTTTGTCCCTATCTCTTTCTCTTTGTCTGTTCCTCTGCTTTTTTTGTCCCTCTCTGTTTGTTTTTTCTCTCTCTCTTTGTCATTTTTTGTCCCTGTCTCTTTCTCTGTCTGTGCCCCCCCCTTTTGTCCCTCTCTGTTTCTGTCTCTTTCTCTTTGTCACTCTGTCTTTTTCTTGCTTTTTCTCTTTGTCTGTCTCTCTCTCTCTCTCTCTCTCTCTCTCTCTCTCTCTCTCTCTCTCTCTTTCTCTCCCCCTTTGCCTCTACCCATTACTTCTATGTACCTTCCTGAAGGCAGGGACCATTCAGTTTGGGTTTGGATATACCCAGAAAAGTCACAGTGCTCTGAAGATGTTTGATTATTTTGTTTTTTACTCCAGATCTGATTTCAATAACATGGAGAACTCCTAGTGGGGAAACACCCTTTACAAATCTACAATTCCTGGGTTGCTTATAAATGCTTATAAAATTGGGCAAAGAAATACTGGATGAGCTACTCATATTCAATCACACAACTAGCATTGTGTCTGAGGCATCATTTCAATACAAGTATTTCTGACTTGAAGGCTGAGTCTCTAGCCTCTGCATTTTGTAAACAGTAGTTACTTAATAAGTATTTGTTGAATTAAGAAACAATGCTTACTCTATAGTATTGGCACCTTCTCAACAATGGTCTTATAAACCTGTCTGCAGCACATAGAGCTATGTATGTGTCAGGGGCAGGACTTGGAAACAAGACTTCCTGGCTCTAAGGGCTCCTATTCCACTGTACCACACGGCCTCTCAGGCACTGGGGATACTGAAACAAACAAACCCTGACAAACCAGAAGCAAAACACCCTTCCCTTGAGGAGCTTTTTATTTGAGAAATAATATGCATTTAGAAAAAACAAAAACACATACAAAGCAGATAAAACATAAAAGTAGGGAAATAGCAACTAGCTTCTAGGTGAATCAGGACAGGCTTCCTATAGAGGTAAGCCCTTGCATTGTGTTTTGAAGGATGCTAGGGATTATATGAAGCAGAAGTAAAGAGAATATCCCAAGGAGAAGAGTAATGTTCAATAAAACTGAAAATGTAAGCTGAGGACAAAGAGAACAGTTTGTATTTTATTCCAGAGACAATAAGGAGTCTTGTCTGAGTTTCTTTAATATAAGAATAAGAAGCTCAGATGGGTGCTTGAAAACAGAAGCTCCAGGCTGAAAAGACTTACATGAACTGATGCTAAGTGAAGTAAGCAGAACTAAGAGGACATTATACACAGCAACAAGATTATGTGATGATCAATTGTGATCAACTCTTTACAACAATGAGGTAATTCAAGATAGTTCTGATAGATGTGATTGAAAGTGCCATCCGCATCTAAAGAGAGAACTGTGGAGATTGAATGTAGATCAAAACGCAGTATTTTCATCTTTGTTGTTGTTTGCTTGGTTTTTTTTTCCTTTCTCATTTTTTCCTCTTTTGATCTGATTTTTCTTGTATAGCATGATGAATGGAAATAGTTTAGAAGAATTGCACATGTTTAACCTATATTGACTTGCTTGCTGCCTATGAGAGGGGGTGGGAGAGAGGAGGGAGAAAAATTTGGAACATAAGGTTTTGCAAAAATGAATGTTGAAAACTATCTTTGCATGTATTTGAAAAAAGAAAAAGCTATTTTTAAAAAGAAGCTATTTGGTATCTTTGTGAAGGACAAATTGAAAAGAAGTGAGAGCTGTAAAGTTACCCATGTATATATCCTGTAAATAAAAGGCTATTAAATAAAAAAAAAAAAGAAAAGAAGTGAGAGATTTGATTTAGGGAAACAAATTAGGGGCCTACTACAATAGTGAGAAGGGAGGAGGCCCTGAACTGTTGTCATAACCATATAAGTATAAAGAAGGGGATGGATACGAGATAATGAGGAAGCAGAAACAATAAGATGAGACAATTGACTAGAGAATGGGGATGAGGCTCAGAGAGCTGAAGATGATTCAAAGGCAGTCAACTTGGATAAATAGAAAGATGATTCCTTCAATAACTAATACCGTTGTAGCAAAATTCTCTAGCAAAACAGCACAGATTCAAATATAGTAAAGCATGATAAGTATCCACAAAATTCATTTTATGGGGGGCTGTTTTTAAAAGCTGGGTTTGTTTATTCTCTCAAGTCCTAGAAATACAGACCCTTACTAACTTACATAACAAGAAAAATAAAATTAAGCTGCTAAGTTGAAAGTGGTATTCATTGGCTCTCCCATTCAAAAGATAGATGTTTAAAGAATACATGTCATGAATAAAATATACATGAAAGGGTGAAAAGGAGAGGAAGCCTAACATGGGAAAAGAAACAAAACATATAAAGTACAAGTGTTCAAAGCATAGGCAATAGCTTTAAAAATGTAAATCTGGGAAGAGGTTGAAAAGAGGAACAAGTGAAAGAAAAAGGGAAATGAAAACCATGATGAAATGAATGCTGAAGCTTGAATTGGATGGGGGTTGGAAATAAAAACTACTGAAGGGGGAGCAGCTCTGAGGCAGCCAAATCTGTCTCCATAAAATCTGATCATCTTTAATGATATCTAGTTGATTCTGATTTCACATAAAGTTATCAGCAAATGAGCCAACAACAAAATATGTGCAAATGGCCAGGTAGCACATGGAAAGTCAACAGTGGTAAAAGCTATTTCTGGACTTTGTATTTTTCAACCCCCCAAAAAAGGTTATTCTCAATTTGGTATACCAATGCCAAAATTTACAAATATAATAATCCAACTCATTGTCTGCAAGAACATTAGCATATCTTATAGAAGAAGTAGCTTATCAGCTGAGTTTCCAACAGACATTCCAAGGACTATAGAAATGTTCAAATTAGTCAAATATGCCTTTCTATAGTTTGATCTTGCAATTATGGATAAGTATACATATATATTTTAAATAAAAATAATAACCTTCATTATGACTATAATAATGATAATAGATAGGTAGGTTGTACAGTAGATAGAATGGTAAACTTAAATGCAGGAATATCTGAATTCTAGACCAGCTTTAAAAACTTAGCTAACTCATTTAAACTCTCTTGCAAATACATTTTGAAGGTTGACATGCTGATTGGTGCAGCAGTCATACAAATTAACAGTGTAATTGATACATAGCAATAAGACTTGTTTTCAGGGTTAGACTTCGGAATTACTAGCTACTATAGATATCATGAAATTCAAGCATTCTGATATTACAGAATAATAAGGATTTGCAGGAAGGAAGTCAGGGTAGGAAACAGGAATAGCTCTTTGCATTTGTGCAATGTACAGATGCAAGGGGAACTCTTTCTCCAATTTTTGTTTAGCTGAAATAGTTAAGAAAACTTCATGACACAATATTATTTCAGAACCTAGAATTATTCTATTCCTTGGTAACCAAACCTAGTTGTAGAATGAATAATCTTTAAGAATAGTAGGACCGGTAGTTATAGTCTAATAGAAGTAGAAGAAGATTCTTAGGTCAGGAATCAAGAGGACAGACTTGGAATTGTCTCCAAATATAAGGAAGGGAAACACAGAAGTAAACCAATTCTTTGCCCCCCCACCAACCCTAATTTTATCATTTTTTTGGATCATAGAATGGTCTGCAGTTTGCTGTCCTAGAAATCTTCTCTCGGTTGAAACAAAAATTGATTCAGATTTGTTTTTTGCTGACTGAAGGGTGAGATGTGTTCCTGGCTGGAGCAGTACCTAAAATTGTCAGCAAATGAATGAATGAAACATTTATTAACCTCTTACTATAAAGCTGGAAAGTGCTAGGGATATAGATAGAAAGATAAAAGAGCTTCTGCTCTCCAGTTACTCACATTATTATGGGGGAGACAACAGAGATGGGAGGTTTCAGCTGCAAGTGAAATGGAAAGGGCCCATGGTCCTTAGGGTGCATTAGCAAAACAGATGTTGATGCTTGTTTTTAAATGTCATTTCCACTGGGAAAAAATATCATTTTTATGATGTTAAGCCATTGGACAGTGCCAAGTTTCTTTGATGGTAAGAACTTCTTTAGTATTTGTGCCTATGATGGGAACAGTTTAATAAAGGATACCTCTCAGGATGACAGCTGAGGACATTGGACATAATTATTCTATTTGCAAGGTTCAGGGTCCTGGATTGCCTCCGTCAGGTTCTGAGGAGAGAAGGTATTTGTCATGGAAAGGGCAAGGGTGTCAAAAAATGACTTTTATGTGTGTTCACTGAAGGAGACTAAAAAAAGTAGACTGTATAAGAATGAGGAGTTGTATGGTCGGAATTTTAAAAAAAGGCTTCTTTGTCTATGTGAGAGGTGATGTAGACAGACTATGAAACTGGCTCTGTAAGTGGATAGATACTGTGAAGGTAGAAATGAAAATATTTGTCAATAGATTAGATTTGTGGGGTGAGTGTAAATGAAATATTGAGTATGATGCTGAAGTTGCAAATCATAAACAAATAATGAATGAATTAGTAGATAAATGAAAGCATAGAGAGATTAAAAATTCTGAATACTCAAAAAGAATTTTGAAAAGTAATTTAAAGGACAAAAACAAAAAGAGCAAGGAGAATTTCAGCTCTCTCTTTTGAGGATATTTAGATGGATGAAGAGATTGATAATATTTACAATCCAAATGAAAAAATAACAAGTCAGTGTATTTAATGTACTTAAGCCAGGAAAGGACAAGGCAGGAAGGAATGAAGGAAGGAGGCCTTCAGAAGTGTCCCAAAGAAATAAAATTTGAAGAAAATGTTACATAGCCATTAATATATGTATAATGATTGAAGTAATAACACAGGCCATTCAAAATTGCTGATGATATAATTGGCATTTAAAAAATACATATTTATTTTCTTTGACTATGTCTTTCTATGATTTTAGAAAAAAAGTATCCTATTCCCAATTAGCTTAATTTTGCCCCATAATTTTAATTAACTGATGCAGGTGTTTGGCCAACAAAATGCCTTCAGAAGCATTTTTAATTCAGTATTTTATTTCCCCCCCCCCCCCAATGACTAGTACAACATTAAAAAAAAAGTTTCTTGAAGTATAACTCAGTGAATGTATGGGGAATTCTGAGTACCCCCCAAAAAAAAGCAAAGGAGCAGAGGAAAAATTTGAGGTTATAAAATGTCACAGATGTTTCACAACAGCTATGTTTCACATAGCTACTATGACTTGGTGAAGTCATAGTGAAAAAAAGCTAATTAAAGAAAAAAGCTGACCAAAAAAAAAAAAAAAAGCTGAAAATTATCTCAATTTCAGTTCTATGAAATGAAAACAAAGTGAAAGAAATTCTGACATATTAGACTATGGCAATAACTGTCACACTGAACTTGAAAAATGATATTTGAGATAAGCACAGAGAAACCCACATTTAGAGATAAGAGATTTTTTTTTTTTTAAGAACATGGAATAGGGAATTAAAGTAGATGCACATTGATCTGGGAATGGCTAAACAAATTATGGTATAGGAATATAAGGAATATAATGGAATATTACTATGCTGTAAGAAATGATGTATGTGATGAATACATGAACTGATGAAGAATAAAGTAAGCAGAGACAAGAAACAGTGTACACCATGATTATTACAAAATGAAAAATTATATACCAAAAAAATCAAAAATGAATTTAACAAAATTATAAAGAACAAGCTGACTCAAATCAAGAGAGATGCAAGGACATTCCCAACCCATTTCTTTGTGCAGGTGAGAGGTCTCTTGCACTATATTGGTCAGTTGTGATGTCTTTGAAAAAAATACTCTTAGTTATAAGGGATGGTTCTCTGAGAGTGGGAGAAGGCAGATTCCTGATGATAAAACTATAATGACATAAGAAAAAAAGGCCAAAAGAACACTTAGAATGTAGTAGAAAAGGCAATTTTGTTATTAGATAGAATAAAGAATACAAGGAGAAAACTAATATCAAAACACAAACCCAAAAGAAAAAATTTCCATTCATACGCAACAAAAAACAGGCAAACAAGTTTTACCTGTAAAATGTTAAGAAGACTTGAGTGTAAATCACTTGCTTTACACGTTGGTAGCCTGGGGAAGCTAGATGGCATAGTGGATAGAGTGCCAGGCCTGCCAGGAAAATTCAACTTCCTAAGTTTAAATGTGGTCTCAGACTCCTTACTAACTAGCTGTGTTCTCATCTGTGAAATGAAGTGAAGAAGGAAATGGCAAACCATTTCAGTATCTTTGGCAAGAAAATCCCAAATGCGTCATGAAGTGTTGGACATGACTGAAAAATAATTGAACAAATTCTAGAAATAAATTCTGATCATAATTAAACACCAGATATATACATCATGTAAAAAGAAGGCAATGGATGGTCATAGATGTGTGTAGCACATTTTACTAGGGTACATAACTGGACAAATGCATTTATTTACTTTAAGGTGAAAATATATATTTGAACATATAATCATTAAGGATATTGTTATTATTCATCAAACTAAAAAAAACTAAATCCCAAAATTTAACAATTAAATTGTACTTTTAAAAAGAGATCCAAAATTCAAAAAAAAATTTACAAAAATTTAAAGGTATTTAGGAACACAGACTAGACAAAGATTGAGGACGTCATTCTCCTCTCACACTTGCTTGCCACTCAGAGCCAAGCACATCCGAATCTCTGACATATTTCTAATAAAAAAATCCAAAGTTTCATTTTCTGACTTCAAATCTATAAGTTACATACATGAATTGTCTTTCATCTTTCTGAGATGACTACTGACTTCCAATAAAAGCCATCCATTTGCATCTAAGTGGTGGGGAAAAATGACAGGAAAGAATGATCACTTGCTAAGAAGCTTCCACTCCCACTCTAATATCTTCCCACCTCTCTCATATTTGTCCCCACCTCTGTAATCACATGCCTACCCCTTTATATCTCCCTAACTCTAATTCAAACCTTTAATATCTCTTTGGGACAATTAAATAGTCTCCTATTTGGCTTTTCAAACTTCAATCTTTCCTCTCTCTACCACACAATTATCAAATTTCTATTATTTCTCAAGCATCAATCTGATCATGTCACTAACCTGCTCAAAAAGCTGCTGTCTCCCTCTTGTCTCTGGGATAAAAGGCAATCTTTCTTCAGCTTTTACAGTCTTTCTCAATATTCTCTAAGCTGTCTTTCCAGATTAGGTGCATATTACCTTCCATCCTACACATTATACCACGGCCAGGCTGGTCTCCCTGATGCTCTGCACAAAAACATCCCACCTTACCTAGCCCATGGCACTGTCACCCCGACTTGGAATGTTCTCTCTTTCAGCTTTTTGGAATTCCCAGCTCCTGCTCAAGGTTCCATTGCCTACATCAGACCTCTGTTGATTACTCCGTGGTTCGTTGTCTTCAAGGTCCCCACCACTTAAAATTATTTCCCAAGAATCCCTCTGTCCCTTTTAGAAGAAAATAAGCTTTCTGAGGGCAAGTTATTTTATTTATGCCTTTTTATTCCTGAAGACTATAGAGGTAACATGACGTACTGGCAACAATATTAGTTTCAAGTCCTACATCTGGCACGTTCCTTTTATTCTAGTACCATCCCTCTGGTGGTTATTTCCAATTTATTCTATATATAGCTTCTGGGTACATAGCTGTTGCTTGCATATTGTGTCTCCCATTAGATTGGGAGCTTCTTAAGGGCAGGGATTTTTTTTTTTTTAACCTTTCTTTGCATTCCCAGGACTAAACTCAATGCCTGTAGGTACCATATAAATGTGCATTTCCTTTTTCTTATCTCTTAAGCCAGAAACTTTTCCTAAAAAGTTTTGGAAGGGCCTTTTTTACCCAGGATCTCCCAATCCTTAAAAACTATTTTTTTGTTTCAATATATCAATAAACAAATAGTTGGTCATCAGCTTAGGGATGTGTTCCCTGGGAGTTAGAGGGAATTGGTAATGACTTAAGGAGTGTTCAGAAGGAAGTTTGTTGAGGTTTTTCCCATCCTCTGTAGCAAGAAGTTACAAAGTCCAGGTCACTTTCATTGGCAAAGTATGAAGGAAAAAGCTAGAAGTCTGAGTCCAAACACACTGATTTCAAGCACTGTAAGGTTTAAGAGCATGTATGGTTTACAGAGAACAGTGATTCAATTCATTTTATTGTTTTAAAGTTTTACTGGGAGGAGTAGCTTATTATCTTTTTTAGGCATTTCAAATCCTGGATGCACAGTCATGTAAATATGATTAGGTCATATCTATTAACTGGATTAGACATAACTGGATAAATAGAATTAATTATCTCCCTGGCCATACATTTGATACTTAGTACTACAACTAAGTGTGAAATTCCCTTAATAAGGAAATAAGAATATCTAGTATTCTAATAGATTAAACTAATGGGTGTGCATGCTAAGGTACAGATCTGTGTTATAGTTTTATAAATATACTTAATGTTAAAGCAACTGAGTTTTCCAGACCTTCCTCACCTACTCTCTAGAGGCATATTTCCTCTAGTAGTTCCTTGATTCTTTTTCTGAATAAATATGAAGCTGATAATAAAAGCTACAGGAAATCATCACTTTAATCCCTAATTCAGGTCTAATTTCAACTTGAAAACCAAGTTTCTAGTTACTGATTCATTCGGGAACTTCCTTTAGGACCTGAGGTGAGGCCTCCTTGGCCAGGAATGTTCAACCACTGCCTCCAGAAGTCTTCTCAGCTTGGGGTGCAAAACTTGTCCCTTCTCCCATTAGTGACTTCCTCCTGGCCCTTCCATCCCTTTTCAGCTTCCTATTATGTGTGTTCTTCCTGAAAGCAGGAGATGTCTTTTTGTAAACTTGTATCTGTCTCCTCAGTATAAATTTTGATTTTGAGATTCTGATATGGAGAAATAATGGAGGATGGAAGGGGCCAGCATGTTATGTATGGTCCATAAGGTCATGAAGAAGGACATGATTGAACAACAACAATATTCCCAGTACTTGACACATGCCTGGAACATAGGAAGTGCTTAATAAATGCCTATGTCATTCCTTCCTGAAAACATATTCCCAGAACTTCTGAAAATAGCAAGGATGTACCTATTCTGTATCATCAGCATATACTAGCATATCAAGGACCCACTATAATAAAATTCTAAAATGAATTCCTTACCTGAGATTCACAAATCACCAAGGAGTCAATGGGCAGATTTCAGGAAGAGGATCTATAAATTTGGGGGGGTGGGAGAAGGAATTACATACTCATTTTCACTGACCTCCAACTGAAGTTTCTCTTTTTCTTCAATTATGGATGTAGGCCAAAAACCATTATTTTGAAAAGGGGTTCATATGCTTCACCATTCTGCCAAAAGAAGTCCAAAATACAAAAGAGACTCCAGATCTAAAGCACCTTACAGATCAAATTCATGCACTGTAGCATTTGGATTTAGTCACAAATCTGTTGCTCTGTTATCTGTCAGCCAACAGTATAACATTTTCAAAAGAGTGGTTGAAAGAAAAATTCAAAATTTTTGTTCTAAGTAGAAAGTATTAGAAAATTCTTTGGATAACTGCTCACAACAAGAGCATATAATAATAGCGATTAATTTGTAGTGTTTTTTTTTAAATTACTGTTTAACAAAACAGGAGAATTCTTGAGAAATCTTTTTACTTTAGTGGATACAAAAACATCTGAATTTTTATTCCTTCCCCCCACAACCTCTAGCTCCTAAAAAAATGTAAGTATAAACCTATGAATCTTAGTCTTATAATAATTCAAGAACCACCAAAGACTTAAAAAGAAAGAAAAACTTAAAATATCAAGAACTTTCTTCCTTTCTCAAAAACCCAAGATCACGCTTTTCATGTCTCTTCTCCCTGAGCCAACCCCTTGAAAGTATTTATTTTAAGATTCCTTAAGATTCTACACCAATTCAAGTCTATTGTTGCCAAAAAGAAAATCTTGGAAATTGTTCAGGAAGGAAAATGTTGGAAGAAGGCATTCACTTTATTTTAGAAAGAAGATTATAGTAATGCCATTGCCCAGGGATTTAATTTAATGTGTGTGTGTGTGTGTGTGTGTGTGTTTTTAAGGATGAATTACCATTCAAAAGGCAAACAGTTCCTTTAGAAACTCTCCCTCAAAACCAATTGTCTAAAATTTCAACAAAGATAGGTAGTAATGGAAAATAAACTGGGCCCCATGCCAATCCTGAGACTAAAAATATAAAAGATAGCATTCTAAGAGCCAAGTAGTTTCTCATGTTGAAGATTTATTTACAAGCCTCAAAGTAGAAAATATTTATTAAGTTCACTTCTCCCCACACATAAGTGTGTAACACTTGTGACTCACTCATTCAAAAATTGAGTACTTATGTGTAAAACAACATCAGAAAGAATAACAGCAAGTATCTGACAATCACTGAAATCCAATTTATGCATAAATTGAAAGACATCCCCCAAAGACATGGTAAGGAATAAGGTATGAGAAGAAGACTGGGAAGGAAGGAACAAGTTAGCCTTTATGACAGGCTTTGAATGTCAAATAGAGGATTTTGTATTTGATCTTGGAGACTATAGGGAGCTATTATTAAGGAGAGGACTCACTTGCACTTTAGAAATATCATTTTGGATACTGAATAGAGGACTGGAGTAGGAAGAGACATGAGGAAAGCAGACCCACAACAAGACAATGTTATAATCCAGGTGTGAAATGATGAAGGTCTTCACCAAGCAGTGTTAGAAGTGGAGAATGACTCCTAAGTAATGAGTTGGAGAAATTGGGAGGATGGTGAATATTTGAAATATAACCATATTTTCAACCATAGGTTGGCAGAGCCAGAAAGGACTTGGAGTATAAAACATCTATATTGGGATACAGCATAGAACTGAGGTCTGAGGTGGGAACAGTTATAGAGCACAGAACATTAAAGCTATGAGAGTACTAAATTTGGAGTCAGAGAACCTAGATTCAAGTCTTAAAACTATTTAGATGGGGTTAGGGTTTTTTCTGGACTAGGTGAAAGAGGCCATTCCAGATGGCTCTGGAGGGGAAGTGAGCCAGGTGACCTTGCACAGCCCTCCCTCCTTAAATCCAAATCACTAGCATGTCATTGTATCATCTCCCTGATGTCATGGTCCTCTTCAAGAATGAAGAAATTACAGATAAGTGGGGAAGATGGCCATCTTTCATATCTTCATGGTTTTCTAAGCTTCTTGGTAACTAGTCAGTTCATTAGAACAAAACATCTCTCCTAACTCCTTTCAGGTCAAAGTTTTGATCTACAACAGTCTTAACTACCAGGCCCACTAGTAGGAGAAGGGAAACAGATTGGGGCGGGGGGAGTAAAGGAGGGAAACCAACTTCATAATTTTTTTGGTCAAAGTGATAACTATGGAAATATGTACAGAAGAATTTTTTCATGCTGTACAAGAAAAATCAGATCAAAATAAAATGCAAGCAAACAACAACAAAAAATAAGTGAAAATATTATATTGCAATCCACATACAATGTGTCTTGACATTTACTGCCATCTAAGGAACAAGGGGGGAGAAGGGAAGGAGAAAAAAAATTGCAACACAAGGTTTTGTAGGGTGAATGTTGAAAACTATTTATGCATATGTTTTGAAAATAAAAAGCTTAAAAAAGAAAAAGAGACATGCTTAAGAGATGAGCAGACAAAGAAGATGTGATTTCTGATATTTCCTGTACTAAGACAAATAATATCTGACCTAGAAGATAAATCCTAGGAAGTTACATAAAAGTGTACTGGCTTTTGGGGTTCAAGAAGGTCCAGGTTTACACTGCTAGTAAATCCTAGAGACAGCTCTTGCCAACTCTAAGGCAATTTTTTATCCACTATGTCACACTATCTCTGTGTGCCAAAAGACAATACTTAATAGAATGATCACTGAGACAATTTAATGTCAAAAAAATTCATCAAAGAAAAATGTAGAGCTACTAAGTAAATGTCTGTAAATGATGATAATTAGCATTTATGTGATGCTTTAAGATTTGCAAAGAGCTTCATATATGTGAACTCATTTTATCTTCACAACTATTTTATCCTACCTATGAGGCAGATGTTAATTATCATCATCCCCATTTTATGAAGTTATATAACCTTTACCATCCCCTTCCAGTTCTATTCTTCTTACTTATTCTTCATAATTTTATATATCTTTGCCACAAGTATGAAGCAAAATAAACTAAAATTATTGTAATGGTATTATAATTAAAAGTAATTATCAAATTCTTTGAAAACCCTAAAATATTATGCCATAGAACCAATAGATTTTCTATACAAATGAACATATGAATTTTTTATTGGGCAAATAAGAATTTGTCAATATAATTTTATATAATTAATAAATCATACTTTAGAAGACAAAAAATTATGACTGATTAATTTTATTATCTATCCATAACCACAGAAGCCACTATTAGCTAGAATTTTATCTTTTTATTTCCAATAAAAGTAAAGAACAAGAGATGCTTTTAAACTGTCAAAATGGCAAGAACCAATAGTCAAGAGAATGAAGAAGTGATACAAATGATTTAGATAATCCTTTGCCTGTAGAATCTCTTACTAAGACATTAAAAAGTTGTCCAAATAGAGTGTCATTCCCTAACCTGACTGTAATATCCAAGGTCAAAATGGAGAATTTAAAATGGCAGCTAATGTTGGCAATTCCCCAAAAGATTTTTTGAACCATTCTCCTATCCCTTCATTAACTTCCCTATTTCCACAAACAACTGTATCTGGGCATGTATGGAAAAGAAATGGAAAGTAATATCAAGGCCTAGTACCTGACCAAAACATAACTGCTCAGATGGATAGCAGAAAGTGCACACATATGTACTCAGGAATCTAAGATACCTACCAATTCACAATGAGTCTCAGCAATATGTTCTGTCTGTTTTTCAATCATACTCTAGTCCTTACTACTTCATTGGTGCACAGAGTCAAAGAATGAAAGAGCTGGATAAATCTTGGAGGCCAATGAATGCAAATCCTTTTTAAAATCCCTACAGATGAAGAAATAAGGTTCAGGTCACACAGCAACTTAATGGAAATGGAAGCCAATGATAAAGTCAGAAGTAACATTCAGATCTTTTGAACTGATTCCTAATTCCCAGCTTGGTGCTAAATATATTCTATGTGATGAGCAATGATTTAGGTCTGCTCATCTGTCTGAAATTTAAATTAAAATCAATTCTTGAATCAAAAATAGCATTAGCTTCTGTCCTCTCTCTTTTTTATCCTCAACAGTATTCTTATTTTTCCAAATACATGTAAAGATAGAGTTTTTTGGGGGGAGGGATTTGTTGGTTTGTTTTTTGCTGAGGCAATTGGGGTTAAGTGGTTTGCCCCGGATCACACAGCTAGGAAATGTTAAGTGTTAAGGCCAGATTGGAACTCAGGTCCTCTTGACTTCAGGATTGGTGCTTTATTCAATATAGGTAGGTAGCTACCTAGCTGCCCCATAAAGATAGTTTTTAACCTTCATTTTTGTAAGATTTTATGTTCCAAATTTTTTCTTCTTCCCTTCTTATCTTCCCCCTCAAGACAGCAAACAAGCTGATATAGGTTATACATGTATAATACTTTTCAACATATTTCTATATTTGTCAAACTGTGAAAGAAAAATCAGATCAAAAGGGAAAAAAACACAAGAAAGAAAAAGCAAGCAAGCAAAAGAAGTAATAATACTATGTTTTCAAATCACATTCAGTCTCCACAGTTCTTTCTCTGGATGCAAATGTCATTTTCCATCCCAAATCTTATTGGAATTATCTTGAATCACCACATTGCTGAGAAGAGTTAAGTTTATCATAGTCGATCATCACATAATCTTGCTTTTAATATGTACAATGTTCTCCTGGTTCTACTCATTCCATTTTGCTTATCAGTTCATGTAAGTCTTCCCAGGCTTATAACAATATCTCATTACATATGCCATAACTTATTTAGCCATTCCCCAACTGATGGGCATCCATTCAATTTCCAATTCCTTGCCACTACAAAAGAGCTGCTACAAACAAAAAATAGCATTAGGTTCTGCAAACAGTAGCTTACAACCACAAACTCAAGGATATTTCCATAGGTTATAGGATTTTAAAAAGTGTTGATTAATGATGACATACCCACATATATTATGAAGAAACTGGTAACCTCAGACTCAAATACGAAAGAAAGACAACAATCTGAGTTAACTTGACCACAAATGAAACTCAAAGTTAGAATCACTAATACACACACACCTACTGCTTAATTCCTTTCTAGCTAACACTGATTTTCTTTGGCTTTTGGATTTAGGCTTCTTAGTTTCATAACCATAGTTCTTAGTCAAATTAAATAGTTCTGTTCTCTCAGTGAGAAATCTGTTATTTAAGCATTTTCTGGACCTTAAATTAACCAGTAATTGACAATGAGGGGATGCAGTCCATGATTTCCCCCTCTTCCTCCTCGGTGTGGATTTGCTAGATATTATGAGCATTAGAGACTTTTTGGATATGTGCACAGTAACATATACTAATAGATACCCCATAAAGATCTGTTAACTCTCCATGAAATTGTTTAGGGTCATTCAAAAATGACAAGAGTTGAACCTTCAAATTCAGAAAGGTCACATCCTTCCAAGAATACAAGTCAGAGAAAGGAGAACTGAGAGCAGACTTCCCAAGCCTAAGCCATGATGGCAGCTGGGGCAATGGCAGAGCTTATTGCCGAGACAGATAGGCACACGTCCACTTAGCCCAAGGTCAAGAGTTCAGGAATTGCACCTTCTAGGGAAAGAAGGGAATTTCCTGACGTAGCATGTTCCTTGGAGAAATAAGGGCAGTTCCCAAAGTAACTATACAGCATCCTACTTGGGGATGAGAACCAGAGTTACTCAGAATGTGGGTCTGATGGGAAGGGAATTGCTTATTTAGCAGCCCTCAAACTATATTTACCTTCCAGGAGGAGGCTAAACCACACAGTGATACTATAAGTCTTAGGGAGACTATGTAGCACTCTGTGGGAAAGAGAGACTCACTAGTATCTCAAAAGGGTTACCTGATAGCAACTCTAAGTTCAGCTCCTGAAATGGAGGAGAGAACTGATGAGCTTTATTTTCTGTTTCTTGGGTAAGAGTTCCTGTAAGTTTCTGTACCTTATGCACATTTTCTGTATCAGTGAAATAAAAACTGTCGCAGACCTAATATCTATACTATACCTTGAATGCTAGCCTAGGAACAAAGTTCACATTTACGGAAATCTAGAGAGGAGTTATTGGAAATCTATTAGATTTCCCTGAACTAAGAATGACTCAAATGAACAAAAATGGAACTACCAGGATTGGACTCTAGTCCATATTATTCCAGGTTTCTTGGTGGTAGCTAGGGACAAATTCCATTTAAAAAAAAAAAAAATGGGGCAGTGGATAGAGCACCACTCCTGAAGTCAGGAGGAGTTGAGTTCAAATGTGATTTCAGACATTTAACACTTCAGACATAAACACTTAAACCTAGGCAAGTCACTTAATCCTAACTGCCTCAGCAAAAAAAAATAAACAAATAAAGTTAAATTCTAAGTCTTAACAATTAAAAATCATAGTGAGTGTATCATTGTAGAGGATTCAGCATTTTCTCCAGGCACTATGTGGAAAATATCACAGAAACAAAAACCTAAATAAAATAAATATTAAAAATACGAATAAAAACCAAGTTTTTTAAAGTAACATATTATTGATCCAGCTGTGAATTAGTCTAACAAATCTCAAAAGCAATTCAGAATTGTGTTAAAAATAAGATTAAGATGTTCATATTCTTTGATCTAGAAACTGCTAGGTATATACCCCAAGAAGTTCAAATACAGAAAAGTACCATGTAGATTTGAATATTCATAGAAAAATTTTTGTGGTAACAAAAAACTAGAAATTAAGTATATGTTCATTGACTGGAGAATAACTAAACACATTATGATATATGAATGTAATGAAATATTATTGCATCATAAGGAAACAAGATGAATTATATGAAGAATTCAGAGAAGTATGGCAAATATTACTATATGGAACAATACACAGTGAAGTCAACAATTATCAAGAAACAATAAATACTATGACTAAAGAATATCAACAGAAAGAACAGACAAAAAAAACCAAAGCAACATGATACGTAATTATAATAACCAAAACTAGTCCTAAACAAGAGATGAGAAATGTCTTTCTTCCCTTCTTTGTAGAGGTGGAGGAAAATGGATGTAAGACACTGTATATATCACCTATTTTTTCCTTTCTTGTTCACTCTGTATCCAGGTCTGATCACTTAGGGATAGGGAATAGGGAAGGAGCTATATCAGGCACTGGTGAAATCATTAAAAAAAATTAACAAAAATTTTAAATTGCTTTTGAGAAATTTATTTTAAGAATTAGGAACATAGCTAAGTTTAAGTAAAAACCAACTGGTCTAAATCTCTTTTTAAAAAATCCAAGGAAAACCAACATGTCAAGCTGTCTAACAACATAATGGACTTTGGTTCTTACTTCATTAATCTGTAAGTAAGCCAAAAAAAAAAAAAAAAAAAAAAAAAAATCAATCTGTGCTTCATCTCCAGGGTAAAGTACAGGGCTCTTTGGCTATAGCGCACCTTCCTAAGTGACTCATCTCTAGCAAAAGTTAAAACAAATGAACTGTGTGCTCAAGGTTATTGTTTGTTTGTCCTGCTTTCTCGAAGTGGATCATGTCATCAGGAAGGTGACAATGTCATAACTTGCAAGTGAATTGAATTTAAAGGTCACCTGCCTCACTTTCTCATCTGGGTCCAGTGGTAAAATATAGACCGGGACAACTCAGTGGGAGACCTTGGCCTTTTGTGTGTGTGTGTGTGTGTGTGTTTATAGCAATGCAGGAGAAATTAGAAAACTCAAAGGATAATTAAAATAACACCTTATTCCAAATTCTGAATCAAGAGATTACCAAAGTGACTCGAGATCTAGAGACTCTGTTCTTCTCTAGACCCAGACAATGATAAAGACAACAGGTCTTCCAAATATCATCATTTTATATACTAGCTGCGTGATCCTGGCTGAGGAAGTAACTTAAACCTGATGGTTTACCAAAAAAGAAAAAAGAAAAAGAAAAAAATCATAATTTAAGATCTGTAAAAGACCTAACAGAATTTATAGTATTCAATGCAGAATTTATAGTATGAGGGAACCTTAAAGATCGTTTAGTCCAACCTCTTTGGTTTTAGAGGTAAGGAAACTGAGGCTCAGAAAGGTTAAATTATTTGTCCAAGATCATTCATCTAATAAATTGCAGACTGGCTAGAATGTACCATAAGTCCTTTGATTTCAAATCCAGTGTACCACCACCCTTCCCTTTCACCATTCTGCCTACATAATCTCTTATTCTCCCCAAAATGCAATCACACTCCCCAACCCCCGACACCTGTCCCCCATTCCTCCCCCATTCACCTGCCTATCTCTTCTTGCAGCTGTGGGAAATTCAGAGATAGCATGGCTGATTCCATTTCCCAGGAGTCTTTCAGCAACAGCAACTCTGCTTGGTCTTCCTGTCTCCAAAGCAGTGGTTGCTTCCTGAACCACTTAAAATAAGTTTTTTATTGATGCCTTTTGTTTTGTACATCATACTCATTTCCAGATAAACACCCCATCAAACCCCAACTTACAACAAAGAAAAACAGTTAAGTCAAACTGAACAAAAGAACCTGATAGCATATGCTATATTTATTCCTCATTTATAGGACCAAACTTTTAGCTAGAGGTGTATGAAGAATAGGACAGCTCAAAGATTTCCTTCTTGTGTATGTAAATGCGAGGATATGAAGACAATCTTCCTTCACCCCCCCAAAAAGCTCCCAAAATAACTCAATTTTGTTCCACCCTCCCATCCTCTCTCATTTCCAACTCTTTCTTCAGATTATCCTCTATGCCTAAAACATAAAATTCTACCCTGCAATCTCTGCCAGATGCAAGTTTTCTTTTCCTTCAAAGTTCAAAGAGGTGGAGTTTTTTGTTGTTGAATTATTTCAGTGTCTAAATCTTTTGTAAACCCCACCTAGGTTTTTTTTTTTTTTTGCAAAGATATTGGGTGGTTTGCCATTTTATTCTCCAGTGCATTTTACAGATGAGGAAACTGAGGCAAACAGTGACTTGTCCAGGGTCACAAAGTAAATAAGTGGTTGAAGACAAATCTGAACTCAAGTCCTTCTGCCTACCAGGCCTGGTGTTCTATCCATGGGACCATTTAGCTGCCCTTGTAAGTGAGAATGGATTTCATTCAGTCCAATGCAACTCAACAAGAAGCTACTATTTGTATAAATTTGCATAAATTCTAGAGGTACAAAGCTAAAACAAGATAAATTTCTTACCCTCAAAGGTATAACAAAGATTAAGGAACAAATGAGGATGGAATATATAAAGCATGTAAGGGAGAAAGCATTGAGAAGGAAGGGGATCAGGATGGGTTCTTTAGAGGAGGTAGTACTTGACCCAAAGCTTGAAAAAAGTCAGAAATTCCAAAAGGAAGACATAAAAGAGTTCATTCTAAACATACGAGACGATCTGGGCAAAGTTAAAAAAATAAGTAATGGGAATACCAGTGAGAAGTAGGCCAGTTTGACTGAAACTGGCAAGTCCATTTCATTCAGTCTTCCTAGGCCAATCAACAAGCGTTTATTAAATAAAGTCCTTAAGCATTGGGAACAAGCATGCAAAGAAAGAAAAAAACCTCTCATCTTCTCAGAAAAAAACTTCTATCCCAGCTAGAAGTGAACTTTCTCTGGATGTCTCATAGTATTTTTTATGGACCTCTCCTTTGCACTTACTAACAAGAATATCACTTGTTTTAGGAATCCCCTCTACCAGTAGTGATCATTAGCTTTTCAGTGACTTCATCTTATAGAGCTGCCTGATCATCTTTATGTGACTTGTCCGTGGAAACATATATTATAAGCAGAAGTAGTATTTCAACACAGGTCTTCCTTACAAGGATGGTGGGCCTTCTACCATCAAGCACATTTACTATATTAAAAACTGCTTCAACTTATGTTCTGGATCTGATTTCATCTTTGTATCCTATACCACCTGAAACATAGCAAGTAATTAATAAATATTTGTTGAATTGAATCACGTTAAATTGGAAAGAATCAATTGTTTGAAAAGGAACCAAAAGAGTTTGCGGTAAATACAAATCAGCATCATTAATAAGCTGAATTCTGTGCATAGCATTGTACTAGACAAGCCTGGATGCCTTACAGCAAACATATCATCTTATATATAACAGGCAATATTACACTGGATTTAGAAGCCCAATTCTGAGACTTGTTGCTACTCAGGTGATGTTGGGCATGTCCCTTTAACTCTCTGTGTCATTTCCTCATCTGTAAATAAGACATTAGCCTAAATTAGCCATAAGGTGTTATCCAACCTTCAATCACTAATTCTGCAACATTTTTCCTACCTATCCCTCAAGCTTTATACAACCGGCTCAATATCAGAGTTTTTCTAGCTCATTTTGATCCTAGAACAAAGACACAGATAAAGGAGTTACCAGTATAAGCCATCAAGCAGAGGGCAGCCTTTATTTTATCCCTCCAGAGAGAAAGAAGAAAACTCAAGGGTTAGAAGAGTCCATAAATAATCGATACAAGTCTCTTCCCTCTCCTATAAACCCCACCTTCCCCCCAGGGATCTAGATAATTATCCAGACTCATAGTGCCACCCTGTGGTTTGGACTTGTCTCAGAAGAGAAACAACATTTGGGCTAAGGGGAAGGCGAACCCAAGACATTCAAACTTTGGGATTCATGCCATTGCCCAATGGTTTACAGTCCTCAAAAAAGAAAATGAACTTGGGATTGTAAGAGAAGCAACTCACTTTCCTATGGATGGACACCATCCAAATTACTCCCCCCAATAGTCAAAGGTGAATTGAGTCTTCCCTTCTCTCCAAGACTTATGAACTGCTATCTGGGAACAGTCTTTTCTCTCTTGGGAAGACTGGGTTCAAGAGATCTAAAATTTAAAGAGCTAAACCTGTATAACAATGCAGCATTATCCAAGAAATCCCTTGCTATACTTTCCTAAAAAACTCCTCTAGAAAGCTAGACTTCAAAAACTTCTACTCCACTGGCCTTGAAGTCAGGAGGACCTGAATTCAAGGACTTGAATTCAAATTTGAACTCAGGCACTTAACACTTACTATCTGTGTGACCCTGTCCAAGCCACTTAACCCTAGCTGCCTCAAAACAAGATTCCTACCCCTTTACAACATGGTTCCCTTCTTCATAGTTGTAATCTCTTGGATGTAGAAAAAGTTATGTTCTCTGGGAACATCTCAAAGGCCACCACCACTTCTTGCTGCAATGTCTTGGGACCCATTGGGTAACAGATATATTCCTAGGAGTTCACTTCAGGAAGGTAGAGACTAACAGGCAAGATTTTCAGCTTGACAATACCTGAGACTGAGAACAGAGTCAGACCCAGTGCCTCCTATTTTACTATGAAGATTAAGTAAAAAATAACAATCATGATAAATTTTTTTAAATGTTATTTCTCAAGTAGAAAAAACTGAAACTCAAGGGCAAAACCAATTTGGAATATAATTTCATTTGCATTATTTTCATTTTTTTGAAAAGCTTTTTATTTTCAAAATATATGCAAAGATAGTTTTCAATATTCACCCTTGCAAAACTTGTGTTCCAAATTTTGCTCCCTCCCTTTTCCCCACCTCTCTCCCCTAGACAGCAAGTAATCCAATATATGTTAAATATATGTAATCCTTTTATATATATTTCTATATTTATCATGCTGCACAAGAAAAAAATCAGATCAAAAAGGGGAAAAAATGAGAAGGAAAAAAAAGGAAGCAAACAACAAAAAAAAAGTTGAAAATACTATATTATGAGCCACATTGAGTCTTTTTCTGGATGTAGATGACTCTCTCCATCACAAGTCTATTAGAATTGCCTTGTATCACCTCAATGTTGAAAAGACACATTCACATGATAAAATGTTTAAAATGGAAAGAAAGCCAGCTCTAAACCTCAATACCCACCCCCTGCCAGATTTGGAGAGAGTGGACTGAGTTCAAATCCTGATTCAGCCACTGATACCTGCAGGACACTGGGAAAGTTACAACCTGTATGGGCTTTCCATTTCTTCATCAGTAAAATGAGGATACTGAGAAAAGTTTCCTAAATTGCTAATTATCAGAATAATGAAAATTAAAACACTTCTGAAAAAATAATTCATACCTATCAAGCTGTTGTTTTTAATCCTCATTATTGAAGATGACCAATGACCTCAGAAGGATATAGTCTTAGCTTGTAAGTGAATTGAAGTGAGGGAGAGCTGTGCAAAATCATCAGCCTCATTCTTCTCATCAGAGTCCAAAGGGAAGACATAGATCAAGATGATTGGTTATGGCCCCAGAGGCATTGGGAGACCTTGGTTTTTCTAATGTTTCCCCAAGATTCAAGTTTGTCTGAGGCAATACCCATTCAATAATTAAAGACTAGATAAGATTCTGCACACATATATTATATCTAGGAAATACTGTGACATATTTAACATGTATAGGACTGCTTGCCATCTGGGGGAGGGGGTGGAGGGAGAAAGGGGAAAAGTCGGAACAGAAGTGAGGGCAAGGGATAATGTTGTAAAAAATTACCCTGGCATGGGTTCTGTCAATAAAAAAGTTATAATTATTAAAAAATAATAAATAAATAAATAAAGGAGGAAAAAAAAAAAAGACTGGATAACAACTGAAGTAAAAGATTACCTATTTTGCCTTCATAAAAGAATAAATCCTCAGAGTTTCTGGTCAGAACAGAAATGATAATAACAGGGTAAATGTCTAACAATGGGCTCTGGGTGGATTAAGTATTCATGACACACTTTCAAATTTAGTCGGCATTATCAACATTTTCCCCATCACTTTCTTAAATCTAGACAATCAACAAACTAAAAAGCAAGTACTGATTTGATGAGTTTGGTGATTTCTTAGGTGTAACTATTTATAAATGAAAATTTAATAAATGGGACGACTGAACTGGTTCCAGCAGCCTCTGCCTTAACCTACTGGAGAAGAAAATGGCAAACCATTCTAGGATTTTTGCCAAGAAAATCCTATGCACCTATGGTCCACAGCACCACAAAGAGTAAGACACAACCCATGACAACAACATGAACTCAGCCCCAAAACAATCGCTTCCCCTCTACAACATACCTATAAACAGTCAAGTTGCTTCTGCTTAAAGACCGATGAGAAAGAGCTCTTGTTTCTGAGACAGCTCATTCATTTTTAGTAGATCTATGTATTAGTGAGTTTTTCCTAACCTCAAGGCCAAATTTGCTTCTTTATAACCCGCTCTTGGAGTCCAACAGACAACTTTTATTACTCCTATTTTAAGATGGTATAGAGGTAGCAAATATCTGAGTGGGGGTTTAAATTCAACACGAAGATCAATATTAGCACAATGCTGATGAGTAAAATACTACAGGGCTTGTAGATGCTTATGATTCCCCTCATAGTCCCTTATTTCTTGATTTTGATAACTTCTTTTCAAAAAAAGAAATGGTAATTTGTTCAAAAAAATATGGGAAATAGATCCCTGACAATTTCAGAAGTCAACTTGTTCTAATGAAAGAATTAAAGGTCCTTTCTGAAACAAAAGTTTCCATTAATTCCATTCATAATCCTTTTGACTAAAGAGGACTATAAAAGCTGTTTGTTTATTTTTTTTTCTTCTGGCAAATGGATATCATTCTTCCTAAACACTTAGTACATAGAAATTCCCCAAACATATATCTCTTTAAACTAATGCATTTTCCACATTACAATTAGACTTCTGTTAGGACTGCCACTAATAGCCACCTTGAAGCTCAAATCCTTCAACTGAATCAACAGTGCTTTAGTTCTTTTCATTTTAAGATTTTTGGTGGTGTATGGGAGAGAAGGGTTGAAGGTTTTCCTGTACAAGTTCTTTAATGAGGATAATAAAGAAATTATCAAATCAAATATTTACATTACTGATGATTTGTACTCATTCACAAAATCAAAAATGAAAGGAATTGCTAATCACTTCAAAGGATTTGCTAAAAGAAAAATAGTTTCACTGACAGTGATAGTTTGAACCTTTTGTGGCAGTAAAATCAAATGGTAACTCATTAGCTGTTTTAAAGGAGCCTCCCATCCATAAAAAACAATTAAAGTCATATTCCATTCAATAAAAAATGGATAATGTGCCAGGTGTTGGACATACAAATTAATAAATCCACAAGCACATAAAAACACTGTCACAGTGAAGAAAGTCAGCCAGCCTCAGTCAGATACACACACACACACACACACACACACACACACATGTATATTTATAGGTATGTATTTATATATACATATATTTCATATACATGTATATATTTACAAAACACTATATATGTCTCTATACACAGTCACACACATGTATGTGTGCATATATATTTATTTATTTAAGTATTTAGGTAGTACAGTATATACTATGTGGTGAGTGCTGGTCTTGTCTTGGAATCATCTTCATGAGTTCAAATCTGGTCTTGAACACTTAAATAGCTGCGTGACCTTGACAAGTCACTTTACCCTGTTTACCTTAGTTTCATCTGTAAAAATGAGCTACAAAAGGAAATGACAAGCTACTCCAGAATCTTTGCCAAGAAAACCCTAAGTGAAGTAATAAAAAATCAGATATAACTAAGCACAACAAAAAATATGTGTGTATATATGTATATAATATTAAAATGCATTAAGTTATTATATTATATGCTAATAATGATTACTTATTTTATATATATACCCAAAATAAATGAGATAAATTCTTTCTTTCTCTTTCTGAGGTCAAGAGCTTATAATTACACAGCATTCCATTTTTTGTTGTTCTTTCCATTTACATTGTGGAAATCATTGTGAATATATTGTTGGTTTGACTTTTTGCTTTTCATCAATTTCGAGGCTAACTCTCTACCTACTACTACACTCTGCCATGATATAAATATTTCCCACTTTTTAAAATAATTTTGCACTTACTTAGGGTTATTTCTTCCTGCAAAATATAAGATTACTGAGGTCAAAGGTAATTTGGTTTTTATATTTGTATTGCCAATACCTAGAAGTAGCTGGCACATAATATAGGTGATTAATAAATGCTGCCTCAAAGGACATGGTGAAGAGGATTAATATGAAATAAGTCAGAGGTTTACAGAACAGGATTTAGAGCCAAAAGGTACATTAGGTGTGTATATATATATATATATATATATATATATATATATATATATATCAGTTTAACTCTTCCCACCCTCATTTTGTAGATTAGAAAACCAGGGACCTAAGAGATTAAATAACTTGCTCAATATTACAAATATCATGACTGAGACTGGATTTGAACCCATCTCCTCTAATTCATCTATTGCTCTTTTTACTTCATACTCAACATATCCAATAGGGATTCACCTTTTTTGTCTCTAAACCTGCCCAACCCCTGAGTTTCCTATTTCTTATCAAGGTACCATTGCATCCTCTTCAATCATCCAGGTTCAAAACCCAAGAATCATTTCCAAGTCTTCCTTTCTCTCTCTTTCTCACCCCACAGAGAGAGTCGTCAGGCTGCCAAGTCCCATCAGTTTCTCGCTACAATCTCAGTCCTGTTCTCTTCACTGGCACAGATCAATATAATTCAAGTTTTAATGAACCCCTGCCTGAAGTACTCCAACAGCTTCCCAGGCTCCCTCCTTTCAGCACGAGTCCCGCCTCAATCATCCTCCACAGAACTCCCCAAACAACATATTCCTAATGTACAAGATTAATCAGGTCATTTCCCCCGTCAAAGCTTTCAGTGGCTTTGGACTGCCTCTGAGATAAAATACAGATTCCTCGGCCTGGCATTTAAGGCCCTACACAAATCTGGCTTCAATCTACCTTTCCAGCCTTATTTCACAAGAGCTCGGCAGTGCAGTCAAACAGACAAGGAACTGTTCTCCAAACCGAACATGTCATCTCCTGTCTGTGGATTCACTCAAGTCTTAGAATGCCCAGAACGGGAGCTTTTCCCCTCCATTCTCTTGTTTCTTTCTCTATTCCTCTTTCTCCTCTCTGTCTTCTGTCTTTCTCTGTGGGTCTCTTTTGTCTCTGTCTCTCTTCTGTCTCTATCTCTTTCTCTCTTCTGTCCTGTTTTTCTGTCTCTCTGTCTCTGTTCTCTCTTTGTCCCTGTCTTTTTGTCTCTCTTCCCTGTCTCTCTCTTTCTATTTCCTTGTCTTTTTCTTCTCTGTCTCTCTCTTTCTTCTCCCACCTCCTTTCTCCTCATCTGTCTCCCTCCCCCTCCTCTATCTATTTCTCAGAATTCTTATCTTCCTTCAGGGCTCTTTTCAGATGCCACCTCCACTGTGAAGCCTGCCCAGAACTCCTCCATGTTTCTCCTCAAATTACCTTGCATTTACTTAGCTATGTAGAGGTAGAATCTGATTAGTAGAAAGAAACTATGCTCCCTGAAGGAAGAGGAAATAAGCATTTATTAATAAACCCCTTTTGCCAGACACTGAGCTAAGGGCTTTGCAATTTATTATCTCATTTATTATTTATTTCTCATTTTAATTATCAGTAACATTTATGTTATTTATTACCTCACTTGATCCTCATAACAACTCTGGAAAGGGAGGTGCTATTATTATCCCTTTTTGCAGATGAGGCAGATCTCTAGAAGTTATATGCCCTGCTCAGGGTCACAAAGCTAAATAATGTACACATAAACATGAAGTTTATACAATGATCAATTCTGATGGATGTGGCTCTTTTCGACTGTGAGGTGATTCAGGCCACTTCCAATGGTCTTGTGATGAAGAGAGCCATCTGCACTCTAAGAGTGGATTCTAGGGACCAAGTATGGATCACAATGTGGTATTTTCACTTTTTTTGTTGTAGTTTACTTGCATTTTGTTTTCTTTCTCATTTTTTCTGTTTTTGATCTGATTTTTTTTTTTTTTTTGTGCAGCATGACAATTGTGGAAATATGTATAGAAGATTTGTACGTGTTTAACATATATTGTCTCTAAGGGAAGGGGTGGGAGAAAGGGAGGAAAAAATAATTTGGGACACAAGGTTTTGCAAGGGTGAATGTTAACAGTTATCTATGTATATATTTTGAAAATAAAAAAAGCTTTTTTTCCCCACTGAGGCAATTGGAGTTAAGTGATTTGTCCAGGGTCACACAGCTAGGAATTGTTAAGTGTTTGAGACCACATTTGAACTCAGGTCCTCCTGACTTCAGGGCTGGTGTTCTATCCACTGCACCACCTAGCTGCCCAGATTTTTTTTTTTTTTTAAGAAAAAGCTTTAATTAAAAAAATTAAAAACAAAAGCAAAAAAAATTACCATAGATAGATAGATAGATAGATAAGTATCTAAGCCTGGATTTGAATTCAGTTTTTCCTAACTCCAGGACCAGCACTGTATCTACTGCACCCCCATCTATCTGAAAGAAGGGATTACTATTCTTTTATTTGTTTTCCTATAGTCTAGCAGGGTGCCTTGAA
Source organism: Sarcophilus harrisii (assembly GCF_902635505.1). Classification (NCBI taxonomy): domain Eukaryota; kingdom Metazoa; phylum Chordata; class Mammalia; order Dasyuromorphia; family Dasyuridae; genus Sarcophilus; species Sarcophilus harrisii. The sequence continues at coordinate 103,612,305 of NC_045430.1, forward strand.
CATAGTGAGTAGTTAAACATTTGTTGAAGTCTAAATACATGAAGAAGCATAATATCTGTAAATAATTTAACAGTGGGTTCATTTCTATTATGGGTTTACAGGTACCATTCCTTATAAAATGAGGAATTAGGAATCATCTGAGTGTCAAGTTGCTTTCTGCAAATATTTTCAATGCAGAAACCTCAGAAAAGGCCATTAGGCCCCAAATACAGAATAACTAAAACTATAACCACAAGATAAGCAGATGGCAATAATTTGTAAGACAGAAGTGCCACACAAGGTAAAAACCTCACAAAACACAACTGTACTATTTCCATCTCGCACCTAGCATTCCTACCCTCCAAACCAAGCAGCAATGGTGGGCTTGGCCAGTGCCAGCAACCTCACAGGTCTAGGGGGACCCCCTTCTGGTATTCCCACAGCAGTAACAGGCTGGATGCTACCACATCCCACAGGAAGAAGCAGATACCAAATCCGCTGATCCATGTGGAAATTTAAAAAGAGAACAACTAAATTAGAATAATAAATAACTAATAAAATAATAATAAAAACTCTCTGGGAGGAAAGATTATGTCCAATAGAATCGGTAACCCAGATGGCACCAGTCCCTTCCCCTTAGTATTTCCTCTAGGCAGAAACCTAGCTCAGATCCTCAGGATGGAGGAGGCATTAAATGGTAAAGTAAGAAACCAAAAACTCCCTTGTGGTTTGTTTTCCAATCTCATTCACCTGAAACTGTTCCCTTCAAAGCCATAATGATCTCTAAATTTCCACTCCTCAGAGCCTCTTCTCAGTCCTTCCTGACTTCTTGGCCATCTTTGCCACTATCAATAACCCTCTTTTTGAGACTTTCTTCTCTCTAAGTTTTCCTGGTTCTCCTCCTGCCTGTCTGATCTCTTCTTTTTCAGTCTCCTTTGCTGGATCTTCCTCCTGTTCACACTGACTTACTGTGTATGTCCTCTATGGTTCTGTGATGGACCCTCTTGTTTACTCCTTCTAAATTATCAGTGATCTAGCTTGGCAATCCATCAGCTCCCAAGGATTCAATTATTGTTGCTGTGCAGGTGATTCTCGTAGCTGTTCTTCCTACTGATTTCAAGTCTTCTAAAAACTGCCCACTGGACATCTTGAACTGGCTATCTCTCAGACATCTTAAACCGAACATATTCGAACATATTTGGAACATATTCCAAACTGAGCTCATTATCTTTCTCTCTCCTCCAATTCTGTTCTCTTCCAAATTTCCCCATTACTATCATTGCATACCCCCGGTATAAACCTTTCACAATCTAGATGTTATCCTCTACTTATCAAGATCACTCAACCCATACCGGAGATTTGCCAAGCCCTGTGGATTCCATCTCAGCCACTTCTCTTATAAGCGTACCCCCCTTCTCTCCTCTGACACAGCTTCAACTCTGGCACAGTTTCCATCACCTCACACCTGGACTATAAAATGCAGTAGTCTTCAGGTTGGTCTACCTGCTTCAAGTCCCTCCTTACTCCAATCCATGTGCCATTATACTGTCAAAGTGATCTTCCTAAAGCATGGGTCTGAAGTGAATGATCAACTTTGATAGAATTAGCTCTCCTCAGCAATACAATGGTCTAAAACAATTCCAAAAACTCATGATGGAAAATGCTATCAACATCCTGAGAAAGAACTATGAAGGCTGACTAATTTCACTTTTTTTCTTTCTTATGGTTTTCCCCCTCTTGTTCTGATTCTTTCACAACATGACTAATGTGGAAATATGTTTGCTATGATTGTATAAGAACAACCTTTATCCGCTTGCTTGCCATCTTAGGGAGGAGGGAGGGAGAAAAAATGTAGAGCTCAAAATCTTATAAAAGTGAATATTGATTCTGGAGAGCAATTTGGAATTTTTCCCAAAGAGCAATAAAATTGTGCATACCCTTTGATCCAGCAGTGTCACTACTAGGTCTGTATTCCAAAGAGATCAAAAAAGAAGGAAAAGGACCCATTTATGCAAAAAAAAAAAAAAAAAAAAAAAAAGTACCTACTAGGATGCAAATATTGATAGTGGCTCTTTTTGCAGTGGCAAAGAGTAGAAAAATGAGTGGATGCCCATCAATTGGGAAATGACTGAATAAGATATGGTTTATGAAAGTAATGGATTATTTTTCTATAAGAAATGATGAACAGGCCCATATCAGAAAAGTCTGGAAAGACTTCCATGAACTGATGGCGAGTAAAACAAACAGAACCAGAAAAACATTGTACACAGCAATAGTAAGATGATCAACTATGACAGACTTAGCTCTTCTCAGCAATTCAGTGATCCAAGGCAATTCCAATAAATTTTGGATGGAAAATTCCATCTGCATCCAGAGAGAACTATGGAGACTGAATACAGACCAAAATATACTATTTTCACCTTTTTTTTTTCATGATTTTCCCCTTTTGTTCTGATTTTTCTCCCCATCGTGATTCATGTGGAAATAGATAAAAAACTAATTTACATATATAACCTAAAAAAGTAAAATTTAAAATTAAAAGGAAAAGTGAATGTTGAAAAACTGTCTTTACATGTAATTGGAAAAAATAAAACATTATTAGATAGAAAAAATAATAATGCACAGGTGTGATTTTTCTCTCTTTGTCTAAATTCCAATGTCTCTGTAAAAACCTCTATTAGGTGTTTAAAGTCTTTCATTATATGATCTCTTTCTACTTTCTAATCTTACACTTTACTACCTTTCTCATATTCTATCACAAGCCTTCCAGCTGTTCATTGTATAAGATATTCCATCTCCCTCCTGTTGGAGCATTTTCACAGAATGTTCCCTCACCCTCACCCTAGATTGTCTTCTTCTTTATCACTGTCTCTTGGCCTCCCATGATTTCCTTAAAGTACTAGCTAAAGTACCACCTTCTACAAAAATCCCAATTGTCCTTGATATTAGTATCTTCCTTTTAAGATGATCTCCAATTAATCCTATCTATATCTTGTAGGTCTATTTCTTTTTTTCCCTTCTTAAAAAAAATTCTCAATGCCTACCACATAGCAGGTTCTTAACAAAAGCTTGTTGACATGAATTGACTTAAATGTCCCAGATTCAGCACACTCATAGGCATAATAAAAATTTGTCATTTGATTGCTTGATTATTCTAATAAAAAATTTTACAGAGACAGCAAAGTGGTCATGGTTCATTAGTCAAAGATATTTTGTTTGCTGTATTTTTTTTCAGTAATAATAATGCCTAATATTTTTCCCCACTCTTAGCTCTCACTCCTCTTTCAGATACTTCAAGGATATATTTTTCAATACCCTCCATATAGACCAGTATGTATATTAATCTAGTCCAAATTTAATTTCCATCTTTTTCTTTGCTTTCTCATGCAGGGGATATTAAGATTCCAAATATGGTTCTAATATGATTCATGGAGAAAGTAATTATTTATAAAAAATTATTATTAAGACTTTTTCATTTTTTGTCTTAGGGATGACCTGGATTAATTGGGGTCTCCTGTCAAGTTGTCAGTTAACTATTACCTTCCACTTTTTTATGAGGCAACACTACTCATCATCTTCTATGCTTCCTTATTTATAATATTTTACCACTAAATTTATATTTTAAACTATTCTTGCCCTTGGTTGGTAAGTCTCTGCTTAACAAGGAGACCCAAACTTTTGCTAATTAACATAGTTTCTGGGCTTTTTTGTTCTCCTTACTATAGCATTTCATTTACACAAACTAAATTTCCTTATGAAAAAGTGAAAATCTGTCAATGCCTTTTCATTTATTCATTTCTCCATTCTTCAGTAACAATCACTTATTTAAATAGGTCAGGTTGGAGATACATCATTTGCATAATACCATAGTTTATCATTTTTATTCTTCCTCCTAAATTAATATTTTTTCTTCTTTTCTCTTTAGTATGTACAACGTCTTTACTATATGGTTATCTCTTCCACAACTTTCCGCATCCCAGTTTTAATATATTACAAGTAAGCATAAGAAATTAAATGGGAATTTGGGGGGAGTTTTGTGGAAGCCAGAGATGACACTGGCCAGCAGACAACACAAAAAAAGCTGAGAAACTGAGAAATGTATAAAACACATGTAGAGTATTGTGTAATCACAACACATTTTTTTTTTACACCATAATAATTCAGACTTTTCTGATACAAAGGGCAGGGTCAAAAGCTTTTACAGGAATTCTCTACATCTCAGGGCTCACTCCTAACATCCTGTTCTTCTCCTAAAATGTGGAAGGAATACCTGTACAAATAGCTAATTCAGAAATTAATTCATTAGTAATCAATAATTTTGGTGATGTTATTGGGTACTCATGATCCTTCTTGAAGAAATCATATATGCACATATACCCATATACACACACATATATACACACATATATACATGGAAGAGGCTTCTGTATGTAGTCAGTCTCTAAGCCTCTGGTCTCTTGTATCACATGATACAAGATCAAAGAATCTCTTGTTTCTTATTCCTTAACCATGCTTTCACAACATATTTTTATCATCCTTCCCTATGCCCACACAAGTATACTAAGTACAAAAGCATGAGTTGATTTAATTTTTAAAGTCTTATATGAAGTTTTTCCTAAAATTTCTCTTTCATCATCCTTCACCATCTATATTGATGTCCCAGCTGAAATTATCTTTGTGGTGATCCCTTTGAAAAAGGGTATAATGATCACTGTGTTATGTATGAGATAACCAAGTGTTCCAGAAAATATTTCTTGTTGCATTTGGATGTATGATAAAACCAACTCCCCTTTCCAAGAGGAAGTAACCCACCCTTTCATTTAGCTACAGATTCTCCACAAAGTCTTACTCTCAAGGGCTTCATTACATCAAACATTTGGCCTTGGGTTCTCAATCAAACACAGGAACATTCAGGAGTGTCATTTCTATGTGTCAGGCACTAAGATAAGCTCTGAAGATACAAAAGAATAAGTAAAGCTTATATTCTAAGGAAAAAGATAATTACTATATAAATAACTACAAGAGACATATAAAGTAGATATATGGTAACCTTATAGATGAAAACACTGGGGGTTGGGGATGGGGGACCAGCAAAGGCCTTTTGTAGAAATGGCATTTGAATTGTTTTTTGAAGGAAATCAGAGAAGGGAGATAAAGAGAGAGAGAGAGAGAGAGAGAGAGAGAGAGAGAGAGAGAGAGAGAGAGAGAGGTAAAGGAAGAAAGAATTACAGGCATGGGAAAATGCAAAGGCACAGAAATGGTGAATGGAGAACTCTCTATGAGGAACATCAATAAGCCACTATGAATGAACTATATGCAAGAAGGCGATAAAGATGCAAGAAGACCAAAGTTAAGGAAAGGATCGAGTTGTAAAGTGCCTAAGAGGCCAAAATAAGATCTATATTTGATCTTAGAGGTAGCATGACACATTCGGGGAAGTGAAATGGCTAACTTAATCTTTAGGAAAATCTCTATAATAGCCTGATCAGAGAGAATGAGGACAGATTTAAAGCAGCAGTCAATTAGGAGGCTACTGCAATAACCTTCAAAGAAAAAATTTCAAATGTGGTCCTGGCAACAGATTTGGTCTGCTTTCCAAGGACCAGTCTGGCTAAGTATCCAGCAACTCATCCCCAATTAGACTGGTCACTTAGTGAAGAATTCTTTGAACATGGAAACTCATGAAATAAAACAAAAGAAACAAAAAAAGAAAAGAAAAAGAAGTCTCCGTTTCTGCAGTGATGCAGTAGCAGAGAAGGGACAATTGCTGTTAAAAATTACACCGGTTTTAGATGGCTTGTAAACATTAACTTCTCTGTTAAGTCCCAGATGTGACAATACTCCTCCATGGCAGGCGTTTCCCAATCTGTCACCCCCGCTCTGACATCTTCCCACTGGACTTCCAGAGACTGTGTTATGGAAATCCTGTCCTGGTGCTGGGCTATGCTGATTGGTAACTTCTCACTATTTAGCTGGGCAAAGACCCAGATAAAACCTCTAGTCATTTTCCAACTCATCTACAAGATCTGGGAACTGTAATCTAACCAACCCTACCGTGGTTTCTGGAAGGAAAAGGTAACCTAACTGCCCAGTTATTCTACTCACTTTGTCCCTGTGCTTTCCCAAACCAAAACGCCTTTCCTTGCCATCATCCACTTGTGGTCTCCTCTATTAGAATGTAAGCTTCTTGAGAACAGTGATGGTTTTCCTTCTATATTCATTCAATCACAGTACTCTTAATAATCCGACCATCCTACTACCTGCTGGCCACTGAGTGGTTTCCCCCATCATTGCTGTGGTACCCAGTATTGTTCCCCAACCCCCACCTGTCTATGTCCCTGTCTGGCCCTTCTCTGCTTTCCCTCCTCCCCCTTCTTCCTCTGAGGTCAGGCCCCCCACGTGGCTGGCCACCAGACAATGTTGTCCCTTCTCAGTCCCTGGCCCCCACATGTCCTTGAATGGTGTGCCGGCCTCCCTTCCTGCCTTTCTCCCTCCCTTTCCCACATCCAGGGCAAATTCGAATTACATAAGGAATCCATTTACACAGAGGTCCAGTCCACTTGTGTGAAGCAAGATTCATCTGGGCCTGGTGTCTTGAATTCATAAAATGCAGCTAGGGGCTATCTTACGATATCCTTGCTTATATAATGTAATAGGTTTTAAGTTTAGTGTTTTTCTCCTTACCATATTTACCTACATATATTCTGATTAAACCATTAACAGGTGTTCAAATTAATAGGAGAAGGAGGTTGTCCAGAAGGATGCTTGCTTAGTGCAAAGAAAGTAACATGGAATTAAGAGTTTGTCATACATACATAATCAAATAAGTAGAAAATAAGAACTGACTTTACATTATGATGAGTCTTTTTGCCCAGTTCCCTCCATCTGTCTAATCACAGGAAATCAGAGCAGAAGGGAAATGGAAGACAATATAGATCTTTCTTAAAATGTCATTTTTCTCTGGTGTTTGACTTTTTTTCTCAGTGTTTTATCTCAAACATTTTGTTAAACTGGTTTATAGTTTTATTGTCAAAAACCTTTCTTCCAAGCCCAAGTATGTAAACACTAAAACGTCTATTTCTGTATGCCATATGGTCTCCAGGGTCGTTAATTTAGAGAACTTAAGTGACAAAAACTACAATAACTTTACCTGATAATCCAGGAAAACACAGTTTTTCCAACAGAAATTACACTTTATCAAGGATCAATTATGTAATCCTGAATTGAAATTATTATTGGTTGACTAAATTGAATGCTAGACATCTCTTCAAGTTTATTTGATCAAGACCATTCCATATTACACACCTGCTCAGCTCCATTAAATTCTCAGCATAAGCAATTTAAAAAAACTGGAGGAAATGAGAAGAGGAAGATATCACAACAGCAAAACAAACCCAAAACACCAATGCTGGCTCTGCTCCCAGTCACTGACCAAGGCCAGCAGCCACTCTGGGTCCTGTTCTTAAATCTGACCTTGGCATCAACTCAAACCCAAAACTATAGTCAGACACAGTTTTAGAATTTAAAAGAGAAAAAAAACTGAGGGTCAAAAGGAAGTAAAGAGGTAAAGGAAGAAGATAAAAAAGGTAAAGAAATCTTAAGACTTTCCAGATGATTCCAGGAAGGCTTTGAAACGACAAAATCCAAAATTACTGGTTTTACATAAAATAAATTCAATAGACATTACTCCATCCTTTTTTACCAGTTAGCCTCTATATCTAGATCCCCTGTCTAAAATGCATTCCCTCCTGACTTCAGCTCCCAGAATTCCTAGAATTCCTTCAAGCCTCAGGATAGGTAATATCTGAAATTATCTTTATTTATTTGTACCTGTTCAATCCCCCAATCAGAATTCAAACTCCCTGAGGCCAGGTTCTATTTAGGTTATGTCCTTGTATCCCTATCACCTAGCACAATGATTTAATAGATGCTTACTAAATTATTATTAAATTAAATTGAATCTTTACACCAAAGAACAAGAATCCACCATCATTCAGTCCAGAGGATGGTAGAATTGTGAAACTCTACCCTTCTGTTTTCCCTCCCCTCTCCCAACACAATATTTTATTGGAACAGCAATATTCCAAGAGTTGGAATAGAAACACCCAAATAAAATATGTGTATCTCCAAGACCAAAGACCATATATTCAACTTTTAGTTACTGTCTCATTGCTCACAGTTTGAAAAATTTTCTATATCATATTAGTAAAATGATAGGTTAAGCTCCAAATTTACACTGCCGGTATTTGGACTGACTTTGTCAACATAAAGTCATCACTTTTTGTTTTTATTTATTTTATTAGCAGAAACAAGAACCCTGGTTTCAAATTATTATTATTTGCTCTATGTATTTTTGGTCTATTCAGTTAGAATGATTCTGTATAAACCTCATTTAGGGAGGGATGTATTTTAAGCCTGCTGCAGCTCAAACTCAATGTAATAAAAATTTTTAAATACTAACATTCCATATAAACTACTTGATAAATTTCATGTTTGAAGAAAAATGTTTTTTTTGACAAATATAAAAGTGTGTGGTCAATATTTTGCCAACAGTCTCTTGATAAAGAAATTTAATTGATTTCTCACCGCCACTTTTTGCCATTTACAAAGCCAGCAGGTTTTTCTTGATTATTACTACGTACATTTCACACCCCCCAGATTTTTGGGGGGGGATTAAGGAAAAAAACCCACAGTGATCAACTGCCATGTAAATCTGGGTTTGAGTCAATTTGTTAATATGGTTAATTCAGTTAGATTGAAATAGGAAAAATGGTTGTTTTCCTCATACTTTCAAGAAAAAGTTAAATTTCCACGATACACACAGTCAGCCCTATAAATTCCCAACATACAAATAGGCATTCTTTTCCCAGCATGTCCTCCTCTAGAAAATGAAGTTCTACTAAAAAAAAAAAAAAATCAGCAAGACAAAATGTCTGACCATTTTCTGAATGAGTTTTCTTCATTTTTATGGGCAAATTGAGAAATCACCACAAAGTGGCAGTGGGGACGAATCTTGGAGAAGCAAAGGGTTTCAAAGGTTATGTCCGGCATTTTCTTATAGGCTCAAGAGAGTACACTTGTAACTGGTGACCCAGAACACTCCCCAAATCAGGTTATACAACAGGCTGTTCTCCATCTTTCCTCCACTGAGATTTCTTAAAAAAAAAAAAAAAAAAAAAAAAAAAAAAAAAAAAAAAGGAAGTCACATCTGCTGAGTACAAAATCAGAGATGTTAGCCCCTGGCAATTAGAATAACTTTAATGAAATAACACAGCGCCTAACCCACAAATTGCTCCGAGGAGCCGGCTATCAACACACTTTTTGGAAAGATCTTGTCACAGCAAAATGTTTGTTGTTTTTAAAAACACTCGCTTTTAATTTTTCCAAAGTTAACAGTTTCCATCAAGAATAACATGAAAACCAGACTCCTTTGCTTCTTCATTGGTTCTAAGCACGAGCATCTCTCCTCTAGGACACAGACTTCTCCGCCTGCTCCGGGAGACCTAGTTCCTCCGCGTTGCTCTCCCGGAATCATAACGTGACTCCCTTTCAGGCGGCCTTCGCTCCAAGCCCATCTCCCACCTCCGCGCCTTTGTACACGAGGTCTGGCTGACACGCACCGTCTCCACCGGAGAACTCCGGTCACTTGGGAGTTTCACTGTAAACGCCGCCTCCTGCAATGCGGTGCCCAGAGCTGCTACGGCGGCGCCCCCCGCCCCCATCGCCCACCTGGATCCCAGCAGCCAGTGCCCCCCCCCCCATTACTTTGTGTTTATGTCGCGGATACTTGGCGTTTTCCCCTTTGCCTCCGCGCCCTCCGCCGGGCGCGACGCGCACGAGGCTGCTGGGCTCGTTTTCCGCGCCGGCGCCCCCAGAGCCCAGCCGGGGCCCAGGCGGGTGCAAGGGCCGATCGCCCCGCGGAGGGCGGGGAGGCGGGCGCGCGGCCGACCTCAAAGGGTAGCAGAAAAGCGAGTCGCGGTTATTGTTGCCTAAACCGCGGCCAGAGCCCGAAGCCCGCCACCTGAGGCGCAGTCCCGGGCAGCGCGACCCCAGGCCGGAGTGGGGCGTGTCACCGCCCTCGCTCGCCAAGCCCGCGCGCGACTCCCCGGGGAGCGGAGCGCGCTAGCGAGAGCCCTGGATGCCCCCAGCCCCGGCAGCCGGAGCGCGAGGCGCGGGGCAGAGCGGCGCGCCTGGAAAGGAGCAGCGCCGCCCGGGCCGCCCCCCCCCCCCGGGGGCAGCGGCGCCTCCCGGCTGGGCGCGAGCAGCGACTCCGAGGGAAGCGCGGGCGAGGGGCGCCGACCCCTGCCCTCGCTCCTGGAACTGCGGCTCCTCTTCACCGGAGTGCTCCCGGACCCCCCGGCAGAGGCCTACGGACTCCTCCCGGCCCCAAGACCACCCCTCCCCTCTAGAAGCGGTGGCTGGGGCAGGGAAGCAGCGAATGGAAGCCCCGGGAGAGGAGCAGCCGCGCCGGGCGCCCCGAGGTGTCCGCGCCGCGCCGCGCCGCGCAGGCTGGGCCCGCGCGGGGAGCCGCGGCGCGCTGCCGCTCCCGGGGTCCCCGGCCGGGGGCCCCCCTGCGGCGCCTCCGCTCACCCCTCGGCCGCCTGACCGAGGGAAAGACCGACCCAACGCGGCGCCCCACTTACTTTCCCCCTCCTCTCTTTGGCGCTCCCCTCGCTCGCCCGGGAAGAAACGAAAGTTGTCACCCGCGTCCGTCTCCCGGGGGCTCTTCCCCTTCCGAGGAGCAGCCACCGCCGCCGCCGCCAACGCCGGCCCGGCTTCTCTCCTCCTCCTCTTCTCCCTATTATCTTCTCCTTCTCCGAGGCTTAGCGATGGGAGGGTTAGGAGGAGAGGAAATTTGCAACTCTTCTTCTCCCACCCCCAACCTGCCTAGAGTTTTAAAAAAAAAAAGTCTAAAAGGATGAAAAACTTCGGGAGGAAAAGACACTTGAGGAGAAAGTGAAAGGGGGAGGGGGGGAGATGAACAATAATAGTTTTTTCTCTCAAATAATTAAATCTCCCTCCCCCCAAAAAAAAGCAGGGATACACAGAAGTGGGGGAAAAGGCAGGGGGGAGGGGGAGGGTTAAGGGGAAAAAGAGAAAGAGTCGCTGGTCAGGAAACTTCAAGCTAGGATGAGGTCATTGGTTTAAAAATAAAGCGATGGCGTCATTTGAAACCAATCCCAGTGAATGAACTCAGCAGAGCCCCGGGGAAAGGAGGAGACAGGCGGAGGAAGAGACCGAAGTGGGAGAGTCGGGAGCCAGGCTTGGAGACAGCAGCTCCAGCTCCTCCATCCCGGTGACCCGAACCCGGCTTTTATTAGGTCTAATGTTCCATGCTTAATAGTAGAACAGTGTTTCTTCGCCTCTCTGTCATCTGTGCCCGGCATAGAATTACGTTCTCCCTCCTTGCGTTCGGCTGATTCACAAGTAGGTTCCGAAGCGGCAGCTGGGAGGAGCCTGGCTGCACAATGAGGCGCTATTCAAATAAGTCGCTCCTCACTCCTTCCTTCTTTCTCCCTCTAGTTCCCGCCTCTTTCTTTTTTTTTTTCCCCTTCCCTCCTCCCTCTCTTCCTCCCTCCTTCACTCCCTTTCTCCTTTCCTTCTTTCCTTCCTGGTGCTTTTCTTGTCCCCTGCGCTTTCCTTTCCCTCCCTGCTCTTTTCCCATAATAGATCTTTATAGGATGGCTGTTCAACTCAAAACCATTCTCGTTTTCCTAGGACGTTTTCAGTTGATTCATTAACGAAAAGGAAGTTTAAGAAAACGTATCGTCCATTTGGTAGCCAAATTAAATCCGAAATATAAATCCCTCCCCCCAAAAAATACAAACAAAACCCTCACCCGAACAACACACAAACATGTTACTGTTTCCTGTTCGAATTTCCTTACATGAGGACAAACCTGGACAAACTTCTCTAACCACTACTATTTGTAATGTAAAACCCCAAGCCAAGATTTCCCAAGTCACTGTGCTTTATGGAGGAAAGGTAAATAATATATTTTAAATTATTATAATTCAATAATTATACACCTGACAAGGTGGGTACTTTTTAAATTTAACCAGTGGTTTATAGTTTTTCCGGACCTACAGCATGAGTCCCCTGTATTCACCATCTCCTCCCAAAAAAGTGTGAGATAGCATTCGTTAAAAAAAATAGAATAAAAAAAGAAATGATTTTGTATTGACTTTTTATTGTTTTTACAATTCTGTGATGATGCTTGGGTAACTAGAGGCAGGCTGGAATGGCACAGACCCAGGAGTGAGAATCACTCAATCAGATAATCAGTGCTTTATTTCAATGTACTTTGACCAAGAACTGCTTTTACTTAGGAGTATTCACATGGATATCAAATAACAAAGATGTGATTAATGACTGAAAAGCACACTGCGAGTGGAAATGCTCTGTGAGCCAGATTCTCTCTGTGCATTTAAAGTAATCCCGAAGAGTAAATTAGGCACTTTCTGCAAGGTGCAGTAATACTTTCAGACCACCAGAGTATCATTTAGTGTTTTAAGTGGTGCCCTAGGACATAAGGTGAATTCCAATCAAGCCAAACTTATTCCCCAAGAATTCATACACTGGAAAAATCTGGCTCATAGAACATTATACTGGCCTTTACAACGTGCCTTAATCACATCTTTGTTACATGATATTCATAGGCGTACTCCCTGAAGGAATTTTTTTTTTTTTTTTTTTTATGGGAGAAAGGATTGAGAAGCTCTGTAGACTTAACAATGGAATAAGGATATGTTTGGTTTTATACTTTTAAACAAACCATCTAAAATGGTTCTTATTAGTTCTTGTTTGATAACAACTAGGCCAGTCCCTGGGGGAACATCAAGGCTCTTTCCTAAGTGTTCTGACCTATGATATCAGGAAGTCAAGAAATGGACTTGCGAGTGATTTGGAGACAAAGTCACCAGTCTCACGACCCTCCTTCACAGCCTTTAAATCCAGTGGCAAAATGTGGATCAGGACAATGGAGGTGGCCCTGGATTCAATGGGAGACCATCGTGCTTTTAAGCTCAGTTTGTCTAAGAGCCCATTCAATGGTTAAAGTGAGGTAAGAAATGAGAACTTCCCCCTTCCCCCCCAAAAAAAAAGACTTTTTTTCCCTTAATTTAAAAAAATCAATCTGGGAGAGGAAAACCCTCCAGGGTTTGGCCAAAATAGAAACAATAATTGCTATTTACCCTCATTCTGAGCTTTCAGAAAACAAAGATCAAGAGAGAATTGGGCTGGGGCCTATAGTTGGCCAATCATCGAGATTCAGACTGATTGGGTTTAATCCGTGCTCCTTTTTTAGGTAGGAAGAAAAGAAAAGAAAAACAAAAGGGGACACAGGTCAGGGGAAAAAGGGAGGGAGATGATCTATAAGATGATCTGACATGTCCACGGCCCCTGGTGGCCAGAAGATGTCACTGTAGCCTCTTTGACCTCACTTCACCCAGGATAAGGATATATATGCAAAGAGAGCCCTGTGGTGCTCTCAGATCTAAAGTCTGGCTCAGAATTTCTTCAGCACTGTTCATTTCTGAGCATCAGGACAAAGTAGTTGGAAAGCAGATGCATTTCCAATCCATTAGATTGAGGAAGGGGACAATGGATCGGGTGTGGGGCTGAAATCAAGAAGACTCATCTCCCTGAGTTCAAATCTGGTCTCAGGCACTTAGCTGTGTCACCCTGGATAAATCACTTAACCCCGTTTGCCTCAGTTTCCTCATCTGTCAAATGATCTAGAGAAAGAAATGGTAAACCACTCCAGTATTTTTGCCAAGAAAACCCCAACGAAGTTAACAAAGAGTTAGGCAGAACTGAATAGCCACACACACAAAAAAAAAGGTTAAAGAAGGATCTATGAAGAATGGGGGATTTCAGGTATAGAGATGGGTATCAAGACCCTTCTCTGGTATATATTGGCTGTAGGAAACTAGGCAAATCCCTGAAATTCTGTGCTTTCAGCCACACTGAGATTATTTAGAAGTTGCAAAGCAGGTCCTATTCATCGGCAATATTTATGTAATGCCTTCAAGATTTGCAAAGCATGATCTAAATGTGCAAAGTATATATTTATATATGTATGTATACATAAATATATAAGCATACACATATTGTATGTGTATATATTTGTATAAATATATACATATATATGTATATAGATAGATATAGATATCCAAGATTTCTGGTCTTGCAGAAGGAAACTAAGGAGACAAATTAAGAAATGGCTAAAGACCATAAAGGTCTATAAATGTAGTGGAATAATATTGAGCCATAAAATATGTATATGTATATATAAATATACATACATACATGAATAAATTACACATGGATTCTCTTTTGATAATAATTCTATTAGGTAGGTGTCATTGTCTCCACTTTACAAATAAGAAAACTGAGGCTAAAAGAGGTTGACTTATAATCTAGTTGATCAATTCAGAAAATTACACATTAAAAATTGAATAACACTACTAAGTAATACCTAATTAAGTGTTGTAGAAGAAACAACATCTCATAATATCCTGCCATAGAGGTTAGGCTAGCTTACAACATTGCAAGCTAGGCTAATTTTTCCTTAAAAGATATAGAACCCAATCTTCAAAATTAATTGACACAAGGGAATAAGAGCCACTAAAGTGACCCCAAATATGGCCAGTTTAATGGACAATAGGAGGATGATCTGCGTAGAGTGGAAAATTTGTATTAGGTCACCACCATAGATAAGATTATAAAGGAAGGTTATGAAGGACTTAAAATACCAAACTAGGAAGTTTGTACTTCATCCTATAGTTAATGGAGAGCCATTGAATATTATTTACCTAATTAGCAAATACTACTTCATTCCTCACTTGTGGAGGGAACCCAGACCAACTATCTCTTCATTTTTCATTAGTCTGAATTCTGAACTTCTCCACCATACCCCAGGAACCTTTTTATCCTGAGAAGAACACTTCAAAGATGGAACTCACAACTCTGAAATACTCTCTGCCACAAATACCATCCATCAGTCATTCACCTGTGATGACTTAGTTCTTTTCAACAGTGAGGTGATTCAGGGCAACTCCAATAGACTTGTGATAGAGAGAGCCTTACATATCCAGGGAGAGAACAATGGAGACTGAATGTAGATCAAAGTATAGTGTTTTCATCATTTGTTGTTTGTTTGCTCTCTCGCTCTCTCTCTCTCTCTCTCTCTCTCTCTCTCTCTCTCTCTCTCTCTCTGATTTTTCTTGTGCAGCATGATGAATATGGAAATATGTTTAGAACTGGACATGTTTAACTTATAATGGATTGCTTGCTATCTTGGAGGAGGAGAGGGGAAGAGAGGAAGGAAGAAAAATTTGGAACACAGGGTTTTGCAAAGGCAAAAACTATCTTTGCTTGTATTTGGAAAAATAAAAAGCTATTAAAAAAAAGTTTTATTCTCCTGTCTCAGTGCTCATCTTCTTTCTCCCTCTGCCTTCAAAGTGTTACTTGTTTCTAGCAGTTTTTGCTTACTCTGGCTATCAGTAGATAATGTTGACAATACTATTTTTGATTGCCATCTTTTCTCAAATCTTTATTGTAATTTTCCTTCCCTTCATCAGGTGTTAATTGTCACATCATTGCTGGTGCTGTGCTCCGCTCACCTTGTCCCTCAGAGTTCCTTCTATCCACTGCCCTCTGCAGGTCAGCATTTCCTTTATTTTTGATATCAGAGGGGTTTTTTTTTTTTTCCTCTTTTAAAAACTTTTTTTTATTTTTCAAGTAACAAGTGTTTTTTAAAAACTTAATCTTTTTTCCCAATTTCCCCTTCCCCAACTGAAGAAATTTTAAAACAAACAAGGCCAAAAAATAAATCTTTCAAGAAAGTCACATAGTCTGACAAAATAAATTCATATGTTAATCATGTCCAAAAATATATATCTCTTTCTACATTTTACGTTTACTACCTCTTTATCATGAGGGGAGTGATGTGTTTTATCTTTATTCTTTTGGATTTATGGTTTATTATTGCATTGATAAGAATCCTAAAGTCTTTGATTTTTTCTCTGTAATATTGTTATTTTTATACAAATTATTGTCCTGGATCTGCTCACCTTCCTCAATATTAATCCATAAAGTTGTTCCCAATTTCCTCTAAAATTCTCCATTTTATATTTCTTAAGGCAAAATTATATATCTTAAGGCAAAATGTAATAGAATATAATATTCATATAGAATAATTAGTTTGATTATTCCTCAATGGCAGTCTGTTAGTTTCCAATTTTTGGTCCTTTAGTTTCAATATTTGGCAACCACAGATTACTATACATATTTTTGCATATTAGATCCTGTTTCTCTTTTTCTGATTACAGTTTGGTAACCTGGGCATAATTCCAAATTGCTTTAAGTGATTACTGGGCAAATTCACAGCTCCACTACCAATACACCAGTGTACTTATTTTCCTATAGTCCATTCACTATTTGTTTTTGTCCTCTTTTGTCAACTTTGCCCAGTTTATTAGGTATGAGATAAAATCTCAAAGCTGTTTAAATTTGCATTTTTCTAATAATTAATTATTTTGAACATTTTTTTTATATGATTGTTGATATCTTGAAATACTTCCTTCAAAAACTTCCTGCTCATGTCTTTTAACTATTTATCTATTGGAGATTGAATCTTATTCTTTACAAATTTGAATCAGTTCTTTATAGCTGTTTAGAATGAAACTGCTATACAAAAAAAAAAAAAAAAAAAAACTTGTTACAAAGATTTTCCCTCCAAGTTTTATTCATATAAAACCTTTTTAATTTTATATAATCAGAATTGTTCATTTCATCTTATACAATCCTCTTTATCACACATCAATATTTCTAGGGAACCAGTTCTCTCTAATGGTAGTGTAGATGGAGACAAGTCACTGAATCCGTTTTTATAGTTAAAAATAAAGCAAAACAAAACAAAAATGATAAACAAAATCTTAAAAAAAAATTGATACCAACTTAATTTTAAAATACACATCCCTTTCCAATCCTAGTTTTGAAATATCCCAGAGTATTTCCAGTGGTCTCAAGAACTGAAATTCTCAAAAAAGTCACAATGCAAAATTTAATTTAATTCTGTTCAAAAAGCAAATATGCCAAAGCAGTAAAAAAGAAGCAAATGAGAATTGAGAAACTAATTGACAGTTTAGTAGTACTACAGCTACCAAAAAAGTTGTAAATCACTAAGAGGAAAGGAATCCGGCTTTTTGTAAAACCCCAAAGTTGGAATGAACACAGTGATGTCCTACTTCTGATTGAAGGGGTATTTATAAATAATTAATGTTTGTCTTTAGAGGGCAATGGTTTTAAAAGGACTAGTTCTTCCATTTTTTTAAAAGTAAACATGGGTTTCAACTATGCCCCAGTTTAAAATTGCAGTGACTTTCAGTATGAACAATGGTAACATTCAATAACAACATTCATGTTTATAAATGTAAACATTTCCCTCTAGTGACAGTCCTGTAACAATAATTGAGCCTATTGTAAAATTCTGTTTAAACTGGTAGATAGAACATTCCAAATGAACCTTTAAATATGTTTGATTTTTTAAAAAAATTTATGTAAAATTGATTTTTAAAAGGAATGACAAAGATAAAGAACTATCGCCCATTTTATCCCTAAATTTCACAATTATCTCAATCCATTATGAAGTAAAAATTTTAAAACATTACTAACAATCTCAATAAGGAATCTGGATTAAATGCCATCTGGATATTGAGCAAATATTATCCACTTAAATCAAATTAATTATGTCGGATGCCCATTATAAGCAAAATACTGTACTAGCTACCAAGGAATACATAGAAAGAAGTACAAGGACATCATAGAGGATATAATCTATTTAGGAAGGCAAAACATGATAGAATTTAGCATAGGAAGACAACTTGGCATCCTATTAGATCAAACGTGCATTTTTTTTTTCATTTAAAAATCGTGAATGCTTTTCGTTTTTATATTACTTTTATTTTAAATATATTTGTGAGAATGGGGGACTGAATCATACTGAGATCTTTATTTGGTGATAATATATCTCAGTTGAATCAATAACTGTTTGAAGTATGAACTAGCTATGAACAAGGCCTAGATAGCGCCATGAATCATTCAGTTGTTCTCTTTAAACCAAGTACAGATCAATTTAAAAGCTATTGCATAAACTGGAGTGAAATTTCACAGGAAGTATGATCAGAATGGTTGAGAAAATTTGGCCACACCTTATGAGTTATAGATATAATATTGATCTAGTTTTAGAGCTAAGGACTTAGAGCATATGGTAGCTTAGGTGGAAAGCCCACCCACTTCCACCCACTTGGGGTGGTCTTCCAGCCAAGTCACTGAGACTTGTCACTTTCCCCTTGGGGGGAAGAAGAAGAATCCCAGACTTGGATTCTGCCTAGATCTCAATCTGTTTCCTTCCCAGTCCTCCCCCTTTGGCCTGAGGATCACTTCATGAATTTTGGACTTTTTTCAACAGCATCCTACCAATGACACTAGGACAGCAGCAGGTGACAGTGGTATCAAGAAACAAAGACAAACTGAATGAAATGAGAAAATACAAATTCAAGACTCTACAAGGGGACCATCAGAAGAACTGCAAAGGACCTTAAGAGGACATCTTGAAGATTAATTAATAATTAAGGAATTAATTCCTTAATTAAGGACTTCTGGGAGTGATGAGTTTGAGCCTACTTTCTTCTGAATTCTGAATTTGTAGGAGTATTTTGGTTGTCACAGACTTTGGGAAATTGTCTTCTACCAACTACACCATCCAAATAAAATGCATTTAGTCATTCAGCTATGTCCAACTTTTCATGACCTTGTGTACCATAGTAGACCAACATTCTCCCTAAGGTTTTCTTGGCAAAGAGGCCGGAGTTGGCTGGCTATTTCCTTCCCCAGAGGATTAAGGCAAACAGGGTTAAATGACTTGCCCAGGATCACACAGCTAGTAAGTGTCTAAAGCCACATTTGGACAGAGGTCCTACTGACTCCAGGCCCAAATAATTCTCTCTGTACTGAACCACCTAGCTGCCTCTATCAGTAGAATCTGGTTCTAAAAGTTAAAAAAATCTAATTATTTGATATAAATTGATAATTTTTTTTTGGGGGGGGGAACACACTGATGAGGACTTTAGAAAGATGCTCCCTAACCCTTCAGGGCTAACACCTAAATTTTGTAGAGGCTAAAATTTAATAAAGGCAGACTGAGGCAATACTCCCATTGAGATATCTTTTATTGGCAACTGCCTGCAGCAGCCTTGTAATAATTTGAGCCAAAAGACTTTATGCGAGGGCCAACATTTTTTAAACCTAGGTGCATCTTCCTTCTATTGGCCTGACAGTACATAATCTGGACCTCCCCTGGGAAACCTGATTGGTGGACATTTTAATAAAGAGATAGGCTAAATTCTCAGTTCCTCCTTATTGCTTCCTTTTTGGGATTTTCAGTATGGGGACATTCCCTGGAGAGGGCCTTAACTCAAACCATGTTCTGTTTACTGGGTAATCAAAATATTCAACAGATGCCTTGGGGTTGGGAGTAATTCTCTTATTCTGTTATGTCCTCCAGAAAACCTATTTAATCTTCAAAGATTAGGGTCTCAAGAAATGGATAGGTTCCTGTAGAAATACTGGTAATAAATATAATACATTAATTTCCCTCAGTTTTGAGGGGTCAAGTAGCAGCTGTCCTTCGAGGACCCTATATACTAGTTTGAACTGGGATTAGGAGAATAAACCTGAACTACATATTCTTTCCTACTCCTCAAGCCATACTCCTCTTATAACAATGAAGCAAATTTTACCAACATATTGACTCCTTCTTGGCAGTATTTGCAATGTGCTACAACCATGGTCCTCCTGCTCTGTTGAGGATGAAGGGATGTACATCCAGGATAAATCTGGCTCATACATTATTTAGTTTGTTTTTTGTCACCATTCTTACTATTTACATTATTATAGTAAGTGTGTATGTATTTTTTTCTTATTTCTCACTCTTTCCCTCAGCATTAGTCCATATAAGTCTTCTCATACTTCTCTGAATTCTTTTTATTCTTCTCTCCTCTTCTTCTCCAAGTACTTACCTCCTTTTAACTCCCAGTTAAAATCTTACTTCTACAGGAAGTCTTCCTCAACTCCTCTCAATTCTAGGATCTCCCTCTGTTTATTATTTCCTATTTCTACTGTATATTGCTTCCTTTGTTTATATTTATTTCCATGTGGTCTCTCCCATTAGATTGTAAACTCCTTTAGGTCTGGCACTGCTTTTTGTCTCCTTTTGTATAACTTGTTCCTTGCAGTTCCTGCTTAATAACTTTGTTGGTTGATTGATTCCCCAATTGCTCAACATGTACTTCACTTAATGCTATTATGAATATTTTGGTCTTTTCGGTACTTTTTCTTCTATTTTCATTCTTCTTAGTCCTATCTTCATTTCCTATATGAAGAAACTAAACCTTGGAGATGTCAAGTAACTTGAGTAGGTCATCTTACCTTTTTGGGTTTCTTTGCAAAAATGAGGATACTGTATAAAATGATTTATGAAGTCCTTTTTAGCTCAAATCTATGTTCTAATAGCAGTGATGATATGGAGAGGTATGAAAGGTTGTTCAAACATTCCTATTTGTTCTCTTTAACTTACTATTGACTTAACACCTAGATGGATTTCTGAATATAAATTTCTCATTGCTCATTGTATTAAAGACATTGTTGTATATAAAGATATAATTCTTTTTTAGTCCCTATTCAGAGACAGTAACCCAGCAAAATACATTAAGTGTTAGATCTAATCCTCCCTTCTCTTTGAGAAGGCTCCTTG
This sequence comes from Sarcophilus harrisii, assembly GCF_902635505.1. Lineage (NCBI taxonomy): Eukaryota > Metazoa > Chordata > Mammalia > Dasyuromorphia > Dasyuridae > Sarcophilus > Sarcophilus harrisii. The sequence continues at coordinate 103,633,102 of NC_045430.1, forward strand.
CCTTCTTATTTCCAATAAGAACACTTTGTCTGGCAAAGGCCTGTGATTAACATTGCTTATAAAGACAAAGTAAACATTCAAAACAAAGAAAGGCAAATAGACTCTCCAGTGCCCAGAAGAAAAGATTCCAAGTTTCTATAAGGGAGCTCAAGGGGGAAAAGGCAATAAGGGATTGATTCCAAAGGAGATTTAAACAAGGCATCTGTCCCAGCATCTTTTCACTAGACAGTTCCAGAGTCTTGGTTTGCTTTGTGATGGCCACATCTGTCCACTCTTTTTACTCCCTTAGCTCCACATAACTTTCCCTTAGATTCTCCTTCTCTAGCTGCATATATTTTCTGGGCACCTTACTTAGTGCCTCAAGAATTGAGTTCTACATGAAGCCTGGCCACAAACTAACTGGATTGTGTCATTTAAGAGTCATTAGGGATGCGGTGCATCATTATTTGTACTTTCTCTCTTCTGATTCATTCAGGGGACGTTATTTGCACTTCATAAAGGGATTACTTATTGTGGCCACAATTTTACAGTTGGTTTAACACTTTATTATCAGTCTCTTTTCTATGATTAGGTCCTGAACTTTCTAGACACATATACCTATAGTCTTTTTCTCCTTTAATTTTAAAAAATTTTGAATTCCAAATTCTCTTTTTAGCTCCCCCCAACCATTGAGAAAGCAAAATGTGTGATCTCAAATATATATGTTAAATCATACAAAACATTTTTTCATATTAATAATTTTGCAAAAAAAAGGTAAGGAAAATAAAGAAAACAGAAAAAAGCATCAGTTTGCACTCAGACTCCTTCAGTTCTCTTTCTCTACAAATGGATAATGCTTTTTACTATAAGTCCTTCAGATGTCTTAGATCATTGTACTGACCAGAAAAGCTAAGTCATTCATAGCTGATTCATTTATGGTTGTTACTGTACACAATGTTCTCATGGTTTTGCTCACTTCACTTTGCTGGGATGAATCTGTAAAGGTTGCTAGAAGAGAAGTGGAACAGGAGCTGAATCTTAAAGGAAAGGATAGAATTTTAGTAGGTACAGAAAAGGTAGAAGGCAATTCCAGCATCAATTAATTTTTTAATTAAATTTTATTTATTTTGGGGATATATTTTAAATTCTGAATTATTCCTCCCTCACCCCCAACACTAGAGAAGGCCATCATTTCCCCAGCTGTACATTTGCACATGCATACACACACATAAATAAAACTATACTTTGCATGCTTCTTTTTATCAGTTCTTTCTCTAAAGGTAGAGAACATCTTCTTTCATAGGTCCTTTATAGTTGACAAATATTTTTAGTACTCAGAATTTTCTTTGAACAATATTGTTGTTACTGTATACAACATTTTCTTGGTTCTGCTCATTTCCTTCTTCATTAATTCATTCCCATCTTTCCATATCTTTCTAAAATCGACCTGCTCATTATTTCTTTTTTTTTTAATAATTATAACTTTTTATTGACAGTACATATGCATGAGTAATATTTTACATTATCCCTTGCACTCACTTCTGTTCCAATTTTCCCCTTCCCTTCCTCCACCCCCTTCCCTAGATGGCAAGCAGTCCTATACATGTTAAATATGTTATAGTATATCCTAGATACAATATATGTGTGTAGTTCTCTTGTTGCACAAGAAGAATTGGATTCAGAAGGTAAAAATAACCCGGGAAGAAAAACAAAAATGCAAGCAGTTTACACTCATTTCCCAGTGTTCCTTCTCTGGGTGTAGCTGCTTCTGTCCATTGTTTTTCAATTGGAACTGAATTAGATCTTCTCTTTGTCGAAGAAATCCACTTCCATCAGAATACACCCTCATACAGTATCGCTGTTGAAGTATATAATGATCTCCTGGTTCTGCTCATTTCCCTCAGCATCAGTTCATGTAAGTCTCTCCAAACCTCTCTGTATTCATCCTGCTGGTCATTTCTTACACAACAATAACATTCCATAACATTCATATACCACAATTTACTCAGCCTTCTCCAATTAATGGGCATCCATTCATTTTCCAGTTTCTAGCCACTACAAACAGGGTTGCCACAAACATTTTGGCACATACAGGTTCCTTTCCCTTCTTTAGTATTTCTTTGGCATATAAGCCCAGTAGTCTGCTCATTATTTCTTATAGGACAACTAGTATTCATTCTATCACAATCATTTATCACCATGTAGTCAACCATTCCCAACTGATGGGCATCCCCTCAATTTCTTATTCTTTACCCTAAGAACAGAGCTGGTGTAACTATTTTTGTAGATATAAGTCCTTTTTCTTTGTTTTTAATCTTTTAGGATACATAACTAGTAGTGGTATTGTTAGGTCAAAGGGTAAGCATGTTTTTATAGTCCTTTGGGAATAGCTTCAAATTGTTGCATGGAATGATTGAATCAGTTCACAATTCTACCAACAATGCATTAATGTCTCATTTTTCCCACATTCTTCTAACATTTGCCATTTTCCTTTTCTGGCCTATTAGCCAATCTAATAAGTTTGAGGTAGTACTTCAGAATTGTTTTAATTTATATTTCTCCAATCAATAGTGAGTTGGAGTGATTTTTTTCCCCATATAGCTATAAATAGCTTGACCAGTTCATCTGAAAACTGTTTATGTCTTTTATTCATTTATCAATTGAGAAGTAATTCTTATTTTTTTATAAATTTAACTCAGTTCCCCATACATTTGAGAAATGAAGCTTTCATCATAGAAATTTGCTTCAAAATTCTTTTCACAATTACTATTGCTAACTGTATCCCCTCCATTTATTCTCTTTCCTTTCACCCTATCCCTTCTCAAAAGTATTTTGCTTCTGACCAATCTGCCCTCCTTTCTATCCCCCTCCTGCCTTCTCATATTCCCTTTTCCTTCTACTTTTTTGCAAGGTAAGATAGATTTCTATACCCATATTGAATGTGTATGTTATTTCCTCTTTGAGCCAATTCTTGTGACAGTAAAGTTCATACCATTCTCCTGTTCCTCCCTCTTCCCTTCCACTTTCAAAGTTTATTCTTGCCTTTTTAATGGCAGATAATTTATGCCATTCCATCCTTCCCTTTCCTATTTTCCTTTCCTCTCCTCACCCTTTAATTTTATTTTTTTAAAGATATTATCCCTTCATATTCAATTCATACCTGTGTCCCTTTCTATATATACTCCTTACTGCCCTAACATTGAGAAATTCGTATGAATTACAAGTATTATTTTCCCATGTAGAAATATAACAGATTAACCTTATTGAGTCCATTATGATTTTTCTTTCTTGATTACCCTGTTATGCTTCTGAGACATGTCTTTGAATGTGAAACTTTTTATTCAGCTCTGGTATTTTTATCACAAATGTTTGAAAGTCCTCTATTTCACTGAAAACCCACTTTTCCCCCGAAAGATTATAATTTAGTTTTTCTGTTTGGATGATTCTTGGCTGTATACCTAGCCTCTTTGCTTTCAATATTATCATATTTCAAGACCTTCAGTCCCTTAACTTAGAAGCTGCTAAATCTTGTATTATACTGACTGTGACTCTATTGTACTTTGTTTCTTTTTCAATGCTTGCAATATTTTCTCCTTGACTTGGGAGTTCTGGAATTTGGCTATAATATTCCTGGGAATTGTTATCTTAAAATTTCTTTCAGAAGGTAATTGGTGGATTCTTTCAATTTCTATTTTACTCTCTGGCTCCAGAAGGTCAGAACAGTTTTCCTTGATAATTTCTTTAAAGATGATGTCTAGGTTCTTTTTTTGATCATGGTTTTCAGGTAGACTAGTGACATTTTTTTTATTGTAGCTTTTTATTTACAAGTTATATGCATGGGTAATTTTTCAGCATTGACAGTTGCCAAATCTTTTGTTCCAATTTTTCCCCTCTTTCCCCCGACCCCTTCCGCCAGATGGCAGGTTGATCAATACATGTTAAATATGTTAGAGTATAAATTAAATACAATATATGTATACATGTCCATACAGTTATTTTGCTGTACAAAAAGCATTGGACTTTGAAATAGTGTACAATTAACCTGTGAAGGAAATCAAAAATGCAGGCAGACAAAAATAGAGGGATTGGGAATTCTATGTAATGGTTCATAGTCATTTCCCAGAGTTCTTTCACTGGGTGTAGCTGGTTCAATTCATTACTGCTCTATTGGAACTGACTCATCTCATTGTTGAAGAGAGCCACTTCCATCAGGCTTGATCATCATATAGAATTGTTGTTGAAGTATATAATGATCTTCTGATCCTGCTCTTTTCACTCAGCATCAGTTCATGTAAGTCTCTTCAGGTCTTTCTGAAATTATCCTGCTAGACCAATGACTTTTAAATTATCTCTCTGGATCTACTTTTCAGGTGAGTTGTTTTTCCAGTGGGATATTTCACATTATTTTCTATTTTTTCATTCTTTTGTTTTTTTGTTATTGTTGTTTCTTGATTTTTATAACATCACAACTTCCATTTGTTCAAATCTAATTTTAAGGAATTATTTTCCTCCATGAGTTTTTGTTCCTCTTTTTGCATTTGATCAGTTTTACTTTTAAGGCGTTCTTATCCTCATTTTGTTTTTGTCCTTCCTTTTGCATCACTCATTTCTCTTCTCAATTTTTCCTTTACTACTCTTATTTGATTTTCAAAATCCCTTTGAGCTCTTCCATGGCCTGAGACCAATTCTTATTTCTCTTAGAGGTTTCGAATGTCAGATTTTTGACTTTGTTATCTTTTTTTGAGTGTGTGTTTTGATCTTTCTATGGTCAGAATGTGTATTGTTTACTTATTTCCTCAATCTATTAACTAGGTTTTAAACTCTTTGTTAAAGTAGGACTCTGTTTCCAAGGTAGAGAGTCCAATGTTCCAAGCTTCAGGGGTTTTGTGCAGCTGTTTTCTTCTAAGTTGATCCTTCTAAGGGACCTGTAAGTTTTCAGTTCTTCCAAGGAGGCAGGATCCAAGAAGTGTCTTTACTACTTCCCTGATCTGTGAGTGACCACAAACCTCCCTGCTTTGGAACTGTGAGAGAGATTCCCCACTCCACTCTAAGTTCTGTCTCAGTGCTAGTAAAGAAACCTCCTTCTGACCAGCTGTTCATCCTTCTTACCAAGGGCTTACTATGGACTCAGGCCTCTGGAAGCTGCCCCTGCTGGTGCTGCTACTTCCAAAAAGGAAATGGTTAGCTAACGAGCTCTAAGGATTCCAGTATCAAATTCACCTGGGTAAGTATAGGCAAGCTTACCATCTCCATTGCAGCTGGTAGGGAAGGAGAAATCTGTTCTGAAAACCAAGGGAAAATGACGGAGACAAGGATGGAGCCGGACCATGGAGTGAGGAACTAGTGTGGAGTGCCTTGGAAAGGAGTTCATTCCTCTTTCAGGTTCAATCATCTGGGGACCATTCAAAAGATTTCATTGTATGCTCTCTGAATGAGAAAGGGCTCATGTCTGACTCCACGGAAGATTCCCCTTTCTAACATAAAGTCATCGTGAAGAAAATGTACCTTCTTAACTGTAGCTTGCTTAGGGGTGGTGGAGGGATGAAAAGGGAGATAAGTGTATGTCTATGTGTATGTGTATGTGTGTGTGTATCTACATATGTATCAGTAAATATATCCTTTCTTAACTATAGCCTGCTTGGGGATAGTGGGGAGGGGGGTGAAAGTAAGTAAAAATTAAGTAAATAAGGTACACATCAGAGAACAAAAGAATAATTTACAAGGAAAGACAGACAATCATGAATATGATTTCTTCTACCAAGACACACACATATGTATATATATATACATACATACATACATATATATTTTTTCTTAAATTGGTCTTTGTTATCATATATTTTGAATCCTCCCTGATGTTCTTATGGGCACATAATAATATTCTCTTTTGTTTTGTATTGCTTTTCTGTTTTAATTTTTGTTTATTCATTTAATAAAATAAATTTGAAAAAAAAAAAGTGTACCTTGAAATCTCAACAAATTAATTGGGGATGAAAGCAATTTATCATATTGGTCAAATTTTCCCTGACAAACTAATAGTTGGGGAGGACAGGAAAGTTCTCATTTAGGATTTATCATCAACACAGCTTTAAAGGAAAATAAGGATTTTGAGAGATTGTGGAAAGGGCATGAATCCTAGGGGACAGACTACAAAAAGACAATGGGAGATGGAATGGCATGTGTGGAATGGGAAAAAAAAAAAGCTGGGTTGGCTAGATTGTATGTTATAATGTCTCAAGAGAAATGATATATAAAATATACATGGAAAGTTTGACTAGGTCCAGTTTGTAAAGGGCTTTAAAATGACAAATAGAGGAGTTTTATTTGATTCTAGAGGTAATAGATAACTACCAGAGATAACTGAGCAGGGGAGTTTCATTATCAGGTCTGTGCTTTAGAAATATCACTTGGATGACTACGTGAAAACTCTATGGAAAGAGGAAACACAAGAGAGGGAGACTCAGGAAGTTTTTATAGCATAGGTCAAAGGTAATGCAAGTTTGAACTGGAGTAGTGATAGTCGTAACATGAAGTATATCTTTGAGACATCTAGGCTGGAATGTCCAATAGGCAATTGATGATGCAGGACTACAAATTAGGGGAGATATTGTTGGATACAGCAGTTTGCAAGTCATCTGAGGAGAGATACTAATTGAATCCATGGGGATTGATGAGCTGATGACCAAAAAGATAAAGAAAAGAGGGTCCAAGACAGGATAGAACCCACTTATGGGTTCTATGGATCAGACATGGGTGATGATCCAGCAAAAAGAGACTGAAAAGGAACAGTCAGATAGATAGGAAGAAAATGAAAAGAAAACTGAATCATGAAAATAGGAAGAGAAGGGAAGAAGCATTTATATAGTTCTATTCTTGCTATATAGGCAAATAGATGTGTTAGATATTGTGCTAAACAATAAATAATACCTCATTTGAAAACCCAGAGAAGAGAGAATATATAGGAAGAGAGGATAAACAGTAGTAGGAGATATTTCAGTGAGGTCCAAAAGGATAAGTTTTGAGTAAAGGACATTGGATTTGATAGTAAAGACATCATTAGTAATTTTTAAGACAGTGGCTTTAGTTGAAAGGTTCACTGCAAGGGGCTGAGAAGTGAGTGAGGGTGAAAGAAGGGATTATAGTAGACAACTTTTCCTAGGAGTTTGGCTCTGAAAGGAATGAAGATTATTTGATGATAGCTTTAAGGGATCATATGATCAAATGAGGATTTTTTTTTAAAAAAATATGGAGGAGATTGGGCATTTTTATAATGCAAGAGGAAAGGAATCAGTATATAGAGACATATTGAAGTAGAGAAACAGAGAGGGACAGAGCCAGAGATGGGGACAGAAAGACGGAGAGAAAGAAAAGGAGAGGAAAGGATATAAATAGAAGAGATGGAATCAAAATGAGTAAAAAATGTAAAAAATGAACATAGTACATTAAGAAGATAGTGAGTAAACCAGTTTAACAAAAGCAGAGGGTTCTTATGTAAGAGCTCAGGAAGATAAGATTACAAATGTTTGATGTCAGATTATAGAGGACTAAGACATTTGCATTTTATTCTATAAGCAGTTGTGAACCACTGGAGGATTTTTTGAGAAGGTGTTAATGTGTTAAGTGAAATCTCCATGTCCTATTATCCTTTTATGAAATATAAAGGATGTACAAGATGTAAAAAAATACACAAAAAAATTTCCCGGACAATTGGAAGGACAGCTTGTTATAATGGCTTGCTGACGATTTACCTTGTCTTTTATGGCTTTTAAAAAGATAAACTTGCTAGCCCTGAAGGCAGAAAACAGCCTTCGCTAGAGTACTTCTGAAAGAAGGATATTCAACAAGTATTGTAAGGGAAATGGGGGAGCTGGAAGGGAGTGGAGAGAGAGGGGGAGGAGAAGGGGGAAAAAAGAGAAAGAGATACAGACAGACAGACAGACAAAGACAGAGACACAGGGACAGAGAGAGAGAGACAGACAGACAGACAAAGAGACAGAGAGAGAGAGAGAGGCAGAGAAAGAGAGGCAGAGACAGAGGCAGAGAGAGAGCAACACACACAAGAATTTATCATGGGCTTACTCTGTGGCAGGACCTGTTCTAAGGGGTAGGGTTACATATATAAATATACATTCCTGGCCTCAAGGAGCTTACATTCATATGCAGAAAGGCAATAGATAAAAGAGGTACTAAATGGTATGAAAGGATATAGAGATGTCTGGGAAAGGAGGTGTAGGATTGCATCCTTCTAAGGTTAGACAAAAATTTGACAGTTTAGATTTCTACTGGGGATAAAATGGAGATGATTGGCCTAAGAAGAGGAGGAATAGCATAGAGATGGCAGGCAAATAAATTTAAAAGAATTTTGAAGAAAGACTTTAAGAAACTGTGAAATTCTTGAGAGGGAAAAAGTTGTTAACACATTAACAGATCTTTTCCTTTTTTATCTGTCCCTTACTTTCTATATTCACATCTTTACATCCCCCCCCCACTGCAAAAATAGAAAGAATATTAATTTGGAGGGTTTTTTTTGTTGAGTTAGTTGTGCAGTTGCCGTAACATAAAATAAAGTGATAAGGGCCTAAATGCGGGATGACAGCAAAAATGGCAAGAAAAGGTCAAGTGTATGACCCTTCGGAAAAAATTTACAACCTACATGGACTATTGGATTCAAAGATTGTGGAGAGACAGAAATGTTTTAAGGAAGTCTTCATGAATGGGAAAGTAAGGTCACTTTTGAGGGAGAAAGGAGAGGTGGGTAGATTAAGAAGGAAAGGTGATTTGAAGAGGGATTTAGTTTCAAATATGTCAAGTTGAGGTAATAATAGGACACCTGTCTCATGGTCTTTGAAAATAGCACACCTTTTCTGCTTAACATATTCTTCCAAGAGTCAACTACCGATAATGAGCATTTGTGCCTATGCTCAGAATAACTTCTGGTCTTTCTTTGAGAAGAGAATGTAAAAAAGGGAATGTTCTATATTCTCAACTGTTGTGCCACAGCTCTCTTCTATTATCCTGACTCAGTTTCCCTAATTATCCTGACTCAGTCTCCCTAAATTGTCCAGCTCTCAGTTTCTAATTATTCTGCTCAGTCCTGCAAACCACCCCTCCCTCTTAATCATTAGAATATTTGATAAGGATAAAAGATCTTATATTTTAGAATATCAGAATGCCTCTCCCCATCCCAAGCTATTGGAATGTCAGATACATCTTATCAAGATGTCTCCCCCCATTAGGTCATCCCTATCTCTGATGGCTCCCCCCACCCTCTCAAAACTGGATTGTTAGTTCTGTGCTCCCACTCTCAGCACCCTGACTCTGCCCCTGCCTCAGTCTACCCCCTATGTCTGAACCGCGTTTATGTATGTCATGAAGAACTCACATTGTTTGCTGGATTCTTGGAGAAGATAGTTTCATTCAGCCCTGGGACCAAACCATGGATCTGTTTGGTCCCAGTAAATCTCTCCCTTTCAAATAAAATATTGAATACTCTCTAATCTTTATCTTGCCTCAGTTTCTCCAGGCATTACACACATTTTGGGGAAAAATAAAGTGCTACTTTAGAGAAAAAAAATAAACTCAAAGAGTCAGCTTTCAAGGAAAAAAACAAAATAGAAAATGATCGAAACCAGTGCTAACCTGTGTTAGGAAGTTGTAGGGTAGCCCTGATCAATTGGAACTCAGTAATAGATATGAAAGGACTCTTAAAAAGAGGGAGCAGGACCCTCTGAGGAGGAAGCAGTAACTGGAACAACAAAGTGCCTTTCAGGTGAGAAATCATCTAGTCTTAAGAAGAAAAAAGTATTGATGGTGGCTCTTTGTTGAAGACAAAAGCCTTCCCTGCCAAGAGGCATCAAGTCACATATTTCTGGATCTGATAGCAGCGATACAGAATTCTGTTAATGTGTGAGACATTAGTGACCACAAAAACAATCAGAGACACTTGAAGCAAGAAAAAGCAAAAAGGGATTTGTTAGGATCTCAAGAGAAAGGGCAATTCCTCATAGACAAGGTGTCTGCTGAGGAGTGCACAAAGCACAAAGTACAAACTGCAAAACACAAGATTAAATAAACCAGAAACCTCCAGGGGAGTCCCTGACCTTTTCTCCCATTTTCTGGGGGGAATACAGGCTTACTCTCTAAATACAGAAGCCTATTCCAGAAACAAAAGAATATTAGTAAATAATAAACTCAATTCACATTTTCTTAGAGAACTGCTATACAAGCAGTTATTCTTGGATGAAAGATTTCTGTAACCTGAATTCCCAAAGCCATCATCACCTTTAAAAGAAGTACTTACATGGTAATTAAGAGGTGTATGTGTGTGTGAAACAAGAGAGGAATGTTCATTCAATACAATTAAACATGTCCAGCTTTTTAGCAGTAGCTCAACTTATTATTGCAAAAACTCAAGGCCATATTCCCATGAGAGGGTCTTTTATCAACCTTTGAAGACTTCTTAACAACATTTTTTGATACATTTCCCCAACCATTTTGTTCTGTCTCCAATCCCTCTGAGTCCATCCTCATTAGGAACCAAAGAATCTGTTTTCATTTTGATTCCTTGGAACCACTCTCTAAAGGTCCAAGTCTAACTGGACTTTCCCTTCCAGGTTGTTCAGTCTTTCCTCTGTGGAAATTCCTGTCATGTCCCTGAGGTTAAATTTTCCTTATAAAAACCTACTTTGTGGGCCATCCCATGGCTGCTGGGTCAGCCCACAACAGCATTCTGCCTTGTGATGTTTTTTTTTCCTTCCCCCATGCCATGGGTAGATCCCCTAACTCCACTATGATTCCCAACCCTACTTCTCTTCCTTATAGCTAACTCTTTTATGGTATTAAGTCCCTTTCAGGATTTAGCCTGCCAGCAAAGGGCATGTTCAACCTCATAGGGTGCTCCCTTTCTACTGGGAAATAACAGTTCCACTGAGGAACTTGTCTTTCATATGCTCTCCCAACTCTATTTCATATTTACTATTCCTTCATTTTGCCTATAACCTATTCCCCAAAATAAATCTATCTTTTGCCCCAAAAAATGGTCATTTGAATTCTTCACATGATCGAGCCCCGATTTTTGGTGTCTACCATCATTTAGTGATAAACCTCACACCATAGATCACATCAGTGAGGACCAGGTCTAGAATGGGATATAGGCCAATTTTCTGATGTCTTTGACAATTTCCTTCACTGTTATCAGTTTTCACACAGCAAAAATTTAATTTCCTACAAACTCTACCTTCTTCTGCCAACAAATAATCTAATACTAATCTATGCTACAGTACTGTTTCTCTAGTCTGAGTGGTCGGATTTGCTAACAAATCCAGTGCCTTTGTTGTCTGGTTAATAATTATTTCAACTATGGCCTGGAGTCCAATGAGTCTATTCAGCCTGCAAATTGGGGTTCTGTACCCCCAACTCCCATCTGGGCCATCTATCACCCTAACATTTGTGTCCCTAGTAATTGGAGCAGATATCCTTTCACAAACAAAAATGCCTATCAATAAAATCAGCAACAACAAAAATGCTAAAACAGACAGATATATGTATTTAGCAACGATAGATTACTAGGCCAAATAGTCACCTATTTAGGATATAATGATCACATATTTTTTTAAAAGCTTTTTATTTTCAAAACATAAGCACAGATAATGTTTCAAAATTAACCCTTGCATAGCCTTGTGTTTCAGATTTTCCTCTCCTTCCCCTCACCCCACTCCCCTAGATGGCAAATAATCCAATATATGTTAAACATGTTAAAATATATGTTAAATCCAAAATGTGTAAACATATTTATATAATTCTCTTATTGTACAAGAACAATCAGATTAAAAAGGAAAGAAAATGAGTAAAAAAAAACAAACTGCAAGATCTTATATACTTGAATTGTGCTCATAGCTTCTACAGAACATTTGTCCTGATTGTAATAATTTCCTATAAGAGGTAAAAGCAGGGACATGATTATGATCAAAACCTGATCCTTCAGGCCCCAGCCTAAGTATGTACAAGACAGGATAAAGCCTCCTTAGCTAATTGCATGCAATAACAATTCCACTTTATGGGTGGACTCAGGAATAATCAAGTGGGTTCTTATTCAAAGGAACTCTAATGGGAAACTGAATCAGAAGGATCTCACCTTAAGCAGAGACCAATATTGTCCTCCCAACTCTTGCCCAGATACTAATCTTCACCTGTAACAATTCAGGATCACATTCCTCTGAGTAGCTTGTGGCATATTCCTTTCAGATTGTGGATTACTGGCTTGATGATCCATCAGACAATCGTACCTGAATTCAAAACTCCAAATAATATCAGCTACGGTCCCAAGAGATTTTAGGTCAAATAGGAATCTCATTAATTAAAGCTTCAGGTAAATTTATCTTCCAAGGAAAACATATCCTAAATAAACATTACTATAATCTTACACTGATAATAGTAAGAGATTCATCTTAGAAAGTTCACAGCTTATCTTCATATCTAAGTAGATGGGTTTTAAATTCAATATTACACAAATCATTTTGCTTTAAGATGCTCAATAACCAATTTATATCAAACCATGTTCAAAGGCACAAAGACATTGACCACTGTTCTCAGATTCTTTAAATTTAAATTCAAAGCTTTAAAATGACTCAATACAACCACACAGAAGAGAGAATATCCTAATTTCACATTAATGAACCCTAGCAGAATTAACATTAATAATTTCTTCATCCTTAAAAAATGTTAATTTAACTTCCTCCAGTGAAGGAGTCCCTATACACTTTTCTAGAAATATAAATAAGAGGTACAAAATAAATATTAAAAATTCCTCTCAGCACAATTAATCTCCCCTCCCATCAAAACATTCCTAATTGCAAAGTCAATTTTAGACCTCTTCCACAGGTCCTTTAAGCCTGGTATTTTTAGCTTCCAGACTGCAGTCTCAGTCATCTGAAGCATCTGGTAAGGTTCTTCCTACTCTGCTTCTTTCAAGACTCAGGAAACACCCACTCTCTTAGAACTGCAAACTCCAAAGGAGTCAGCAATCCTTGCTTCCTAAGGTCTAAAAGGGATGAGGACACTATATAATACTGAGAAATACTTCATCCAAACAGTCCCATTCAGGATGTCCATCAGTTGGAGAATGGCTGAATAAATTGTGGTATATGAAAATTATGGAATATTACTGTTCTGTAAGAAATGACCAACAGGATGATTTCAGAAAGGCCTGGAGAGACTTACACGAACTGATGCTAAGTGAAATGAGCAGGACCAGGAGATCATTATATACTTCAACAACAATACTAGATGATGACCAGTTCTGATGGATCAGGCCATCCTCAGCAACGAGATCAACCAAATCATTTCTAATGGAGCAGTAATGAACTGAACTAGCTATGCCCAGAAAAAGAACTCTGGGAGATGACTAAAAACCATTACATTGAATTCCCAATCCCTATATTTATGCACACCTGCATTTTTGATTTCCTTCACAAGCTAATTGTACAATAATTCAGAGTCTGATTCTTTTTGTACAGCAAAATAATGTTTTGGTCATGTATACTTATTGTGTATCTAAGTTATATTTTAATATATTTAACATCTACTGGTCATCCTGCCATTTAGGGGAGGGGGGGGGGGGGGGTAAGAGGTGAAAAATTGGAACAAGAGGTTTGGCAATTGTTAATGCTGTAAAGTTACCCATGTATATATCCTGTAAATTAAAGGCTATTAAATAAAAAAAATAAAAAAAAAAATATGTAATTGAGGTAAAAAACTCAAAAAAAAAAAAAAAAAAAGAACAAACAGTCCCATTCAGAATCTTGAGAGAAAGGGCAACTTCTAACAGACAAGATGTCAGTAGAGAAGTGCAAAGCACAAACTGCAAAACACAAGATTAAATAGACCAGAAATCCTCAAACACCCCTCTGCCCCCCCCCCAACCTTTTCTCCCATTGTCTGGGGGAGTCCCAGGCTTACTCTCTAAACCCAGAAGTTTATCCCAGAAACAAAAGAATATTAGTAAATAACAAACTCTTAATTCAAATTTCCCCAGAGAATTGCTATACAAGCAGATATTCTAGGATGAGAGAATTCTATTACCTGAATTCCCAAAGCCATCATTGCCTTTAAAAAAAAAATACTTATAGGTTAATTAAGAGGTGTGGGGAAACAGGAAGGAAATGTTTATCTAAGACAATTGAACACCTGCAGCTTTTTAGCTATAGCTCAATTTGTTATTGTAAAGTCCCAAGACCATATTCCCAGAAGTCTTCACTCAGTTTATCCCATACAGTTAACTACCTAGGACATTGGCACAAATATTTCTGGAAAAGCATTCTCTCTCTCTGATTCTCTCTGTCTCTCTTTGTTTCATTATCTCTGACTCACTATTTCTGTCTCTCTGTCTCTCTCTCTTTTCATCTTTGTCTCTGTCTCTGTCTCTCTGACTCTCTCTTTTTCTTCTCTCTCTCTCTCTCTCTCTCTCTCTCTCTCTCCTCTCTTTTTCTCTATTTTCAGACTTTAAAATTTTGTTTTTATTCTTAATTTAACAAATACTAAATAAAACATGCATCTCCATAAACACAACAGATCATAAAAATAGTCAATAAATATTTATTAGGTTTCTACTGTAATGCTGGAGAAACTGAGGCAAGATAGAGATTAGAGATTTTATTTGAAAGGGAGAAATTTACTGGGACCAAATGGATCCATGGTTTGGTCAGGGCTGAATGAGACTATCATCTCCAAGAATCCAGCAAACAATGTGAGTTCTCAATGACATATATATATATATACAAGTAGCTCAGATACAGGGGTAGACTGAGGCAGGGGTGGAGTCAGAGTGCTGAGAGCAGGAAGGGACTAACAATCCGGTTCTGACAGGGTGGGGGGGAGGCATTCTGATAAATTGGGATTACAGAATGGGGAGAAGCACTGGACATTCTGATGATGTCTAAGATAGAAGGTCTTTATCCTTATCTGGATCATCATGATTTAGGAGGGAGGGGTGGTTTTGCAGGATTGACCAGACCAATTAGGAACTGAGGCAGAACAATTCAGGGAAACTGAGGTAGGACAATTTAGGGAAACCAAGTCAGGACAGTTGGAGAAACTGAGTCAGGACAATAAAAGAGAACTGTGGCACAACACTACAATGTGCCAGTTATTGGCATACTAAGCACTGGGAATACTAAAGGAAGCAAAAATCAATCCCTCCTCCCATGGAACTAACAATCAAGTGAGAGAGACAAGCAGATAAATATGCACAAACAAGTTCTATTCAACTAAATAGAAAATAGATGAGAAAGGAAAATACTAGAATTAAGCGGTATCAAGAAATACTCTTGTAGAGGATAAGATTTTTAGTTGGGATTTGAAGGAGACCAGAGAAGCTGGTAGATAGAGATGAGGAAGGAGAGTATTCTGGGTAAAAGGGACAGTCAGAGAAAACGCCTGAAGTCAGGAGATGGAATGTTTTGTCCATGGGACAGTCATAAGGTCAGTGTCACTGGCCTAGAATAAGGCATAAAAAAGGCTGAAAATCTAAGAGGAGACTAGGTTATGAAGGGCTTTGAATGCCGGATGGAAGATTTTATATTTGATCTAGAACCAAGAAAGAGACACTGGAGTTTATCAAATGTGTGTGTGTGTGTGTGTGTGTGTGTGTGTGTGTGTGTGTATGTGTGTGGTATAGGGGTGGAGTGCTATGATCAGACCTATACTTTAGGAAAATAACTTAGTGGATGAAGAGAGAATGGATTAGAATGAGGAAAGACTTGAGATTGTTGCTATAGCCCTGGTTTGAGGTGAAAAGTATCTGCACTAAGGGGACATATTCCAGAGATGTTGCAATGGCAACTAGTCTTGGCAATAAATTGGATGTGGGAGCTGAGATAGGGAGAAGTTAAGGATGACAGTTAAATTGTGAGCCTATGGGATTGGGTGGATGGTGTTGTCCTCTACAAAAACAGGGAAGGTTGGGGTGATGATGGGAATCAAGATTTAGCTGAAAAGAGAATGAATTTTGCTTTGAACATATTGAGTTTAAAATGTTTACTGGACATCTAGTTCAACAAATCTGAAAGGCAGTTGGTGATCAGCCGAGAGATTGGAGAAAGTATATATGAAATTGCAGATCTATAATCTACAACTTGCTTTTTATTTAGAAATAACATTAGAGATGATTTCTATCTAAACAGACTAGCTAGGAAATATATTGTGTGACTGATCAGAGGGTGCTTTCCCAAGAACAGGAAGTCAGAAAGAAATAAACCCATAGAGAGGAATTGGCTAGCTTTGCTCTAGTTTTACTTCCTTCTGGGTTATCTTAAATTTTTATGTCACAGAATTCATTTGCTAGATTTAATTTTATTTTTCACGAACGCTTGTGGTGATCCTATCCTTATATTACTGGGTGTCCCTTTGTTTCTGGTACGAGGGAGCAATAATAGTCATGCAGGAGAAGAGGGATCTTTCTTTTTTTTCACTTAGTAGTTTTATTTTTTCCAATTACATGTAAAAATAGTTTTCAAGATTCATTTTTGTAAGATTTTGAGTTTCAATTTTCCCCCTTCTTTTCTTCTTCCCCCTCCCCAAGACAGCAAGCAATCTAATAGAGATTATACAATCATCTTAAACATATTTCTATATTAGTCATATTGTGAAAGAAGAATCAAAACAAAAGGGACAAATTGCAAGAAAAAAACAACAACAAAAAGTGAAAATAGTATTCTTTGATATACATTTAGTCTTCACAATTATTTCTCTGAATGTGGATGGTATTTTCCATTCTAATTCTATTAGAATTGTTTTGGATCACTATATTGCTGAGAAGAGCTAATTTTGTCATTGCTAATCATTACACTCTCTTGTTGTTACCACATATAGCGTTCTTCTGGTTCTGCTCCCTGCATTCAGCATCAGTTCATGTAAGTCTTTCCAGGCTTTTCTAAAATGGGTCTGTTCATCAATTCTTATAGAACAATAATATTCTATTACTTTCATATACATAACTTGTTTAGCCATTCCCCAATTGATGGTTATTCATTCATTTTCCAATCCTTTGCCACCACAAAAAGAGCTGCTGCAAACATTTTTGCACATGTAGATCTTTTTCTTTCTTTTATGATCTTTTTGGGTTACAGACTCAGTGGTGATACTGCTGGATCAAAGCCCTTTGGGCATAGTTTCAAATTGCTCTCCAGAATGGTTGGATTCTACCTCTATCCCATTGTTAGGGAGTTGTGTTTTCTAAGGACATAAGCATTGGATAGTTCATAATTATCCATCTAAGTGCAAAATGACTATGAAATCAGGTCATATTTTATAAATCTATCTCATAGGCTCAAGACAAGATTATAGAAGAATCATTCAATTTTCTTAAAATTCTGATCAAAATAAAACCCTGGAACAAATCTGCCCACTTCCATTATTACCAAAGAGCAACTTGTAGAAAGAATCTACCAATCACTACCTGAAGGGAACTCTAAAAGGAAAAGTCTCAGTAATTTTATAGCCAAAATTTAGAGTTCTCATGTCAGAAAAAAACGTACTGCCATGTAATGTTCTCTTCTCTAAAATTATAATGTTCTCTGGGAGCAGGTTTTTTGGGGAGCTTCTGGAAGTAGCCTTCCTTTCAGTTCAGTGTAACAATCACCTCAAATGCAGCCAGGGATTAAAGTCCAGTCCTTTATTGTCTCTTCCAAAATAACCTGGTTAGCTTTCTTAGGGGCCTATCTCTCTCTTTGGTTCCAAGAGCTCTTGTTGCTAGTCCTTTAGCTCTGCCAGCTTCAGCCTCCAGCCAGCACAAAGGTAGAAGAATGGAATGAATCTGTCTTGCCTCCGAGAGTGGGCTCCTCCTCTAGTGGGTTTGTTTTTTTTGACTTGTGAATCTCCTGGACCGAATTCTGACTTGTGAATCTCCCAGAGTGAATCCTGACTTATGAATCTCCTGGAGTGCCTATCAATTCCAGTGACTTAGTATCTTGTAAGAATCATAACACTGCCAGATCCAAAAAGAAGCAGTTCAAGTCAAGAAATCTTAGACAATTGGGAAACGAATTAATATTGCCCCATAAGAAAAGACAAAAGGCATCCTTATCTCAGATCAAGCAAAAGCAAAAATTGATCTAATTAAAAGATATAAGGAAAGAAACTATATCTTGTTAAAGGGAAGCATAGACAATGAAAAAATATCAACACTAAACATATATGCACCAAGTGATATAGCATCTAACTTTCTAAAGGAGAAGTTAAAAGAGTAATAGTGGGAGATCTCAACCTTGCACTCTCAGAATTAGATAAATCAAACCACAAAACTAATAAGAAAGAAATTAAAGAGGTAAATAGAATATTAGAAAAATTAGGTATGATAGATCTTTTGAGAAAACTAAATGTAGGTAGAAAGGAGTATACTTTCTTCTCAGCAGTTCATGAAATCTATACAAAAATTGACCACATGCTAGGACATAAAGGCCTTGAAATTAAATGTAGGAAGGCAGAAATAAATGCATTCTTTTCAGATCATGATGCAATAAAAACTACATTCAACAAAAAGGTAGGGGGTAAATAGACCAAAAAGTAATTGGAAATTAAATAATCTCATCTTAAAGAATGATTTGGTGAAACAGCAAATTATAGACACAATTGATAATTTCACCCAAGAAAATGACGATGATGAGACATCATACCAAAATTTGTGGGATGCAGCCAAAGCAGTAATAAGGGGAAATTTTATATCTTTAGAGGCTTACTTGAATAAAATAGAGAAAGAGAAGATCAATGAATTGGGCTTGCAACTTAAACTAGAAAAAGACCAAATTAAAAACCCCCAATCAAATACTAAATTTGAAATTCTAAAATTAAAAGGAGAAATTAATAATATTGAAAGTAAAAAAAAAACTATTGAACTAATAAAACTAAGAGTTGGTTTTATGAAAAAACCAATAAAATAGGTAAGCCTTTGGTAAATCTGATTAGAAAAAGGAGAGAGGAAAATCAAATTAGTAGTCTTAAAAATGAAAAGGGAGAACTTTTCACCAATGAAGAGGAAATTAGAGAAATAATAAGGAATTACTTTGCCCAACTTTATGCCAATAAATTTGATAACCTATATGAAATGGATGATTACCTCCAAAAATATAGGCTTCCCAGATTAACAGAGAAGGAAATAAAGTGCTTAAATAGTCCCATTTGAGAAAAAGAAATAGAACAAGCTATTAAACAGCTCCCTAAGAAAAAATCCCCAGGACCAGATGGATTTATATGTGAATTCTACCAAATATTTAAAGAACAATTAACCCCAATGCTTTACAAACTATTTGAAAAAATAGGGAATGAAGGAGTCCTACCAAATTCCTTTTATGACACAGACATGGTACTGATACCTAAACCAGATAGGTTAAAAACAGAAAAGGAAAATTATAGAACAATCTCCCTAATGGAGTAGGGATTGCTATTGATGCTAAATTGATGCTAAATATTGATGCTAAAATCTTAAGTAAAATATTAGCAAAAAGACTACAGAAAATCATCCCAAGGATAATACACCATGACCAAGTACGATTTATACCAAGAAGGCAGGACTGGTTCAATATTAGGAAAACTATTAGTATAATTGACCATATCAATAACCAAACTAACAAAAACCATATGATCATCTCAATAGATGCAGAAAAAGCATTTGATAAAATCCAACATCCATTCCTATTAAAAACACTTGAGAATATAGGAATAAATGGACTTTTCCTTAAATTAATCAGTAGCATCTAAAACCATCAGTAGGCATCATATGTAATGGGGATAAACTGGAACCATTCCCAGTAAGATCAGGAGTGAAACAAGGTTACCCACTATCACCATTACTATTCAATATTGTATTAGAAATGCTAGCTTTGGCCCAAAAGTGGAGAAAGAGATTTCTATTTATTTAGTGCTATACCAGTCAGACTCCCAAAAAACTATTTTAATGACCTAGAAAAAATAACAACAAAGTTCATATGGAAAAACAAAAGGTCAAGAATTTCAAGGGAACTAATGAAAAAAAAAAAAAAATGAAGGTGGCCTAGCTATACCAGATCTAAAATTATATTATAAAGCAGCAGTTACCAAAACCATTTGGTATTGGCTAAGAAATAGACTAGTTGATCAGTGGAATAGGTTAGGTTCAAAAGGCAAAATAATCAATAACTTTAATAAACTAGTGTTTGACAAACCTAAAAACCCCAGATTTTGGGATAAGAATTCACTATTTGACAAAAACTGCTGGGAAAATTGGAAACTAGTATGACAGAAACTAGGCATTGATCCACACTTTACACCAAACACCAAGATAAGGTCAAAATGGATTCATGACCTAGGCATAAAGAATGAGATTATGAATAAATTAGAAGAACATAGGATAGTTTACCTCTCAGACCTGTGGAAGAGGAAGGAATTTATGACCAAAGAAGAACTAGAGATCACTATTGACTACAAAATAGAAAATTTTGTTTATATCAAATTGAAAAGGTTTTGTACAAACAAAACTAATGCAGACAAGATTAGAAGGGAAGCAATAAACTAGGAAAACATTTTTACAGTCAAAGCTTTTGATAAAGGCCTCATTTCCAAAATAGATAGAGAATTGACTCTAATTTATAAGAAATCAAGCCATTCTCCAACTGATAAATGGTCAAAGGATATGAACAAACAATTCTCAGATGAAGAAATTGAAACAATTTCTAGCCATATGAAAAGATGCTCCAAGTCATTATTAATCAGAGAAATATAAATTTTTTAATAGCCTTTTATTTACAGGTTATATGCATGGGTAATTTTACAGCATTAACAATTGCCAAACCTCTTGTTCCAATTTTTCACCTCTTACCTCCCCACCCCCTCCCCCAGATGGCAGGATGACCAGTAGATGTTAAATACATTAAAATATAAATTAGATACACAATAAGTATACATGACCAAACCATTATTTTGCTGTACAAAAAGAATCAGACTCTGAAATATTGTACAATTAGCTTGTGAAGGAAATCAAAAATGCAGGTGGGCATAAATATAGGGATTGGGAATTCAATGTAATGGTTTTTAGTCATCACCCAGAGTTCTTTCTCTGGGCATAGCTGGTTCACTTCATTACTGCTCCATTGGAAATGATTTGGTTGATCTCGTTGCTGAGGATGGCCAGGTCCATCAGAACTGGTCATCATATAGTATTGTTGTTGAAGTATATAATGATCTCCTGGTCCTGCTCATTTCACTCAGCATCAGTTCGTGTAAGTCTCTCCAGGCCTTTCTGAAATCATCCTGTTGGTCATTTCTTACAGAACAATAATATTCCATAATATTCATATACCACAATTTCTTCAGCCATTCTCCAACTGATGGACATCCATTCAGTTTCCAGTTTCTAGCCACTACAAAAAGGGCTGCCACAAACATTCGTGCACATACAGGTCCCTTTCCCTTCTTTATAATCTCTTTGGGATATAATCCCAGTAGTAACACTGCTGGATCAAAGGGTATGCACAGTTTGATAACTTTTTGAGCATAGTTCCAAACTACTCTCCAAAATGGTTGGATTCGTTCACAACTCCACCAACAATGAATCAATGTCCCAGTTTTCCCACATCCCCTCCAACAATCATCATTATTTTTTCCTGTCATCTTAGCCAATCTGACAGGTGTGTAGTAGTATCTTAGAGTTGTCTTAATTTGCATTTCTCTGATTAATAATGACTTGGAGCATCTTTTCATATGACTAGAAATAGTTTCAATTTCTTCATTTGAGAATTGTCTGTAGAGAAATATAAATTAAGACAACTCTGAGATACCACTATACACCTGTCAGATTGGCTAGAATGACAGGGAAAGATAATGCGGAATGTGGGAAAACAGGAACACTGATACATTGTTGGTGGAATTGTGAATATATCCAGCCATTCTGGGGAGCGATTTGGAACTATGCTCAAAAAGTTATCAAACTGTGTACCTTTTGATCTAGCAGTGTTACTAATGGGCTTATATCTCAAACAGATCTTAAAGGAGGGAAAGGGATTCACATGTGCAAAAAATGTTTGTGGAAGCCCTCTTTGTAGTGCCAAAAAACTGGAAACTGAGTGCATGCCTATCAAGCAGAGAATGGCAGAATAAATTGTGGTATATGAATGTTATGGAATATTATTGTTCTGTAAGAAATGTCCATCAAGATGATTTCAGAACGGCCTGGAGAGACCTACATGAATGGATGCTGAGTGAAATGAGCAGGACCAGGAGTTCATTATATACTTCAACAATAATACCATATGATGATCAATTCTGATGGATATGGCTCTCTTCAACAATAAAATGAACCAAATCAGTTCCAATAGAGCAGTAATGAATTGAACCAGCTACATACACCCAGCAAAAGAACTCTGAGAAATGAGTGTGAACCACTACATAGAATTCCCAATCCCTCTATTTTTGTCTGCCTGCATTTTTTATTTCCTTCACAGGTTAATTGTACACTATTTCAAAATCCGATTCTTTTTGTACAGCAAAATAACTGTATAGACATGTATACATATATTGTATTTAACATATACTTTAACATATTTAACATGTATTTGTATTATTAGTCAACTTGCCATCTGGGGGAGGTGGTGGGGGAAAGGAGGGGGAAAACAGGAACAAAATGTTTTGCAATTGTCATTGCTGAAAAATTACCCATCCATATATCTTGTAAATAAAAAGCTATATAAAAAAAGAAATGACAAAAGAAATCATTCCAGACCTGAATAATTTCAACTTGGAAAATATGAACTGATGTAGAGTGAAGTAAGCAAAACCAGGAAACCAAATTGTGCAAGAACAGCAACACTGTTAAACAAAAAAAAAAAAAAAAAACAAACTTTGAAAGACTTAAGAATTCTGATCAAAGCAGTGATTAATCATATGTTTCCAGAAGGCCTATGATGAAAAAAAATATATCAGCACCACTTGACAGAGAGTAATAAATACACAGTCTAGAAAGGGATATACATTTCTGGACATGACCATTATGTGGATTCATTTTTTGTGCGTGTGTTTATGTGTTTAAAGAATATTTTTTACTGGAAAATGAATGGATGCCCATCAATTGGAGAATGGTTGGGTAAATTGTGGTATATGAATATTATAGACTATTATTGTTCTATAAGAAATGACCAACAGGATGAATACAGAGAGGTTTGGAGAGACTTACATGAACTGATGCTAAGTGAAATGAGCAGAACCAGGAGATCATTATACACTTCAACAACGATACTGTATGAGGATGTATTCTGATGGAAGTGGATTTCTTCGACAAAGAGAAGATCTAACTCAGTTTCAATTGATCAATGATGGACAGAAGCAGCTACACCCAAAGAAAGAACACTGGGAAATGAATGTAAACTGTTTGCATTTTTGTTTTTCTTCCCGGGTTATTTTTACCTTCTGAATCCAACTCTTTCTGTACAATAACAGAACTGTTTGGTTCTGCACACATAAATTGTATCTAGGAAATACTGTGACATATTTAACATGTATAGGACTGCTTGCCATCTGGGGAAGGGGGTGGAGGGAGGGAGGGGAAAAGTTGGAACAGAAGTGAGTGCAAGGGATAATGTTGTAAAAAATTACCCAGGCATGGGTTCTGTCAATAAAAAGTTATAATTATTAAAAAATAAAAATAAAAATAATATTTTTTTCCTCTTGATTTTTAATTGGGGGAAGAGGAGTAGAGTTTAATGATAGTGATGCCAAAACAAAAACAGCCATTGAAACATTTTAAAATGTAGAGATGAAGAGGCAGTGAGGTGATGCAGTGGATAGATCACCAGCCCTGAAGTCAGGAGGACCCAAGTTCAAATGTGGCTTCACACACTTAACACTTCCTGGCTGTGTGACCCTGGGCAAGTCACTTAACCCCAGATTGCCTCAAAAAAAAAAAATAAAAATATAGAGATGAGAACAGGAAAATTCAGAAGGAAGCAAAGATATGCAGTTCAGTTTTGAAAATAACACATAGCATTTATTATGTACATTTTGGTTTCTTTTTAAAATTTTATTTTTTCTGGTTATATATATATATGTATATATATATATATATATATACATACATTTTTAAAAAAACACATTTCTTTATGAATCATATTGAGAGAGGAAAATCAGAATAAAAGGAAAAAACCATAAGAGAAAAAGAAAGCAGAAGAAAAAGAAAAAAAAAGTAAACATAGCATTTATTTATTTACATTTAGTGTCCATAGTTCTCTCTGTAAATGGTGTTTTCCATTCAAAGTTTATTGGGATTGTCTTAGGTCACTGAACTGCTGAGGAAAGCCAAGTCTTTTATAATTGATCACTTCACAGACTTACTATTAGTGTGTACAGTGCATCAGTTGTAGCATCAGTTTGAGCAAATCTTAACAGGCCTTTCTAAAATAAGCTTGTTTTATAGAACAATAATATGCCATCACTTTCACATACTATAACTTATTCAGGAACTCCCCAACTGATGGGCATTCACTCATTTTCCAATTCTTTGTCACCACAAAAAGAGCTGTTACAAAATTTTTTGCATATATGGGTCTTCTTTTATGATTTCCTTGGGATACAGACCCGGTAGTGGCACTGCTGGATCAAAGGATATGAACAGTTTGATAATTCTTTTGGGTATTATGTACTTTTTTTAAAGCAAGAAGTACGAAATGAAGTTTTACCATCCCATAGATGAATTTTTTTTAACATGTGTTCTGTTGTGTTTGTGGAAATATTATTTTTTACATTTAAGTTCAAAATGAAATGACAAGAAAATTGATCTTAAGTTAAGGCAGAAAGAAGAAAGAAATATTGCCACCAATGTATACTACAGTCCACCTGGGCAGAAAGAAAAATTAGATGAGTTGTGAAAATAGATCAAAGAAAAGATAACACTCCTTCTCAGATCAGATGATGATAATGAACAACTGAAAGCATACTTGGATTGAATTAAGGATAATTTCATTTTTCAAATGCTAGAGGGAGCAATGAAGTGAGCTGCTATTCTGTTTCTGATTTTTGTCAAAAAGGAATTTGTTTCTGAAGTAGAAATGATGGGAAACTTTAAGGGAAGTGGACATTTTATCTTAGAATTAATGACAGAGGATTGTATCCATGAAATTCAATTTCATACCTCTTTTTCTAAAAAAGTATGTGATAAATTCTTTATGTGACTTTCCAAACTATATTTACAATGTATTTATTTGTGCTTCACTTTAAATTTTCTTTTGTTCTATTTAAATAATTCAAAATGTTTTAACAATAGTTTTTTATTTTCAAAATAGATGCAAAGATAATTCTAAATATTCACTTTTGCAAAACCTTGTGTTCCAAATTCTTCTCCTTCCCTTCCCCCATTCTTCTCCTTTAAATAGCAAGCAATCCAGTATAAGTTAAATATGTCCAATTCTTATAAACATATTTTTACAATTAACATGCTACACAAGAGAAAGCAGATCAAAAATAAAAAAAAAATGGGAAAGAAAACAAAAAGCAAGCAAACAACAACAAAAACTGAAAATATTATGTTGTGATCCACACTCAATTCCCACAGTCTCTCTGGCTACAGATGGCTTTCTCCATTACAAGATATTGGAACTAGCCTGAATGACCTTGCTATTGAAAAGAGCCATGTTCATGAGAATTGATCATTGTTTAATTTTACTGTTGCTGTGTGTAATGTTCTCCTGGTTCTACTCACTTCATTCAGCATCAGTACATGTAAATCTCTCAAATCCTTTCTGAAATCATCCTGCTGATCATTTCTTATAGAACAATAATATTCCGTAACATTCATATACCATAAATTATCCAGCCATTCTCCAATTGATGGGCATCCATTCAGTTCCCAGTCCTAGCCATTACAAAAAATGCTGCTACAAACATTTTTGTACATGAGGGTTCCTTTCCCTTTTTTGTGATCTCTTTGGGATACAGACCCGGTGGATGTCTCCATTTTTTAGACAAGGGAGGTTGTTAACTATAGACCAATGATTACAACTGATTTTAATTTCTGACATCATTACAGCTAGAATTATTAAAGGGATGATTAGTGAGCACCTAGAAAAGGAAACTGAAATTAAGAGCCAATATGGCTTCACCCAGAACCAGTCAGACCAGAACAATCTCACTGTCTTTTTTGGCAAGGCTATCCACCAGTAGGTGGATGAGGGGAATGTTTCTGTAGATCTTACCTAGAGATTAACAAATCTTTTCACAATCTTTTGTTCAGTTCTTGTGGAAAAGATGAAGAGAAATGGAGCAAATAATAGAAAAGTTAAGTTAATTTAGAATTTGTTGAATTACCAGATTCAATAAGTAAACATTAATAGTAATATGTTAACTTAAAAGATGACCTACAACAGAGTGACCCAAGTTGCTGTGGTAGGCCTTACATTATTTGACAGTTTTATCAGTGACTCAGATAAAGGCACAGGTAACATTAACATGCTTATCAAATTTGCACATCATATAAAACTGGTAGAAAGAACTAAGGTTCTAGATGATAACATCCATAAAAATTCTGACAATGCAGTACATTATTCCAAATCTAATAGCTTAAAAATAAGTTAATATTTAAGTTAAATAGTACTTCAAAGTGTGTAAAGGAATTCCAAATACTATATCATTGGATCCTCACAACATGGGGAGAGGGGTTCTATTATTGCCCCCATTTTATAGATAAGGAAATTGAAGCAGACAGAATTTAAGTGACTTGTTTAGTATCACACAGCTTGTAAATGTCTGAGGCAGAATTTAAGTGCCAGTCTTTCTAACTGCAAGTTCAGTACATTATCTACTGAGTCACCTAACTGGCTCAAAATGTAATTAAATTGAATGTAGAGCAAATATTTTTTTAAAATAGCTTTTTATTTACAAGTTATATGCATGGGTAATTTTATAGCACTGACAATTGCCAAACCTTTTGTTCCAATTTTTCCCCTCCTTCCTCTCACCCCCTCCCCTAGATGGCAGGTTGATCAATACATGTTAAATATATTAGAGTATAAAATAAATACAAAATAAGTATACATGTCCAAACCGTTATTTTGCTGTACAAAAAGAATTGGACTCTGAAATATTGTACAGTTAGCCTGTGAAGGAAATCAAAAATGCAGGCAGGCAAAAATATAGGGTTTGGGAATTCAATGTAATGGTTCTTAGTCATCTCCCAGAGTTCTTTCGCTGGGTGTAGCTGGTTCAGTTCATTACTGCTCCATTAAACTGATTTGGTTCATCTTATTGCTGAAAATGGCCAGGTCCATCAGAATTTATCATCATATAGTATTGTTGTTGAAGTATATAATGATCTCCTGCTCCTGCTCATTTCACTCAGCATCAGTTCGTGTAAGTCTTTCCAGGCCTTTCGGAAATCATCCTGTTGGTCGTTTCTTACCGAACAATAATATTCCATATTATTCATATACCATAATTTATTCAGTCATTCTCCAATTGATGGGCATCTACTCAGTTTCCAGCTTCTGGCCACTACAAACAGGGCTGCCACAAACATTCTTGAATATACAGGTCCCTTTCCCTTCTTTAAAATCAGAGCAAAGATTTTTAACTGAGTATACTTGTGCCTTAAAAAAGTAATTTGATGTAAACAAATTAGAAGAACATAGGATAATTTACCTCTCAGATCTGTAAAGGAAGAAGGAATTTGTGACCAAAGAAGAACTAGAGATCATTATTGATCACAAAATAGATAGATTTGATTATATTAAATTTGATTAAATTAAAAGGTTTTGTACAAACAAAACTAAGACAGATAAGACTAGAAGGAAAACAATAAACTGGGAAAACATTTTCACATTCAAAGGTTCTGATAAAGGCCTCATTTCCAAAATATATAGAGAATTGACTCATATTTATAAGAAATCAAGCCATTCTCCAATTTGTAAATGGTCAAAGGATATAAAGACAATTTTCAGATGAAGAAACTGAAACTATTTTTAGTCATATGAAAAGGTGCTCCAAATCACTATTGATCAGAGAAATGCAAATTAAGACAATTCTGAGATACCATTGCACACTTCTCAGACTAGCTAGTCTGACAGGACTAAGATGACAGGAAAAGATAATGATGAATGTTAGAGGAACTATGGGAAAGCTGGGACACTGATACATTGTTGGTGGAGTTGTGAACGAATCCAGCCATTCTGTAGAACAATTTGGAACTATGCTCAAAAAGTTATCAAATTGTGCATACCCTTTGATCCATCAGTGTTTCAACTGGACTTACATCCCAAAGAGATCTTAAAGGAGGGAAAGAGATCCACATGTGCAAAAATGTTTGTGGCAGCCCTTTTTGTAGTGGTTAGAAACTGGAAACTGAGTGGATACCTATCAGCTGGGGAATGGCTGAATAAAGTATGGCATATGAATGTTATGGGATATTATTGTTCTATAAGAAATGATCAGTAGGATGATTTTAGAGAGGTCTAGAGAGACTTACATGAACTGATGCTAAGTGAAATGAGCAGAACCAGGAAATCATTGTACACGGCAACAAGAAGATTACGTGATGATCAATTCTAATGGCTCTTTCTAACAATGACAGGATCCAGATCATTTCCAATAATTTTGTGATGAAGAGAGCCATCTGCACTCAGAGAGAGGACTGTGGGAACTGAGTGTGGACCACAATATAGCATTTTCACTTTTTCTGATGTTGTTTGCTTGTATTTTTATTTTCCTTCTCAGGTTTCTTTTTAGATCCGATTTTTCTTGTACAGCAAACTCAATAAAAATAAACAGTATGCTTACTGTTGGATTGCAATAAAAAAGACAGTGTCTAGGAAGAAGGAAATGTTAGGTCCCATCCTTTTGCCTTCATCAGACCACATTTGGAGTACTGTGTTCAATTTTGGGTGACATGTTTTGGAGAAGATACTAGGGAAGCTATATAATTCATGGAGAAAGAAAACTCAAATGGTAGAAAGATTTAAGAGCATGGCATACAAAGGAAAAGCATTTTTTATGTGCTGAACATAGGGAATACAAATACAAAAGTGAGAATTCCCTGCCCTCATTTAAAAAAGAGGAAACAATGGATAATGGGGACTAGTAGTCAGAGAGAAATTTGCAGTCACAGGGGTGATAAATAGAGCCAAAAGGAAGTTGCCATGTCCTTGCCAATAATAAAGACATTGAACTGATTATTTTTCTGGAAAATGAGATTGGCGAAGTTAGATGAAGGAATGAAGAAGATATGTATATAATGACAGAGCAGATGACAAGAAAATGACTGGATGAAGTATGAAGGATGACTGGGGCTGCCAAAAATGCAGTGATGAAGTCACCAGTGAGGACATACACATGACCTAGGATAGATGTCCAAATATGAGAAGGTTAATTGCTCCAAGGCAAGGTCTTTAGAGGTCTAGTGATCTGGAATGTTCAGTAGCAGAGAGAATCTTAAAACAACATGCATTGCAGCAGAGGGCTAGTGACCCAGATGGAAGGAGAATGAGTTGATGGAATTGGGATAGATCAACCCAGAGATGAAATAATTTAGGTGGGGGGGAGAAGGAGGGAGAGAGAAGAATTTAGCTGCAGGGAATCAGGAAAGGCCTCTTGCAGGAGCTGAACTTTGAGAGAAACTGGGGATTCCAACAAGATAGAAATGAGGAAGGAGAGCATTCCAGACCCAGGAGAGAACCTGAACAAAGGGAACATCAAATATGCTAATTTGGCCAGAATGTAGAACACATCAAGCAATGTGAAATAAATCTGGAAAGAGAGGTGGCAGTCCGATTGTGAAGGGCTTAAAATTCCAAATAAATAAATATGTATTTTATCCTTGAGGCAATTGGGAATCATTGAACCTTTCTAAGAAGGAAAGTAACATAAGTAGACCTGTGGTTTAGAAGTAAGTTTGACAGCAAAGTAGAGGATGATTTGGAGAGGGAAGATTCTTGCTAATATGTTCAATTGTTTTTCAATCATGTCTGACTCTCCATGACCCCATTTGTTTTTTTGTTTTTGTTTTTGTTTTTTTGGCAAAGATGCTGGTTGGTTTGCCATTTCCTTCTTCAGTTAATTTATAGGTGAGGAACCTGAGGTAAACAGGTTAAAATGACTTGTTCAGGGTCATACATTTAGTAATTGTCTAAGACCAGATTTGAACCCAGAAAGATGAGTTTTTCTGATTCTAACCCCAGTGCTGTATCACTGTGCCATTTAGCCTCAGGGAAGAGCTAGATACAAGAAAACTGATTGGGCATCCACTACTATCATCAAACTGAGACCTGTTGAAGGTCTCTTAAAAAGGCCAAGGTCTCCCATTTAATGCAGGGCTATTTCCAGATGTCTCTGGAGGAGAAAAGGAGGCAAGTGACCTCACTCAGCCCTCCTTCTCTTAAATCAATTCATTTGCATGTCATTGCATCACCTCCCTGATGTTAAGATCCTTTTCAAGAACTCAGGACAAATAACAACAACCAGGTGAGAGGTAATGAGAACCAGAGTTAGGATGGTAGTAATGTGAATAAAGGGAAGAGGATGAATGTGACAAAGTTTGAGGAGGTACAGTAATGAAGCTTGGAAATGTTTGGATTGGAGAAGACTGAGAATCTTGAATCAAGATCACATGTAGAATACAGTCAACCTACCAATCAGTAAACATTTATTAAACTCCTACTATATGCCAGGCACTACACCAAGTACTGGGGATTCAAAAGGAGACAAAAGGCAGTCCTTGTCTTCAAGAAGCTTACAATCCAACGGGGAGAGAACATGCAAAGAAATATGTACAAAGCAAGTTATTGTTGTTTAGTAATTTTCAGGCATGTCAGACTCTTCATGATCTCTTTATGAGATTTTCTTGGCAAAAATACTGGAGTGATTTTCCATTTCTTTCTCTAGCTCATTTTACAGGTGAGGAAACTGAGGCAAACAGAGCTAAGTGACTTGCCAAGGGTCACACAGCTACTAACTGTCGTAAGGTTAAATCTGAACTCAAATCTTCTGAATAACATATGAAAAACAGAATAAAAATTAAATAATTAACACAGGAAAAGCACTAGATTAAGATGGGTTGGGGAAACCTAGGGAGAATGATAAGGATTTCTGTTTTGAAAATATTGGATTAGCAATGCTTTAGGGATATCAAAGTGGAAATATAGAAAGCTGTTGGACTTGAGGGTCAGAACCACTCAACCTCCCTATCTAATCCTTATCCAAACACAACCAAGTTGGTTTGATTCTACCTCTACAATATTTCTCATACTCATCTCCATTGCTCTACTCACATGACCAGTAGCACTCAGTTCAGATCCTCATCACTTCTTACCTGGATTACTATAAGAGCATCACGACTGATCTTTCTGTCTCAAGTTTCTCCCCACCTAGTTCATCTATCCACAGCTACCAAAGTGATTTTCCTAAAACACAAATTGGATGATCTCAGTCCTCTGTTTGAAAAGCTTCCCTTTGGCCTCGAGTAATTCTGTTGGCATTCAAAGCTTACAATCTGTCTCCAGTTTTAACTTTCCAGACTTTCACACATCATCTCCTTTAATATATACTATGTTTAGCTAAACTGGCCTATTTGCTATTCTTCATAAATAATAGTCAACCTTCTATCCCCATGCCCTTGTACAGGTGTCCCCCATATCTGTGTAGCAATGGGTAAATTACTTTATAGGGGCTATTCTAGCCAGTGTGTGCCTAGAGTTCCCCCCTGGAAATTTCTGTGGACTCTAGGGATGTGGTGATTCAGCAGTTGGACACATTGAAGATGATGAACTCTCTAACTGCTTCCAGCCATATGATGACTCAGTACTGAAACATGTATGCATATCAGGTTGCACAATAAAGCGTACACATATTTCAGACTCTGCTATCTTTTTAATTTTGTAAAAGAGTGCAAGACAATGGAGCCTACTACTTTTGGAGTCTAGAATTCCAGTACCCCAGTCAGAGATAGGCAAAACAATTCTTGTCCTTGAATTTCACTGCAAGATATAGAATTCGTATTTTTTGGTGTTTTTATTTTTTTGTCTTGGAGGAAGACACAATGTCCCAGTGATTGTGCCTAAAACTTGTCTGAGTCATAAGTGTGAGAATTTCTACAGTTTTCTTCTTTAGAAATGAATAATTAAAATGCTCTAAATCATCAGTGCATTCATTAAAGACTAGTCTTATTATTTAGCTCAAAGAATATTGACCAGAGGCCCTTGGTTCTTTTTTTTTTTTTTTTTTTTTAGCAATATTGTTAGTTTTATTTCTGTTTTATTTTAAAATTTTCACATATATATATATCTTTTTATTTACTAATATATACATAGGTAATTTTTCAGCATTGACAATCGCAAATCCTTTTGTTCCAACTTTTTCCCTCCTTCTCCTCACCCCTTCCCCCAGATGGCAGGTTGACCAATACGTGTTAAATATGCTAAAGTTTAAGTGAAATACAATATATGTATACATGTCCAAACAGTTATTTTGCTGTATAAAAAGAGTCAGACTTTGAAGTAGTGTACAATTAGCCTGTGAAGGAAATCAAAAATGCAGGCAGACAAAAATAGAGGGATTGGGAATTCTATGTGATGGTTCATAGTCATCTCCCAGAGTTCTTTCACTGGGTGTAGTTGGTTCATTTCATTACTGCTCTATTGGAACTGATTTGGTTCATCTCATTGTTGAAGAGGGCCACGTCCATCAGAATTAATCATCCTATAGTATTGTTGTTGAAGTATATAACGATCTTATGGTCCTGCTCATTTCACTCAGCATCAGTTCGTGCAAGTCTCTCCAGCCCTTTCTGAAATCATCCTGTTGGTCATTTCTTACAGAACAATAATATTCCATAATATTCATATACCACAATTTATTCAGCCATTCTCCATTTGATGGGCATCTGCTCAGTTTCCAGTTTCTGGCCACTACAAAGGGGCTGCCAGAGACCCTAGGTTCTTATTTCAGTTCTAGTATCAACTAGCTTTGTAACTTTAGGCAAAATATTTTACATATGTGAGCCTTAGTTTCTTTATTTGTAAAAATGGGGATTGGACTCTAGTCTAGTTGAATTGATCTTTAGAGTTCCTTATACCTCTAAGATTCTTTGATTCAGTTCTAGCCTCTCTGAAATAGGCTGGGCAATGACAAAACAGAAAGTGGGTTAGGGATTGCAATAGAAAAAAATTTTTTTTCCTGGATCATTGCTGTGTACCTATGCATTTGGTCCACCCAAAAGAAACTGATATTATCAATTCAATTCAATTTAACATAACATTTGTTAAATATAGGCAGGTAATGACATAGTTGCCAGAATACCAGACTCAGGAAAACCTAAATTTGAATCTTGCCATAGACACTATGCTTTGTGACACTAGGCCAGCCATTTAACTTCTTTGTATCTCAGTACATTTTACATGAGTAAAATGAGAAGACTCAATGATCTCTTCAATTTCTTCTGGCTCTAAATCAATGACCCTATGAACCTATTTTGGAACAACAG
This sequence comes from Sarcophilus harrisii, assembly GCF_902635505.1. NCBI lineage: Eukaryota > Metazoa > Chordata > Mammalia > Dasyuromorphia > Dasyuridae > Sarcophilus > Sarcophilus harrisii. The sequence goes on from NC_045430.1 coordinate 103,666,556, forward strand.
AGAACTATGTTAGGAGAGAGGAATACAAAAATAATAATGAAACAACCCCTGCTTTTGAGGAACTTATCTTCTACATAGGAGATATGAAATACACAAAAATAAGTATAATACAAGGTAAAGTATGAGAGAGCAAAGACAAGAATCAGATGAAGTGCTCTAAGAAAATTGAGAGAGAGAACATTTATTGGTGGTAATGGGACAACCATAATTTCTCTTTGGACCTATATTTGTGCTTCGTTGTGCTGTCTTTTTTGAATTTTATTTTTCAACATCAGTCTAAACAACAAACATTCATTGAGAGTTTACTTGTAACCACCATTGTGTCATGTTTGTTGGGGCTATAGAAGTCTATTTAAATAGCTCTAACTTCAAAGAGTTTGAAATATAGTTGGGGAAGAAAAAACTAATAGACATAAAATATATCATGAATAAGATATTTGTTGAAATGATTCATTGGGTGATCTGTACTATAAATGCTATAAGATTTCAAAGAAGAAAGAGACTAATATGAGCTGGAACCAAGGAAGACTTCATAAAGAAGACAGTATTCTTCATTGATCATACTATCCTGTCTTAAAGATACTGATTATTGTGAAATCCTGAAACTTTCACATAGTTCAAATATTCTCTCAACTTTGAACACTGATGTGATGTCTTTATCATCCACAGAATGCTACTTCATCTACATTGGCACACATGGGAGGGGTGAGGTACCAGTGGCATGCAAATATATTCACATAAACCTGTTTCAAGTCATGGGAGGTTTCATGCAAAACCAGTTTCTTTGATAGGGACAAACCTTATGTAAAGCTGCAACAACCTTGTGAAACTGGTTTTAGGCAAAGCTTGTCATGGCAAGAACCATATTTGAATGGGCGGCTTTGAACATTGTGGTCACTTTCTTATTTATGTAAGTGATGATATCAGAAACTATCTGCTTACTATCCCTTGAATCTGAATCCCTTGAATTAATGCACCGATTTCCACCTACTTTCCCAACACTTCAACTTTTCTCCAAAAGCTCACCTTCTATTCTCCCAGCTATAGTCACTGTGCCCCTTAGGTTTATCTGCCTTAGCCTGCCATAGTCAAGATTCTGGGACACTATAGAGAAATAGAAGAGATAAGAAAAACCCAAAGACTCTAGGCCTGAAGGATCATTTAACTGTGTAGCCTCTTACAAACACGGCCATCTTTACTCTCTACTAGTGGGATAAAAAGAGAAAAAGGGCAGTGAAGAAACTTCCTGGCTAAGCTAAAAGACCAAAATACAGGGACATGAGAATTCATGATCTCTAGTAAAAATTTAAAAGAGGAAGCCAGTGCTTTGAAATTCTCTCTCTCTCTCTCTCTCTCTCTCTCTCTTTCTCTCTCTCTCTCTCTTTCTGTCCCTCCCTCCCCCCTTCTCTCCTTCACTCTCTGTCTGTCTCTTTTTCTATCTTCTTCTTCTCCCTTTCCTATTTCTCTGTCTTTATCTCTCCCCAAACTCCAACTTTGGGTATGCTCACCTTCTCAATTATAGAACTCTACCTTTTGATCTGAGTTGGTAGCATGCTTTCAGAGACATTTACATTAGTGGTCTGATGGCAATCCAGAAAGAAGTTGAAGTTTTAAATGAATATATGTATTAAGTAAAAAAAAAAAAAAAGATGACTGAAGAATAAAGGCATTAATATAGAAGATGTTCTTCCTTGAGAACTCCAGTGAGGGAACTGTGACATATCATGAGGAGATTCAGAGAAAGACCTTGACAGCATCCCCTGGTTGAGGTATCTGATGGAAGACTTACCTGGCAAATTCCTAGGATTTAAATGAGAGCTTTTTATTATATGAAAAACCAGCTGGTAGGAGAGCTGAGAATGCTTTTCCTATGCCTTTTTCCCTTTAAGATCAAAGTTCTTGGGGAGGGGCGTGTCAGCCCACTCACAATCAATATGTTTTTTGGATAAGCCTGTGAAAAATTGATTCCATAGACTTAGTATGGGAAATTAGAAAATTCAACTTCTAATTGTGTTGGCTGTGGTTCATTCAACCCTAATTGGTTTTAACTCTTGACTGTTTATATTTCAATTTCTCTTAGTAAAAGTATTTTGACCTATATGTGAAAAATTAATCCTTTGTAACCACACAAAGTTGAAAAAAAATAACATCCTGTGGAAATGAGGGTGAGCCAAAAATTATAAATTTTAAGGAGATTAAAACCTTTAGACAATGTGGGTCTCTTCTACACATGAGCTGAGGAGTTTAAAAGAGCCTGGGGGACTCAGAGCAACAAGCTACTGTTCACACCTGCATAGTTATTTGAGATGATAATTTTGGGTTTGTTTTGCCATCTGGTGGCTTATCTAAGCATGGCATCCAGAATGCCTATTCAGCCTTCTCACCTCACCCTACTCTCTTTATTGCCCACCAAAGCAAATTGTTCCTGTGAGTGAAACACAGCATAGGTTTTACAATTTTAATGACAGAGAAAATACCATGGGTGCCATTGATTTAATCAATCAATGAGTGTTTACTGAATTATAGAATGCCAGAGCTGAAAGAAAACTTAGAGATCATCTAATCTAATTTCCCCATTTTAAATAGAAGTCAAGGGTCTCATCCAAAATTATGCACCTTGTAAAGGATGAAGTGAGGACTTGAAGCCAAACTTTCCATGAGTCAAGTGTCAGACACTGTTAGATCCTAGAGATACAAAGGCAAAAGTGAAATAGTGTCTGCCCTCATGGAACTTACATTCTAATGGGGGAGAGCATATTTTCATATAAAATTATACATGCACTACAAATATAAGATATCCCAAAAGAATTAGTAAAATGTAAGCTTTAATAACTTCATAAGTGTAAATATTGTTGTTATTTGAAGTTTGTTCTTTTCTTTTTAAAATTTTTTCAATTGTATTTTATTTTTTCCCAAATACATATAGTTTTCAACATTCATATTTGTAAGACTTTTTGGCTAAATTTTTCTTCCTTCTTTATTTATCTCTCCCCTCCCCAAGAAGCAAGTAATCTGATCTAGATTAAATATGTGCAATTCTTTTAAACATATTGTCATATTTGTCATGTGCAAGAAAAATAAGACCAAAAAGGAAAAAACCATGAGAAAAAAAAAACAAACAAAAGGTGGAAATACTATGCTTCGATCTATACTCATTCTCCATAGTTCTCTCTTTGGATATGGGGGCATTTCCATTCCAAGTCTAATTGTCCTTTGTTCTTGAAGAGCACCATGACACCAAGGAGGTGATGCCATTACATGCAAGTGAATTGGATTTAAGTGAGTGAGGGCTGTACAAAATCAGCCATCTGGGTGCAATGGCAAGATATAGATTAGGATGACTGGAGATGGCCTGGAAGTAGTGGGAAACATTGACCTTTTTAAACTAGTCTTTTACAGGCTTCAGTTTGAGGCAACATCCAATTGGTGATTAAGGCCAAGTAAGAAATGAGGTAAAATGGCCTCTTTTGCCTAATGGCAAAAAAAAATCTTTCTGGGAGGGGAAAATCCTTAGAATTTCTAACCAAAACAGAAACAATTGTTATTTGTATTCACTCATAATTTATATTCACACATAAATGCTACAAATATGCAAAACCCATAATCTGAAAAATTAATTATTCAAATTTCTCTTGGATTCAGTTTTGTGGATTTTGACTGACAAATTAAAGTGTTTTTTTTTTTTTAACATAGACAGTATAATATTATCATATATTGCATGCAACAATTCTGGATGATGTTTCTCAGATTAGTCAACTGGTAAAAGTGTTCCTTTTGCCTCCCCATCTACCTAATCTTGGCCTCCCCACTCACTTAATCTATCTTCATTAGGCTTTTTCTTGTGGGTTCATGTCACAACTGTCATGTCTGCAGCAAAAATTTGTTCTTTGAATCCTCTTAAAACTAAGATCACAAATGCAATCCTTTTTGTCACTAAGTAGCAGCTACTATTTTTAAAAAGTTTGGAAATCAACTGGAGTAATTTATATATGTGTATATATATATATGATTATATATACATATTACAAAACAGTAGTTATATTGAATTTTAATAAGAAATATCAAGAACTAAAAATTTAAAATAATTTACCTTTCATATATTGCTTTTTATAAGTTTGTAGTATTTATTCTTCTTAAATATAAGACATATATACACTTATATTTAAACACTGTGTTTACTTTTGAGACATAAAGTAGTTTTTAGAGGTGATATATTGGCAGTTGGGGAGATTAGGAATCTTTATGTGTAAGGAGTTATGAAGAAAACCAAAGGATTTGAACAGTTGTTGGTGAGGAAGCAGTATATTTCAGATATTCAGAACAAAAAGTAGGTCAATACAGCCATACAATAGGCTAATATGACCATTCATAAAAAAAGGAATTTTATTAGTATATGACCACTGTGTATGCTACAATTTCTTGGAGTGATGGGTAAGAATTGGATTTCAGGTGAACACCAAAGATGGATGAACAGCTCTGAAAAGAACTCAACAAATTCTCACACCAGAGGTACTAGTCTTCTCTGAACATCTCCATAAATCAGGCTAAACTAGGTGGAGGGTAACCAATATGCTTCAAACCCATTAATGAATTAGGGGGATGTCTAATTTACATGTAGAGACCGCTCCCAATGAAATGGACAGATGAAAACAATTTGTTCGAATGGCCATGATAACAGCTTCATGAGCTTGGTCAAACACTGATGACCCAACATCATTCACTGAATTCTGGTCTATCTTCAGTTGTCTTGACTTTTGTCTTGCCACTGGACTTTGATGATTCTGAAAGAGAGTAAATGCAACTCTACCTCATTTAAATTCATGTGCCCAGTGAAGATATCACCCTATTATGTCATTGGTTTCTTCAAAAAAGGACAAACAAACAAAAAACAACAAGGATTCTGTATAAAGTCACTACACGAAGAGGTCTATGTTTAAGCTTACATCTCTCATGGAAACTATATTTGTGGGAAGGAATAAACTAGGTTCTTAAGAAGCAGTTTCGTATTAATTGTCTTTACCATGTTTTCTTCTTCTCCTCTTCTTTCTCCTTTTTCTTTTTCTTCATCATCTTTTTCCTCTTCAAAAAGCCATTTGTTTTATTTTTTATTTTTTGAAATATATCTCTGAAAAGACAGGCTTTTAAAAAAAATGTGTTTCAATTGAAGCTACTTGACTATACCCCTGGGTATTTTAAATGATCTAAAACAAGATTGGCTAATATTACTGGTCCATAGTATAGTTTATTTTTCATTTTTGAGTCTTTTTTTACTTGAACTTTGTTTGTGATCATAATTACTATCCCCATTTTTTGCATACTAAATTCTACTCCTGCTCTTTATTTTATCATTTTTGTGTAACCCTCATTTTTGTTTCCTAAAAGCAACATTGTTGAATTCAAAGTTTTAATCTGTTGTTTCCATTTTATGGGTAAATTCATCCCATTCACATCTATATAATTACTTGTATATTTTTCTTCTTCTGATTTTTCCTTGCTATCCTCACCCTATTTATTCTATTTCTCCTTACTCTAACTAACCCCCTATGAGTCTCTCCCTTATTCTCTCTTCCCACTCTATCCTCTCGTCCTCTTATTCCTCAATTTAAAAGACATACACACACACATATACATACATACATACAAAAAGAAAGGGGGAGGGAGGGAGAGAGAGACAGAGACAGAGAGAGAGAAAGAGAGAGAGAGAGAGAGAGAGAGAGAGAGAGAGAGAGAGAGCTTTCTTTAACTAAATCCAGATGAGAATAAGATTCTAGCACTACCTGTCCTCCCCTACTAGCTTTTTCTGTATGGATTTTTTATGCCTCATTTGTATGAGATAATCACTCCTTTTAATCTCTGCCTACATATATCTATATATCTATATCTATATCTATCTATGTATAGAGAGAGAATCACTCCTATCATACTCAGCTCAACCCACACCTTTCTTTCAAACTGCCCAAATAATTATGACTATTATTAGAGTACTGCTAATATTTTCATATATACAAAGTAAATAAATGACCTTATTGAGTCCCTTATTTTTCCTGAATGTCATATGTTGTTTTCCCTTAAGTTCTGGGGGTTTTGTCACAAAAACCAGAAAGTCTTTGAGTTCATTAAGTATCCATTTAGCATTATACTTAATTTTGCTTGGTAAGTTACTTTTAGTCATAACTCAGCTCTTTTGCCCTACAGAATATAATATTAAAAAACCTATGGTTCTTCAATGTAGTAACTGCTAGGTCTTGTGTAATCCTTTCTGTAGATCCATGATATTTAAATCATTTTTTTTTTCTTTCTTGTTGCTTCCAATATATTCTCCTTTGCCTGGGAGCTTTGAACTTGACTATGATATTCCTGTAAGTTTTCCTCCCAGGATCTCTTTCAACTGGTGATCAATGAATTTTTTTTTCTATTTCTACTTCTTGTTCTAGAATTTTAGAGCAATTGTCCTTGATAATTTCTTGTAATGTTATATCTTGATTCCTTTTTTATTTTAATTTTTCAGGTATTCAATATTTCTCCTCAATATGTTCTCTAGATTGATTTTCTGATGAGATGTTTCACTTTCTCCTGTTTTTTCATTTTTTTAAATTTTTATGATTTTTTAGTGTTTCAGAACATTATTAGTTTCCCTTTGCCCAATTCTAGTTTTCAAGGAATTATTTTCCTCCTTAAGATTTTGATTCTCTATTTCCAGTTGACTTTCTTTTCATAGTTTTCTTGGATTGCTCTTTTTTTTCCCTTAATTTTTCCTTGGTCTCTCTTATTTGATTTTTAAATTCTTCCAAGAACTTCCAAAAATTCTTTTTGTTCTTGGAACCATTTGACATTTCTCCTTGAAAAAAAAATGACCTTTTTATAACTCCATCATCTTCCTCTGAATATGAATCCAATTTTTCTCTATCCCCATAGTTATATCTATAATTGGGTTCTTTCTCCTTTGCTTACTCATTTTTATTTATTTTTTGTTTTTTTATTTTGTTTTTAGCAGGTATTAGTATAAACAAGTTGTATTCCTAAGGTATGGACAATGATGCCCCAAGCCTCAGGTCCTTTTTACTGTTATTTTCTGAGTTCTGTCTCAGGGTCCAACTTTGGGCTCTCCTAAGCCCACACTCCTAAACCACAGCTAGGGCTCCCACCCATACTGTACTACAATTAAACTGTGCTCCTTTTGGTTCTCTCCAGTAGGTGCAAACTGCAGCTGTCCTCTCTGCCCCAAAACTGAAACCAGAAACTCTGCTCTCTAGTAAGTAAGTATCCACAGCTCTCCACCAATCTGCTCAAGCACATCTGTGCTTGACATTTCTCAACTGTGGACAGTCCTTCAGCATTCTCCTACTTAGCCCTCAGATCCTTCAAACAGTCTTGAGATGAAAGTTTCTAAGGATGAGGCTGCTGTGCAACCCATCTGCCCCCAGAGCTTGTCGTTATGGATTCTGCAGAGTCCACCTGAAGGTATTTGCAGTTCACTCAGGGCAAACGTCAACTCCTGGAAGTCGAGTCTTTCCTGAGGTCTTAGGAGGATTACTGCTTTGCCCTGTTTTTTTTTTTTTTTTTTTCTGCTGCTCTGAGGTGATGACTTGTTGTTTTTTTTTTCTTTTTTATTGTGTAGGAATTTTGTAGAACCAAAAGTTTTCTGACATCCTCTGCCATTTCCCCAGAATCTTCTCTCTTAATTTTTTTTTAACTGCTACTCCTATTTCCTCATATGGCACACTGAAGAACTGTGTGAATCCAAGTATGGTAGATTCATTGTCATTGATGGAAGAAAATAATTTGTTATAGAAATTTGTCAGATGTTTTCATCTGTCAAACATACCGTTTCTTCTTGTTTTATGAAGCAATATTACTTGCTTGTTGATAATCCAACTGTACACAGGTAATTAATTTGGAAATGACTACTATACAAGTAATGTCATTTCCTATCTTTTGGAATATAATCCACATATAACTTGGGACACATATGTTCCATCTCTCCTTTTAAAGAAAATATTCATCTTTACAGGCACAAGATTTCTGTGTAGTCTACAAGCTTTTGCATATCTCATTTCTTACCGTTGAACTACATTGTTTTCCAACATACTTTTCCACTTTCTTCCCCTATATCACCTTTGTATTTAGGTCACTAAGAATCTAAGTACATGTTTATTTTAATTTGGAGGCTTTTGTAAAACCCTCCTTATATTCTTTCTACCTCTTTTTTATGTTAGTGCATAGGATACAATTATCTTCATGGTAGTCTTTTTCTTTTAAAAAAAATCTATATATGTATGTATATATATACATTCTTAATAAAATTTTATTTTTCTAAATATATGCAAAGATAATTTTCAACATTCACCTTTGCAAAATCTTGTGGACCAAAATTTTCTCTTTCTTATCCCCCTTTCCTCCTCCCCATGAGAATACCAATCTAATATAAGTGAAACTTGTACGGTTCTTCCAAACTTATTTCCATATTTGCCAGTCTGTTAAAAAAAATCAGATCAAAAGGGGAAAAACACAAGAAAAAAAAAACAAGCAAACAAACAACAACAAGTTGAAAATACTATGCTTTGATACACATTCAGCCTCCACAGTTCTCTTTCTGGATGTGGATGACACTTCTATCACAAGTCTTTGGAAGTGCATGGTAGTCTTTTCACTAATGGTGATGTATCCTGTGTTTAAAACAGCTTTACTCTAAAATTTCCTGAACTTTTTAAGGTACCAGACTAGCATGCAGAACTGACTTGTTCAGAACTGTTAATGTAAAATTATTGCCAGAAAATCGTTAATTGTTTGTAGTATAGAGTGGAACATTTACAATGAAAACTGGAGACTGTTTTAGTGCAACAATAACAGGCATCGAGGTAGAGACCATATGAGCAATGGATTTAGAGTATAGAGATTCTGAGTGAGGATCACTCTGTGACAACTGATTTGAGGACCCCTACACTTTCTCTTTGGGGATAACAATGTCTCTATTTGTAGGGAGGGCATGGTGGCTTAGATACCAAAAATCCCAAAGAAAATCTGATGGTAATTCACTCAGAGAAGAAAGTGATAAGTGGCAAATATGTTGCAGGAATGAAGTAGGTGGGCAACTGACCCTAGGATATATACAAGATGGCATCAGAACTTGGATCCTCTGGCAGTCCACTGACCAAGACCTAGGGAGCTGGAATAGATGTTAGTGAGACAATCTCTCACTGTGAAAATAGAATGTGCTCTTCTAAAAGATAAAGTGCTAATATACAGTAGAAGGGAAGTACCAGAGTGATGAAAAGAAGTCGGAGTTTTGACCCAGAATCTTTTAAATTCTGATTCTAGAGTATATTGAGTACATGTACTCTAAACTATATAATGTGAATGTATGTTTCTTTGGTCATACAACATAGGGAAAGTAGGTAAGGATCTTATTGGCAAATGAGGTCATGAGACATCTTGATCACATTATCAAATACTGTAAAAAGAGCTCATAAAATTGATCAAGAATCTTTTGTAATCAATATTCCTTTAGCTCCTTACCTTTTAAATTACAGATCAAATGAAGAGTAACTGGGGTCAACATTGGAAAGCTAGGAGTGTTATTCCAGCTTATTCTCAGAAATCCAGGCAGGCAGCCTGTGTTTGCACATATGCAAAAGAGACTACATTCATTTACTGATAATTTATGTAGAGAATGTCCTCTGAATAGCTAATCTAGAGCACACCCTTGGTAGGCAAACAGAAACTAATGTCTGCCCACCTATGTAAGGCACAGGTGCTTCTGTATAAGAAAGACTCTTACACTTTTCATGAGTGCTGTAATATGAGATGACCAAGTGCCTTATGAAATGATATCTGTTGTTGTCCTTCGCCTCATTATAAAACCAATCCTGCCAATTTTTTTAAAATTTGCTTTTCACAAGTAAACCTGTGAAACATCTTTTCATTTTACTGTAATTTTCTTTTGTCTTTAGTTTTCATTTACAACAAGAAAGTCAAGATTAGTGTGATTTGATTCCTCCAAAATTTTCTATTTTTTGGGTATAAGACAAATGACTCACAATTAGGGTATTACTGTTTATAGACAACATTAAAGTTGGGATTTTGAGTAATGTCAGAAAAAAATCTCTACTCTGCCTTTAGTCTATGTGAAGTAATTTAACTTAGTTTTATTTAACATAAGTTAACCTAATTCTAAGTCATTTCTGACTTAGATATTAGATATTGCTGTTACAATTTTAAAGTGGCATTTATAGGAATCTTGAAGAAGATCACAATAGATTTAAAATATAGACTGGGGGTTAACATTCTGTAACAATCATCCCTCAGTCTCTTCATAGACTTCTGCCATTAAGGTTACAAAGGAGGTCCTTCCTGTGGTCAGTATCTTAACTTTGAATTACTAAAAAGGATTATATTTTCTAAGGGTATTTGTGTTAATTATTCAAGTAAGTAGAGAAGCACTCATATGATAATTTTATCTCTTTTTTTTAAGGGGAAAAATTTTTAAGCAGAAGAAATATTATTTTTAAATACAAACAATAGGTTTTAAAATATGCTTCTATTGTACTATCTGACCCTCTTTCTGCCATTCTGCCACAGTTGTTACCAAAGCAAAAGGGGGGTATTGTAAAGAACTGAGGGTCATTTTGGATTTTCCGTTGTTTCATGGGTTGCCATAGTCAAGGCAAGCATGAAGTAAAACATCACCAGGTAATGATAAACCTCTCCATATGTAATTAGACAGACACTGGAATGTAGACCTAGTATATGACTATAACTGTATTTGAAGTCATTCCAAGAAGTAGATTTTGGGTTCCCACTGTTCTAGTCCTCAAGAACTATGGGTCAGTTTCATGCTTTGATGAGGTATCATGATAGGACTTTGTGGAGGAGCAATATCTTACGAGGAAATTAAAGATGAGCTTAATTAAATGAAGCTGCTTTAAAAATATTCTTTGCATGGGGTGTGTGTGTGTGTGTGTGTGTGTGTGTGTGTGTGTGTAATGTGTCTATGGTCCTACACACAGAAGGCAATGACTTGAAAAACTTGAGGGAGGGAACTGACCTGTTAGCCAGGTAATTTACCTAGCATTCCCAGGTTCTGGGATTGATTCCTGACCTGGAATTGGAAAGGGATTGGGGGAAGAGGAGAAGTAGGACCTTTCCACCACCAGCAGTAACTGCTAACCGACTACCAACAGGAGGATAAGCATAAGAGGCCTGAGAGTGACAGAATAGTTTTTCTCCCTAACCTCACAACCAAGTCTGAAGGTCCTGCTTTCAGCTTTACCTTTATAGCTATCATCCGAGAAGCAGTTCCTATGGAGAAGGGGCCATCCATCTCCACCAACTGTCAATCAACTGCCATTCACAGCCGCAGGCAAGATAGCTTAGCTCAAGCAACAAGGCACCCTGAGGGAAAGATAGGAGGCTATAGGTGCTGAGAAAATCAGACCACCTTGGCCATCAGACCATTACCACCTTGGCCATTATTTTCCCCAAACCTGATGAAGATAGCCCAAGATTTTGAACCCAAGACCCTTGAGAACAGCAATGCATCTAGCACACTTCTCATAGTCATTAATTTGGGAGGTAACTCGACACTGATGCAACCTAGCTGATGTTATAGTTGCAGCTACTAAGGACCTAGAAAAAAAAAGTTCTTGCCACCCAAGTCCTTGGCATTGTTATATAGTTCAGCATCAGTAACTGAAATGATTTTATCAGTAGAAATGATATTAAAGAAAAGACATTAACATTTGTTTTGTAGCCGCACCCTAAGAATCATGGAACTTTTCAATCTGACTTGCAACTAAAATCTTCCATACACATTGTCTCCCTCATTAGAATGGGAGTTTTTTGAGAGCTTAACTTTTAAGTTTAACTCTTAACTTTTATATCAGTAAACACTTTACACAGTACTTTGGACAGAGTAAGTCTTATTAATTCCCCTCTTCCCCATTCACTCATTCATTCAAACTATTTTCGAGAATCAGGGTTTAGACCTCTGTAGTCTGGGACAAGAAACCATAATGACAGGTTCCCCTTTCCCCTACTCTCTTCTTCTTCGCTCTGATCTCAGATGAAGAGGTGGCCCTTCTTGCCATACATTTACCTTAGATTCCCATTTTCAACAGATTGTCCCCAGCATCAGCTCCATTTTCTTTCTTATCTTCTTATCTCTCCCTCCTTCCCTGAAGTGTAAATATGTGTCTTTTCATCCTTCAAAAAAATGAACACCAACAAACTCATTTAATCCTATCATCCTATTAACCATGGTCCTATAGCTTTTCTCTTGGTTAAAGTCAAGCTGTTTAGTGCCTTTATTCCCTCTCTCCTCACTCTTTTAATACACTTACTACTGTCTGGCTCCTTAATCTCATTAGTTAGCTGAAACTGCCCTCCCCAAAGCTCTCAAAGATCTCTCAATAGACAAATCTCATGTTTTATTTTTTTTTCCAATTTTAATCTTGACCTCTTGTTGAGTCTGAATTTGACACTGTTGGTCACATACTTGAGTATTCTCCTTTTTTTTTTTTTTTTTTTGATACTTGTGTCTCTTGAATCTCCTTCCATCTCCATAATTGCTTCTCTTTTGGTTATGCTGGATTCATACCATGCCTAATAATCATGGATGTTCCCTAAGACTGGGCCATAGAATCTCTTTTGTCCATTTTATACTATCTTAAAGACTGCTTTATGCTATACTTGGTGATATCATTAGCTCAATTATCTCTCTGTAGATGATTCTCAGATCTGCCTATTTAGTCATATTCCCATTTCACCATCTAGCTTTCAGATGGATATCCCTATGCATATCAAATTTAACATATCCAAAATAGAACTCTTTATCTTTTCCCCAAACCTAACTTCCTCTCTTCCTAACTTTCCTATTACTGTCAAGGGCACTACTGTCATCCCAGTTTCCCAGAATTGCAATGGATGTCATCCTCAACTTCTTATTATCATCTTCAGATCCAATCAGTTGTCAAATCTTGCCTTTTCTATTTTCTTTTATATGTCTCTTCTCCACTCATTCGGCTACCACTTTAGTTCAAGCCCTCATCTGTCATACTTGGACTGTTGTGATACTCTATTGTAGTATTATGTATGGGCAGCTAGGTGGTATAATAGATAAAGGGCTATGTCCAGGGTTAGGAAGACTCATCTTCCTCAGTTCAGATCTGACCTCCAACACTTTCTAGCTGTGTGACCCTGGACAAGTTACTTAACTGTGTTTGCCTCATCTGACAAATGAGTTGAAGAAAATGGAAAGCCATTCTGGTATCTTTGCCAAGAAAACCTCAAATGGGATCACAAAGAGTCAGATATGACTGATAATGACTGAACAACAAATTGCAGTAATGCAAAATCTGGTTTCCCAGCCTCAAATCTCTCCTTAATTCACTCTATCCTCCATCAAGGTACTAAATATAATGGTAACTGATGGTGTGTGGTGGATAGAATTCTGGGCCTGAAGTTAAGAAGACTTGAGTTCAAATCTAACCTTAGATCCTTACTAGTTGTGTGACCATTTAATTTCTTTTTGCCTCATTTTTCTCAGTTGTAAAATGGGGATAATAATAACACCTTACTTGCAAGGTTCTTTTGGAGATTGAATGACAATATTTTTTTTTACAGTATTTAGCACAGAGTAGGTACTAAATCAATGATTATTTCCTTCCCTAAATAATTTTCCTAAAGTATATGACCATATCACCCCTTCATTTATTAAAAATGGCATGATTCTCTACTGGATCAAATACAAAATCCTCTGATATTTAACATATTTTATAATCTGACACTTTTTTTCCCTTTCCAGTCTTCTACCTTCCTCTCATTTACATACTCTATGATCTACCCAACACTGACTTACTTGCTTACTTACATCTTTCATTAAAGTCACCAAAATTATTTTCCCAAAAGATTCTGCAATGTCATCCTCTCTCCTTACTCAATAAATTTGGGTGGATAATAGGAACCAGCCTTTTTTCCAATCTTCTTACATCTTAGTACCTTTCAATGATACTGATTTACTTTCAGCTCCACCAACATGATTCCTGATTTCTTGGTTTGAGACATTTTTCATATATCTGGAATCTACTTCCTTCTCATCTCTTCCTCCTTCTAGCTTTTTTGGTTTCTTTCAAGTCTCAACTAAAATCCCATCTTCAACAGGAAGCCTTTCAAATTCTTCTTAATTCTAGTAACTTATACTGTTAATTTTTTCTTGTTTATCCTGTATAGAGCTTATTTGTATGTATTTTTTTTCTTGTTATCTCCCCATTAGCCTATAAGCTCTTTGGGGGAGTGACTTTTACTTCTTTTTGTATCCTAGTGACTAGCATAGTACATGGCACATAGTAGGGGTTTGATAAGTGTTTATTAAATAGCTCCCTTCCCTTTTATTCCTTCCTAGGGAAAAATTTTATGTGTACATGTTCTATTATCGCTGATTCTCTGATCCAATTCACTCTGTTAGGTTGTTTGAGAGGCAGTTAAGGTTAGACAGCAAATGTTGGAAGCTTGTTTTTCCCCCCAGTGTTTACTTTTTGTCTTAGTCTTTAAACCTGTGAAAAAATTTGTTGGCTGACAGACGCTTCAGGCTTTTTGATTACCAATGACTTGAATAAAAGCACAACTATACAAACAATAAAATATGAGAGACATAACTAACACACAAGAGGATAAAGTTTGAATTCAAAAAGATCTTGACAGGCTCCAGGACTGAGCTGGGGTCAAATGCAATAATGTTATTCCTTATTGCAGGGATATTACAGGGATAAATGTAAAGAATCATACTTGGGCAGCAAAAAAAGATCAATTTCAAATTGTAAGATGGAGGTGCCTGATTAAACAGTGGTTGTTCTGAAAAAATGTGAGAGTTTCAGATAATTGTAAGCTCACTCTATTTTGGAATTGTAATATGACAGGCAAAAAAGTGAATGCCATTTTAGAATAGCTTAAAAGAAACATCTTATAAGAATAGGGAAATGATACTTCCAATGTTTTTTTGCCCTTGTCAAACCTCATCTGGGGTCTTATGCACATTTCTGGGTGCGCACATATATAAGAGTATAAAAGGGACATTGATAAATTGGAGAAAGTCCAGAGGAGAGCAACAAGGATTCTGAAGGGATTTTTTTACATCATGTGAAGAATGAATGAAGGAACTGTTTAGCTACAGAATGTGTTTAACTAGAGAATAAAAGACTCTGGGAGATAGTATAACTGTCTTCAAGTATTTGAAAGATCATCATTTCGAGGTGGAATTAATTTATTCTTGTCAGCCCCACATGACAGAAGAGAGTATGATGGTAGAAATTGCAAAGAGGAAAATTTAGGATTGATATCTTAATAATTGAAGTTGTACAAAAATAGAATTGGCTATCTTAAGAGGTCAGATCATTCTCATTCCTTGGAAATTTGAAAGCTAAAACCAGATGACCTCTTCAGAAAGGATATTCTAATGGAGAGTCCTTTCTTATATGGGTTGGACTGAATGGCCACTGAGGTCCCTTATAATTTTCAAATTCTATGATTCTGTAATCTATTAATAAATTCACATATAATGATAAGGAGAAGATGAGGAATTTCCTTCTTTTGGAGGATATTTTGCCCAGTGAGGCTGGATGAGGGCAAGAGTTGCAGAAGCAGAAAGGAAATCAATATTATTTCTCATATATCTTGCAAAAGAACACCCAATACTAAATATAGTAAACTTTCTGGGTTGATTTTTTTTCTTCTCATTTGTAAGAAAGAAAAGAGAAAAAGCAAGAAAGGAAGAGAGAGAAAGAGAAAGGTAGGCAGGAAAGTGGAGAGAAATAAAGAAAGAGAAGGAAAGGAAGGGAGGAAGAAAGAAAGGAAGAAAAAGAAAGAGTCTTACAATGGGAAAAAGAAAGACTCTAGTTTGAGATATTTGGAGCTGCTGGCTTTCCCCTTGCTTCAAAAATTTTACCTCTAGAAGAAAAGAGGATGTGTATGGATACTATAGTGAACTAGTTGAAAAATATCAACTGGGCATGAATGGTTATCATATCAATGTTATCATAGCAATTTAACAGCTTATTAATGTTTAAACCCTCTAATTCTTTCTACTTGGTAGTTAGATTTGTATAATTTTAAAATCAAATTAGTTTTCAGACTTACTGCACTATAAATGTTACTCACTTAAGAAACTTTGGTAACTTGACAGTTTACTGTACAAATTTTAATTTTTCAAATATTCATAATGTGATTTTTTTTTCAGACCACACTAGAAAGAGTTTAGAATGAATCCAACCGTTCTGGAGAGCAATTTGGAACTATGCTCAAAAAGTTATCAAACTGTGTATACCCTTTGACCCAGCAGTGTCACTACTGGGATTATAGCCCAAAGAGATCTTAAAGGAGAGAAAGGGACCCACTTGTGCAAAATTGTTTGTGGCAGCACTCTTTGTAGTGGCAAGAAACTGGAAATTGAATGGATGCCCATCAATTAGAGAATGGCTGAATAAGTTATGGTATATGAATGTTATGGAATATTATTGTTCTGTAAGAAATGAAGAGCAGGATGATTTCAGAGAAGCCTGAAGAGACTTACATGAACTAATGTTAAGTGAAATGAGCAGAACCAGGAGATCATTGTACATGGCAACAAGAAGACTATACGATGATCAATTCTAATGGACTTGGCTCTTTCCAACAATGAGATGATTCAGATCATTTCCAATAATCTTGTGATGAAGAGAGCCATCTACACCCAGAGAGAGGACTGTGGGAACTGAGTGTGGATCATAACATAGTATTTTTACTCTTTCTGTTGTTGTTTGCTTGCATTTTGTTTTCTTTCTCAGTTATTTTTTCTTCTTGATCCAACTTTTCTTGTGCAGCAAGATAACTATATAAATATGAATACATATATTGAATTTAACATATATTTTAACATATTTAACATGTATTGGATTACCTGCCATCTAGGGGAGGGGGTGGGGGGAAGGAAGGGAAAATCTGGAATACAAAATTTTGAAAGGATCAGTGTTGAAAAATTCCCCAATATATATATATATTGTAAATAAAAAGCTTTAATTAAAAAAGAAAAAAAGCTTAGAAACACATGATACAGATTATCCCTTCTCTCTATTGCAGGTATGTATGTATATGTATGTATATATATATCATTGTATGGGGTGGAGGAACACCAACATCCAAGTCCTTAGAAGTAGCCATGTATAGATTCTTGGGCCAAGTGTATTGGTATACCCTAAGCAAACATTACCATTGGCCTTTTCTCTTATAGTTAAGTGGTTCCCAAAAAAGGATTAAGCACTTGGGGTTGATTTGGCAAGGTTTATTGGCCAATAGGCAAACCTTTTTCTACAGATCTGTAGGATCTCAACCAAGCTGTTTGGATTCATGTCTATAAGGAAGTAGTTTAACTGCTTAAAAGTTTAAAAAAAATTAATATGAATGAAGTCTCATAATATGATATGGGTTCATGCTCCTTAAGAAGGCTCCTTTAAGTCATTCAACCTCAATTACTAAAGATATATCATTAAAACATTTTTAAAATGCATAGAAGAGAGCAAATAGAGTTCAGAAGGGTACACACATAAGGTACCACTATATGAAAATCATATATATATATATATAATATATATTTATATTATATGATATATTTATATGTATAAAATCACATATATACATATATATGCATATATAATACATATATTTTAAAGAAGCCATACATAATGTTCATACAATTTTTTGGTTCTTTTTACAGCTTTAATTTTATAGTTGAATATTCAGAGTAGGCAGCAGCAGGGAAGAAACTTTAACCCTAACTCTAAATAGAGATAGAGAGATTGAAGATTATAGATAGGGAAAAATAAGTGGGGGCCATCTATTTGAGAAAAAGAGAGAGGATGAAATTAAAGTCATATGTAGAGAGGTTGGCCTTGGAGAGTTGAAGGGCTGTTCATCAAAGACTATAGGAGTGTTATAGAGAATTATGACAAGGAGTTGTGAGATAAGAAGATGAGGGAGCTCACAGTCAATAGCCTCCATTTTGATTTACTGTTTTGTTGATTGTCTAATTTAATAAATTGTTAGTAGTGCTTTTAAACTTAAAAGTCTGTATATATAACATTTATCTATATACCCTTGTATTATTCTGAAATGTTGCTTGAGCATGAGTATAGTAGAAGGCTCAGAGTATTAAGTAAGTCATCACTAGACTGAATGTCTGGTTGACGGTAGGCTAACAATAATAACTAGTATTTTTAAAATGCTTTAAAGTTTGCAAAATGCTTTATGTCTATTATCTATTTTGAGACTCAGGACAACCCTGTGTGGAAGGCCTTAAGAGAAAAGAGAAAGTTTGGAACAGTCAATAATAAATGTGACAGAATCAGTTGGAAGAATAGGATTGCCCTATGACAATAAGGGCCCAACTGATATTAGATAGTTTAACTAATTTACAATGTATTAAATTACAATCTAATTACAATGGATCCAGTCAGTTCAGTTGGATGACTTCCTTCAGCTCTATTCAGCAACACATGAGTAGGAATGGAAGAGATAGAGTGTAGGAGTAGCTCAAGTTTGGGTTTTGGTGAGCTATAAGAGATAATAAGATGAGGGAGAAGGAATGCTTATTTTTTTTTTTTTTGGTTTATCAATAAATGAATTTCTCTGGAAGGAAAGGGAGAGGGAGAGAATAGTGTAGACTCAAGCTGATTCTCTGAGGGGGAAGAGATTAGGAAGGGAAGAAAGTTTAGCCAAGAATAGTGGTAAGGACCTGGAAAAGTACTTACTGAGATGTAGAGGAGTGTAGGATGATAAAGACTTTCAAGAGGATTAAGGCATATGGAGAGGTGGAGTGATAGGAAATTTTGATCAACTTAAGGAATATCAGAATTCTTGACTGTGAAAACAGAATTCTCCTGAAAGGATAACATAATCAGAGTGTAACCATTGTAACCACTCCTGTGTATAGATCAGACAAAGGGGAATAGTTGGTCCTGGAATTTCAGATGAATGGGGAGTTTGGGATATTTGAGAGGACATCAACTGATGTTATTGAATTCTCTTAGAATAAGGGTCAGGATTGGGAAAAGAAGAGTGTAAACCAGGCATGTAAATCATGGGAAAAGTAGGGAGAATTTCTTGCAGGCTAAGTAGATAATAGCTAGCATAACTTGGATAAGGTGACTTGATTTTTCTCTCTAAATTCCCATGATTTCCCAGTTAGAATATCCTACCCAGAGCTGCCTTCCTGGGCAATGTCTTAAACTTCAAATTGATGTATTCTTCTTTGATAATCACCAGATACCCCTCCATTTTCTTAAAGACAGTAAATATTGGCTTTATTATTGTTTCAAAGTTTGAAGGATTAAACCAGTCAGTTCCTGGACCATTACCTGCTACTGACTCATTAATATGGATACTGACCTTGCATTAATCTAGAAGAGAGCGTTTTCCACTCCCCCTCTTTATTAAACAGATGAGGAAACTAGGTTGATTATGCAACTTGCACAAAATCACATAGATAATGAGCTCTAGAATTAGAATTTGAGCTCATGCTCCGTCACCAGAACCAGTTCGCTTTCTATAGTACCAGGTAATCTCCTAAAGGATTTATAGTACTACAGAGAAGAGAGTCAGAATGGAGAAGATTGTAGCCAGATCTGGGGTGATGGCCTGGGAAAGTACTGAAAGGGGGAGGTCACTGAAAGGATGATGAATAGATTTAGGAGGATTAAGGCATAGGGAGAGATAGAATGATAAGAGATTAGGATCAGATAAAGAAATTTCAGAATTCTTGATAGTGGAAGAATTCCAAACAGTCTCTTTTTCAAGTACTAACAAAGTCTGACCCTGCTTATCTTCCAAGATCAAACATGATTACGAGAGATGTTCCCTGCAGTATAACCCTAGACTTATGTATGGGCCATAATTTTATTTCCTGAACTCACTGCCACCTTGTGGATATTTTTAGCTTCGGCATCCTCTCCTTTGCCTTTACCAAACCTGAAGCATCTTAAGTTTTGCTTCATTTCAATTCTTTCATTTTCTTCATTTAAAAAAAAAATCTTTTCTTTTTTCCTTCCTTCCTCCTTCCCTCCCTCCCTCCCTCCCCTTCCCTTTCTCCTTTCCCCCTCCCTCTCTTCCTTCCTTCTCCCCTCTCCCTCTTTTCTTCCTTCCTTCCTCCTTCCCTCCTTCCCTCCCTTTTTCCTTCTCTTTCTTCCTCCTTTCCTTCCTCCCTTTACTCCCTCCCTCCTTCTTTTTCTTTCTTTCTTTCTTTCCTTTTTCTATCTTTTCACTTTTCTTTCTTTTCCTCCTTCCTTCTGTCTTTCTTTATTTTCTCTTTCTCCCCCTGAATATGTCAGCTCTTGAACAAGAGAATACTGTTTATTAGGAAATGTGTGTATTTGGATGGGAATAAAGGGGATAGAAGTGAGGGAGAGATACCATTCTCAGATATCTAATGGAAAATAATGAAATTTATTTAATTGCCACATCTGAACCTGGCATCAGTGGCTAGGACTCTCTTGGAGATAATGGCAGGATTCCTGTTCCCTAGACAGGGATCAGGAATTGTGGGTGCTCAATGCATCAGGGATGGTAACCAAGAGGGAATCACCTGTGTGAGAGGAGATTAGTAGTATGCAGCAGTAATTTTGGGAGAATTCTCTTTAAGTGTAACACCAACTGCTAGGAACTGTGGAACCCTATCTTTGGTGAATCCCTATAAGAGAAATCAAGGAATGGTATGCTGAGGCATGCGCCCATCTGCTAGGAGATTAGTTGAACCATAAGAAGAGTCATGATGGGGAGGGATTTTATATTTCTGTGCCCTTCTGAGAGCAACATTGAACTGGAAGAACAGCTGCAAGGAGGAAAGATGCCAGACCAGGCTAGCTGGATATCATTAATGGGACTTTCACAGAACTGAAGAAGGAATCTTCTGGGAGCCCTCTTTTCTCATGACTTTAAGTGATTGAGACACTATATAGACCTTTGAGGAAGATTTTGTGACACACTGAGAGTTTAATTCATTAATAAAACATTAATTAACTGCCTATTATGTGCCAAGCACTGCATTAAGTGTTAGGGATATAAAAAGAGGCAAAAGATAGTCATCAAGAAGCTTATAATCTAATGGGGAAAGAAACATAAAAACAAATGTATATTAGCATCTCTATATATAGAATAAAGAGGAAATATTTAACAAAGGGCAAGCAAACACTAGAATTAAGAGGGGTTAAGGAAAGCTTCCACTAATTTGCTGAGGGTCACATAGCCAGCATATATATGTTAGAGGCAAGATTTGAATCTAGGTCTTCTTAATGGGGAGGATAAGCTTTCTATCCATTCTACTATGCTGCTTCTCAGAGACTGACTCTTACATGTCTGTTTCCTTGTGAGCTTTTGTCTACCACACAATTCCACAGGTATTTCCCCCCTTTTATGATTCTACATGTTGAACTTGACTCCCTCTAGATTACTGCTCCCAGAATTTAGAACTTTGGTACTGTGGTTTATTTTTCCTTTTAATACTACAGTTTTCCTCCTTTCTTTTCTATTTTCATTATAGTATGAATTATCCACAATCAATAACAGTAATTCCATATTGGCCTGATTCTGATGATCCTTCCATATAAATATGAAACTCACCCTTACCTCAATTACTATGTCTCTGTTTCTTCCTCTATCCAAACCCTTTCCCAATTCTTCTTAATTATAGTGCCTGTCTGTCTTTCTCTTTCTTCGTATTTCCCAATGTTAAGCACATTGCCTAGCACATAGTAAGCATTTAGTAAATGCTTATTGACTAATTGAACCACTCTATTCAAGAGACATTATAGAAATAGGTATACATCATTCACATTATTGCAGCTCACCATTAGACACCACTAAATCTTCATTTTTGACATGTTGGTTGAGTCACTTTTTCCTTGCCTGTGTACAGCAAATTGTTTCAATTAAGCTTGGCTCCATTGACTTTCAGTTGGCAGCTCTTCCTGACTAGTTAGCTGGAACCCTGGGGGTCTCCATTATGCACTCATTCATTCACACAATGGGCACCAAGACCTATGTGGTGAAGGTTTAACCTGCTGTCAGATTTTCTGGAAAATGGTGAAAGTGGTCACTATTTGGCATATGCAGATACAGGCATATTTGTCAGCGTAGGCCCAGGATAGAAAAGCACATTGAAAAATGCTTCTGGAATAAAAACAAACATTGAGATGGAATATTTTTAAACCATATAAAAATGAACTAAAATTTTAGGAAACAAGTTCAGCAAAAACAAACAAACAAACAAAAAAACAAAAACTACAAATGAAATAAAAAAGAACTACATAAAAAACAAAACATGAATAACGCTTCAACAATTAGTTCATCTCAAGCATTTCATGAATTTCACATGACTCACCCACTTTTCCTCTATATCTTCATGATTACCATATCAGCAGTAATAATGCTCTGTTGTTCTACTGCCAAATATACATATCAACATAGCCATGACATTCCTGAATGCAAAATATTATACTGCTCATCCTTGTTTGTTGTTCCTATAATAAGATTAATTTTTGTTCCCTTACCCACCTCATATAATCTCATGCCACCCCCCTACATCCTTTCAATCAGTGGTTTGTTTTTTCTTTGAATACTATTGTTTTCTTCCTTTCTTTTCTGTTTTCATTATGATATGAATTATCCGTATGTTAACAGTAACTTTTTAAAGCTATTCTAAAGACATATCTCTGAACTAGATATGGAGTCTTCTTTGATAAATCAATCCTATAAGGACCCTAGGTTATAGTTTCTGGGAGAGGGCACTGAAAAATTGTTCAAAGATGAACCTTATCCCTTTGAAAAAGGGGACGGAGTGAGTAGGTAAGAAACCACTGCTGCAAACTGAAAACTTCCCTTTCTGGTGGATCATTAATAATAACTTGGAAAACAATCTGAGTTATAAAATCTATTAGCAAAATAGGTATGATAATCAGGTCAATGTACTCCCTATTGGATCAAAACCTTGTATGCAGAATGAGACAGATTTTTGTGTATGACAAATAATTAATCAAAAAAAAAGTACTTAACCAGGATATAAAATTAGGTAAATATTTGTAATTGGAGGGAAGATTAGGGACTTTGCAAGTTAGAAATCAGAAAAAGAAGTGTCCTATTCCTCCCCAAATATCTGTATAATCAAAGGAACATAGTAACCATAACTGAGTGACTAGGACAGGGCCAGTTTTCAGATATGACATGAGAGTTGATGTATAATTGTTAGAAATTCTTTGCATCAGTCTTCAGATCTGCCTATGTTTCTGGTTGGCACACCCTAGATCCTTGGTTAAGGGTCTCTAAGCAGCAGGTAGAGGGAGTACAGCTTTTCAGGCATTCAGGGCTAAGTTCAAATACTGCAATAAAAATTCCTATAATTGAATAAAATTTTCTTACAAGACAGAAATTGGACTAGATGCATAATTGAATAGAAAGGGAAGGAAGCTAGATCTAGAACTGAGTCACAAGATGGAGTTGGCATGGTTCACTCAATTTCAACACTTTTTATCCTTTTTTTGGATAGGCATTATTTTCAATGGTCATTTCTCTTAAACTATACTTGAAATGCTTTGAAACAGAATTGCCCATGTAAACAGATATCTAAATGGAACTCAGTTTTAATGGAAACTTGGGAAAAACTTAATATGTATCTTTAAATATATATTTTAAACAATATTCATATGAATAAAGTTTAATGAGAAGCAATTTATGAATCTAACAAACTGATTTCAAATGCACCTTTTCTCTTTGATGTTTCCCAGCGGTAAACCTGTATAGCAAAATGGACAATATGAAATACCTTGGCAGCAGTTCATTACTTGTATTCTCTTAGCTTAGCTAAGTTAGGAACTAACTTAGCTTAGTTCCCCCTATATGGGGAACAGGACAAAATGGTGGAGAAATGGTGTGGTTGACAAAGGATATGAGTGGGCCATGCTGCCAAGGGGTTCCTCAGAGGAGTTTCCTAAATACTAGTGGAGACTTGGTTCATGGTTGGCAAACAATGTATGTATGGTACCTGGGTGTGCTTCTATAGGTTTTCTATATCTATGAAATATGTCTACATATGTATACATACATATATGTATAATGGAGAGTACTACACCAAACAATACTGCAAAAAATGGAGATTATTTACATTCTAATAGCTAGGAAATGATTAGTTACTGATGTGGGAGGCATTTCTAAATCAGTTATCTACAATTAGATCATCAACATTTTTGGGCAAAGATCAAAAGTAATACCAGATCAGGAAAAGATATGACAGACAACTTGGGAAACAATAACCTATCTAAACAAATTATTGATGCTAAAAAATGGAAATGGATAATAGAACAGACATAGACAAAATATCACAATTCCCTAGGAAGATTTAACTGTTCTAAATCAGTTGCCACAATGAAGATACAAAAAGAAAAAATGTTTGCTGCACCTTTAGAAGCAAACTCTTGGATATCCTTCCTAAGTGGAGAAATATGACCACCATTTTAGAACAACAACAACAACAAAAACACTCCTTTGTAAAATCTGACTGAAAATAATGATGAAAGATTGAATTTTTAAGCAGAAATGACATAAAACAACAAGAAACCATGGTGAGGGAGGGGAACAAAATTATAGAAATCTTTTGAGAATAGACAAAAATATTCTATCAAGATTTCCAAATAAATTCTTTTTGTTCCATCAATAATAGTGGAATCATTATATTTGGACTCTATTATCATATTTCCCCAGTAAACTATGTTAGCAAGGAGACCATTACTAAAGAAAATAAAATGGCAAAAAACAGATGAATGAAAAAAAGTACAGTTTAAGGGTAAAGAAGGTGTTGAGAGATTGATTCTCAAGATCTGGAAGAGGAGAGGCTATCAAATGTTTAGGAAAACTCATAAATATTATTACTGAAAATGTGATTGAAAAAATCAATAATATGTCTAATTTTCTATCTTAATAAAACAATTATAAGAATAATCTACACACAAAAGGATTTTTTGTTGAAGGTATGAGAAGGTATCCCCAAAGGACCTGGATCTGATAGATAATGAGAACCACAATGTGGGAGTGAAAGGAATTTTATTAAAGGAGGTAAAGATTAAATGTAAGGGTTGGGGGATCATATTTCCAGCAACAGTAGGAATCTCCCTGAAAACTGCAGCATATGTGGGAACTTTGTAGTATCACTGATTTATTCAGAATAGAGACTTCAACAAGTCTATTTGAGCAGTCTTTCTCATTTAGATCTTCCCTGAGTTATACATTCTACAGAGTCAGGTATAGTTACCAGGCAGTTGTCACAAATAAAGGAGCTCTTCTGTCTCTAGACTTGCAGAGCAGATATTGCAAATAGTTCTACTGGCAGGTTTCAAGAACGGTCATTATTGAAGCACATGCATGTGTGTGTGTGTGTGTGTGTGTGTCTGTGTAATATATCTATATCTATATAAATCTATGGAGAGAAAGAGAGAGAGAGAGAGAGAGAGAGAGAGAGAGAGAGAGAGAGAGAGGAGGGGAGGGGAGAGAAGGGGAGGGGAAGGGGGGGGAAGGAAGAAAACAGATGGGAAGGGAGGGGAAAGGAGGGGAAAGGGAACTGGATTCATATTCTCTTCATCACTGAAGGACCCTTAGTTTGGGATCCAGACACATGACTAGGACTAGGTTCAGTGTTGAGGAACCTTCTCTCTAATGACAGAGGGTCTTGATGTCCTTTCCTCAAAGTGTTTGATTTGCTACATCACCTATCCCAATACCGTAGATAGAAAAATTAGCTTAAGACTTAGACTTAAGGCTTATGTCAAGATCTCCACAAATAAGGAAGAATTGTAATAGATATATTCAATATACTCTAGGAATCAAATACTCATAATATTTTAGTTGAATATTTAAAAGAATATTTAAAAAACTTCCTTTATAATTTCTCTAGAAATATGAAGAATTATTTCTGCAGCCCCAAACCCTTTTTATACTAAGAAACTGGATAGAATAAAGTTGAGGTCTTTTTTTTTCCTGAGGCAATTGAGTTAGGTGATCTGCCTAGGGTCACACAGCTAGGAAGTGTTAAGTGTCTGAGGCCACTTTTGAACTCAGGTCCTCCTGACTTCAGGGATGATGCTCTATCCACAAGTTAAGGCCTTTCTTAAGGAAATAGATAACCAAATATAACACTTGTCTAGTTATAATCTGCCTCCCTACCTCCTGTTTCTTTGGAGAGTGGTGATGGATTAAGAGTTCCAGAATGTGATATACATTTTTAGACAAGGCCAATATTTCCCATTTTGGGGAAGGGGCTGTGGAAAAACAGTCACATTAATGCATTTTTGTTGAGAGTGTCAATGGGTCCAGCCATACTAGAAAATTAAAATGAAAAAAGAAATCAGAATTGTGCCCTAAGAGTTACTAAACTCTGTATGTTGCTTTTGACAAAGCAACGCTTGGGATCAAAGAATGAGAAGAAGATGTTATATGTACAAAAATATTAATAGCAGCTTTCTTTGTAATGACATAAAACTGGAAACTAAGTGAATGGTTGAACAACTTATGATATATGAATGTAACTGAATATTATTATACCATAAGAAATTATTTTAGAGAAATTTATGAATTGACACAGAGTGAAGTAAACAGAACCAAGAAAACAATTTATAAAATAATGACATTTTAAGGACAAACAACTATGAAAGACTTTAGAACTCTGATCGACGCAGTGACCAAATGCAGTGATTTTAGGAATATCAAGTATATAATGTATACTACTCACTTGGTTCATGGATGTGCTGATGAATATTTAACAAACAGGTCTTTGGAAAAATGCATGCATAACATACTTTTAAGTTTAATTTTCATTATTAACATTTTCTTCATTACTTCCTTATTATCCAGGCAATCAACAAATAAATGAGATCCTGAATTGTAGCCAATGCCATTTCTGAAGTGTAAATGATTCCAATGGAAATTTAAAAATTGGCTCTTATTAGCCTGTTTGAATTGACTCCAGTACACCTCTGACCTAGCTCCTGTTTATTCTCTCTACTATGAGAGGAATAAACCCACCCTGATTCCTGGGTAGTGACCATGGATCTGGCTGAATGGTCTGGGGCCTGAAGAGATTGGACATTTAAATAAAGGGTCAGATCAGGACCAGTGAAGAAATTTTCCATTGCCTTCTAACACTTTTAGGGAATGTTTCCATGCATGAAAGAAAACATTTGTCCCCTGTTGAATAGATAACCAGGTTAAAGCCTTCAGGAGAACTACAGCAGTTGTGCAGTGGATCCTCTGGCATTCTGGACATGGTGCTGTGATGTTATGTTGTATTGGCCATAGATAATCCTTACTAAAGACAAAACAGTTAATCTTGCCCAGTTGGGCTTCTTATGCCAATGGGAGCCCCCACTTGACCATATAGACTTCAACTTAGCTCCAATTGACAAATTGGCCCTCATATCCCTTATTAGGACAAGAAGTTTGCTCCCTTTCAATCAACAGTTTCATTAACATGATCCAGCTGCCAAGATTAGGTAACTTACCTTTCAGAAGCCACTTTAGAAAGTACTCAGTGGCTCAGGATTTTCTCAGATATAGTTTTCAAAAAGACTTACGCAGTTATGGTTGACTGCTTTTGGACATAATTCCAGCTGCCCTTCTCCATCCCTTCCTTGTTTTTTTTTCCCCAGCAGAGAGTTATGTAGGCTTCCTCTAGGTCCTTATCACTTCAGAAGCTTCCATCTACCCTAAAGAAACTGTCAGCTTTCCCTTTAATTGACAGATCTCCTTTTCTCTGGATTTTTTCAGATAACTTCTTCCTAGAGAGAGCTTGGAGAATCAAAGGTTGATATAATGGGAAGATAGCTTATTTTCTAACAGCATGGGAGAGATGAAACTGTTGTACATAACTACAAATGTGTATTTTCTTGTATGAAAGAGATAATATCCTGACCATTGAGTTCCTTGTAGGAAGGTGAAAAAAAATCCTCATCCAAATACTGTAAAATAAGTGGGAAAAGCCCTGAATAAAGGCCTCTCTTGCTGCCACAAGAGGGCTCCTAGAGAGAAGGATATCTAGGTTTGTAATTAGGAATAATAAGGGGGTCATTGTACAAGGTGAGTCTTGGTATCAACAGTGTCATCAAAACAGACCATATACAAGAGGGTAATGGACTTTTAGCTCCAGAACTTTAGTCTTCATAAGATGAATCATAATTTTTAGTGTTTATTTTTTCCCATAGTCACTTCTCTTTTCAATTATGTTTTTTTTCCCCTCTTTTTTTCCCTTCAGTACTATGTCACGTTCTTCACATTGTTACGATTAATGTTGTCCATAATGGCCTTAAAGCCATTTAAATGTTGGAAAGTTCTCTAGAACAGTAGTGTCAAACTTGCAACCTCTGGACCATGAATGATCTGGAAAACTCCTGAGAACAATTTGAAGCAGATTAAAATATAATGGGGAAAAGTTTAGCAAAAAGAAATAAAAATACAATACAACATAGATAATGTTAATTTGTGATTTTCCAAGTGTTGGGGCCAGGTCAAAGTGGAATTCTCTGTAGAAGAGGTGTTCTTAACTTGTGGTCTGTGAACCAATTATAATTGCATTTCAATATCATTGGTTTTTCTTTATAATTCAAAGTATTTTGTTTATGCATTTAAAATATTTTTTTTCTGAGAAAAGGAACAGTAGGATTTACTAGAATGCCAAAGGGGTCTGTGACTCAAAAATATTAAGAGCCCCTGCTTTAGATGATAAGGTCTTCCAGATGCTCCTGGTTCTAGTAACATTATACTCATTTCCTCAATCTTTAGGACACTGAAGATACATCATCTCATAAGAGTATGATCCATTTACATAAAAAAAATTAGATGAAGAATGTCTATTGCTTGGGTTGTGATATATAATTGAATATGAAACTTTCTATTTTCATAGTATAGTATCTTGAACAAACCCAGCAAATGGACAATGAGATGGATCCAGAATTGTATAGAATTACTAGTTTGGTTGCCTTAGGAAATTTCAAAGTTCTTTTAATTATTCCAGATAAATGAATTGACCAGATGTCTCCCTAAAATACTTATCTTTTTAAACACCAATATTTTTTTCAATGATAGTATATAGATACAAGTCAGGGAATAGTATAGACTAGAAAATTTAAAATGAGGATCACTCAAAAGTCAGGGTAGAATTAAACAAACTGTAGCATAGTATGTTAAAGAATTACACAGAGATAATATAAAGAATGTCATCAAAGAAATACATGAGTAGGAAAAAATGGGTTGAGTACATGGAAGATAGCCCTGATTTTAGAGGGAAATTTTTATTTTATTTAGGCAAATTTCCCCCCTCATTCTTTCTTTTTTGGATTTCACAAATACAAATGTTTTACTTTGCAAAAACTTTTTGTATTTTATTAGGTAATAAAATTATTTTAATTAATAACTTTAAAAATATTAATACTTCTCAATAACATACCTAACTTATAAGTAAAGTAGGTAAGCAAAATAAACTGTGACAAAGACCATACTTAATAGCATGTGCTGTTCAGTTATGAGCAGCTTTTCATGACCCCCATTTGGGATTTTCTTGGCAAAGAATGGTCTGTCATTTCCTTCTCCAGCTCATTTCACAGATGAGGAAACTGAGGAAAAAGGGTTAAGTAACTTGCCCAGGGTCAGTGTCTGAGGCTAGATTTAAACTCAGGAAAATGAGTCTTCCAGACTCTACCCACTATATCACCTAGCTATGCAGTATTTCAAACCTATAATTTATCACCTCTCTATTGAAAGGACAGAGAAGTGTGGTCTTCAGATAACAAGACTATTCATTATACTTAATTTGAATTTTAATGTCCACTAATGTTTTCATTTTTAAATTTACATTATTGAAGTTATGTATACTATATATCATTCTTTTGGTTCTGCTTTCTTCATTTTACATCAGTTTGTAAGAATGTTTCCATGTGTTTTTGAACTCATATTCCTTACTTATAATGCAATAGTATTCCATCACATTCATATTCGTTTAGTCAAATCTTTTTAAAACTGTATTTATGACTCTGATGTGGGGGTTGTGAAATTATGATTTATTTATTATCATTAAATGTTTGATTTGCATACCTATATGCCAGGATTGCATAAAAGTATCTTAGGCAAAAAGGGGTCACAAATGGGGAGAGTTTAAGAAGCCCTGTTCCAGTCAATTTCATTTGATAGTGCTACTTTGTTTCCAGAGTATTGCTGTCACAAGAAGTATGTGTATTTTGGTACATGTGTAATTTTTCAATCTGTCTTTGATTTCTTTGGAAACATGAGTTCAGTAGGTTTCCTGGGTAATTTCTGGGTAAAGATAACTTAGTGTCTTTTCTCTAATAAAGCCAAATTACTCTCCAGAAGAACTGGACCAATTTCGAGCATTACCAAAAGTATATTAATATGTTTGATTTCTTATAGTGCCTCCAATATTGACTTTATATTTTATTGCCTTTGCCAATTTGATGGGTGTAAGGTAAAACAAAAAGTTGTTTTAATTAGTACTTCTTTTATTACTTGTGATTTGGAATATTTTTTCATATAGTTAATATTTATATTTCTTTTGAAACACACATGCATATATGTGTATATGTGTATATGTATGTAAAACATGTTTATATATTATATAATATATATGCAAAATCAGTTCAGAGGAAATATCTATCTACAAGTATCTATGTCTCACTATCTTTGTATGTATGTCTATGTATGTATGTATGTATGCATATATGTATCTATCTATCTATTAGTATAGACATATTTTTCCTTGAACTCTGTGATTTCTTCAGTGTGAGGGAGTCCTAGTGTAGAATTTCCTCTTACTGATGCAGTTAGAGAACCCCCTGATGCACTGAGTGGTTAACTGACTTGTCTAGAGCTTCATACCTATATCAGAGATGATACTTGGACCTACGTCTGTCTTCCTGTTTCCAAGGTACACCTTACTGCCCCTCCTATCTCTGTTTCCCCATTTATCTTAGAGATAAGACTTTTGTCAGATATTTGATGCATAGATTTCCACCCCACTAAGTATTTTTCCTTCTTTTTCCAGTTCTCTTAATTTTATAATTCCCCTACCATCCTTCATTGAAATTACTCTTTTAAAATGTTTTGCATGACTTTACATGTATAACCAAATCAAATTGCTTGCCTTCTCAAGGATGGGGGAGGGATAGAAGGGAAGGAGAACATTTGGAATCCAAAATTTTTTAAAAAATGTTAATTTATTCTATGTAATTGGGAAATATTTAACAATATAAATTTTTTTAATTTAAAAAAATTACTCATTTTTATCTTTTCTATTCTTCTCTATCTCTTGTTTGGTTATGAATTAAATATGCTCCCCAAAATTGGTTGTGGAATATTTCACTACATTCTCAATTTTAAAAAATGGATCTCTACTTTTAATGCCACTCATATTGTCTTTAAAGACAGCATAATTATGGTTAGGGTGGCACACTTATAGTCAGGAAAGACTTGACTTTGTGATCTAATACAAATCATTCTGTTTCTGCCTCCTTTTCTTTATCTATAATAAGGGAGAATAATATTTCATTTATCTATCTCAGGAGAAAGAGCCTTTGGCAGAAATTCTTAACCTTGGATCTGTGAACTTAAAATTTTTAAAAAATGATTTCAATTTCATTTCAATATAATTGGTTTTCTTTGTAATCCTATGTACTTTATGCATTTAAAAACAGTATTCTGAGTCGGAGCTCGGCAGAGTGGGTCCAAAACATAAAAAAAAAAATTAAGAACTATTGCTATAGAGGATAGAGCATTTATTAAGTATCTGTAATATGTAAGGCACATTATAAATACATTTTCTCATATAATCGCATATATCTCATAATCCTCATATAATACATAAATTATGTATATATATATATATCATATAATCTTTACATATTATCTCACGATCTTTACTGGGAGGTAGGAGCTATTACAAGCCTTATTTTACAGTTGAAGTAAATAGAGAAAAAAACAAGTTTCTGTGGCAGAATCTGTGGCAGGTCTTCCAGACTAGGTGCAGCACCCTACACATTACAACTTGACTACACCACCTGGCTGCAGACATGGGTTCACTTCCGATCTCTGATCCAGATTGATAACCTCTCAGTTCTTTAGTCTATACTCTAAAAGCAAGGTGCAGAGCAGGTAGCTACCTGCATCGATAGAGGGCTTTCCCTTAACTGAAGTTCCTATGCTAATGAAAACCCAAGCCTGGCGTCTGTCCCTCCTCCCGTAACAAAACCAAAACTTATCTTAGGGGATTGTGGGAAAGCTGTGTATATGTTGTTGGTCAGTGGTGCGGTTTGGGGAGGCTGGTTGCTATGATTTATTATATTGATTGGTTTTTTAACTGTTATTAACCATGCTTGCATTCCAGAATAGGCTTTTACTTTGTTATAACGGATCATTCCTTAAATGCATCGATGGTCTCTCCTCTTGCAGGATAAGTTCACCTAAGGGGTGACTCCATCGGGAGGCACACAAGACCCTTTTTTTGCCAGGAACCACACGGCTTTGGTCCATGTTTCGGATACGGATGGAAAGGGGACACCTACTCCAACGGGGGCTCACCGTTGGTGCCGGACCCCAGCTTCCTTCCAGACCGACATTCCTAAGGAGCGGGCCCAGATCCCTCGCCCTCTGGCTTCCCTCCGAACCCACAGGGAACGATGGGACACGTAGTTCCCATCCTCAAGCCCTCTAAATCCAGATTTTCGTTGCCGAGGGTAGCCTTATCCTTGGGGAAAAGTAGGACAGCGGAAGGGGGAGCGCGTGCCTGGAGATGGGGCGAAGACCGCCGGCACGCTTCTTCTGGAACAGACCGAGAAGCTGTTACTTTTCCTGATTCACACCAGCACCCATCAGAGGCCGGGGCCCCAATGGCGGGCCTGGTGGAGGAGAACTACAATTCCCAGAAACCCCCGAGTCTACGGCACCCGAGGGACTCCTTCGCCGAACTCCCTCCGGGCCCCCGCCTCTCCCTGGTGCTTCTATAAACACACGGGAGAAACTGTCATGGACGGGGAGGAGGCCGCGGCGGCTGAGGGGGACGTTTGGGACCTCTCCTGGGACTCCCCGGCTCATTTCTGAACGGGCCTCTTCTCCCAGTGGCATCGGCATCCGACAGGGCTAGAGGCTAGACCCGAGGACTCGTAGAAAAAAATAAATCTCCGTCGTTCCCCGGAGGCGGAGCTGGCC
Organism: Sarcophilus harrisii; assembly: GCF_902635505.1. Lineage (NCBI taxonomy): Eukaryota > Metazoa > Chordata > Mammalia > Dasyuromorphia > Dasyuridae > Sarcophilus > Sarcophilus harrisii. The sequence goes on from NC_045430.1 coordinate 103,699,820, forward strand.
GGCCGGGCAAGGCTGTGAGGCCCGGTCCGCGAGCCTGCGGACATGGATGACAGCAAGGTAAGCCCTGTCCGCACAGTCGTGGCTGCCCACCCGGCTCGGCTTGTTTTGGGGGGCCGCCCCGCAGCGCGGGGAGCTCCGCCCGAGGCAGGCAGCGCACCAGGTCGGGGGTGACGAGGGATGGGGGGTGGGCAGCCTTGTGGAGGTCCCTCTCCTTCCAAGTTAGCTTTCCCGTCCATAGAGCCAGCCCAGGCTTGTTTAAGACCCTTGGCCTTTTCCTTCTCTATATCCACCTAAGTGTAATTAACCTAATGAGGGGTCCGCACACCTGGAGGGGTGGGGACGGGAAGAGGCGGCTTGACCCTTCCTAGGATGTGATCTCTTATCTCAGTGACTCTCCACTTGTTTGCCCCAAATCCCTTTAGGCTGAAAGTCCTTCTACCTCTGAGACGAATTCTTATGGCCGGGGTGCCCTTGTCCTCCACGCCCTTCTTTCCACCTCATTCCGAAATGTGATCTCTTCTAGAGAGCTTTGTCAGGGGTAGCGATGGGCGCTGGATAGATCTTGGTGAAATCCCGCTTCAGATAGTTACTAGCTGTGTAACCTTTGGCACGTCACTTAACTCTGTTTGCCTCAATTTCCTCATCTGTAAATGAGCTGGAAAAGGAAATAACAAATCACTCCAGTATTTTTGACAAGAAAATCCTAAATAGGGTCACAAAGACTTAGACGTGACTGAAATAACCTAACAACAAACATAAGAGGGGTTTATCTGATTAACAAATAGTGAACTCCTCTTTTCTTGCTGAGACATCTTTCATGTTTCACTTTACTCTCATTAATTTCTCTCTTAATCCAGGGTATTTACTCCTTTACTTTGGTAGATAATGGTATTGGATGATTAATTTATACACCAAAATGGCCTATGATTATTTTTATCTAACTTCGTATGAAGATAGCTTATATAGCAAATAATACTATTTCCCATTTAAATGTTGGAAAACTCATCTCTGTGAATAAGAAATAATTCGACATTTCTAAAACTGATTTTTTTTTTTTTTCTTGAAGTAGAAATCAGGCTTTCTCAATGCTTCCCAGGTGACCAGTTCTTTACATCATCTGTTCCTCTGGCATATTTTTTGTGCATCCATTTTTTTTCTCTCATCTTTTCTCTTGTGAGAGCTTTTCTGATATGGAGGTGTAGACAAAGCTCGGGTGATGAGAATTACCTTAGTTATGTGGTGTTTAGTCTTCTCTGTCAGGCAATAGGTAAGGTGTTTTGTCTTTAGCTCTCTGGATTGGTGGTTTATCATTGAATCATTGATCAGTTGTAAAATCTTTCAAAGTTGATTTCTTTACAATGCTATTGTTATTGTAGAAATTATACTCCCAGTTTTGTTCATCTCATTCTTCATCATTTCATACGCTTATTTCCAGTTTTCTTTGAAACCTCCTTTAAGAAAGTGACTTTGAAACTGTCCATTTCATCCCTTTTTATGATACAGTAATATTTCATTATATTCATATAACTTAATTTGTGTAGTCATTTCTCAATGAATGGCTTCCCCCTTAGTTTCTAGTTTTTTGTCACTACAAAAAGAGCTGCTTTAATATGATTATATATTTGAAGGTTTTTTTCCTTTCTTTGATCTTTTTGGGGTATAGGCTTGTTAATGATATAGTCGGTTCAAAGGGTTAGAGTTAAGTGACTTTTGGAGTATAGTTCCAAATTACTGGTCAGAATGATTGAGCTACTTCACAGTGGTCCAGAGCATCAATGTACTTATTTTCCACAGTCCTTTCAACATCTGACATTTTCTTTTTTTGTCATCCTTGTCGATCTGATAAGTATGAAGTCAAAAGTCAGAGTTGTTTTGATTTTTTTTCTTAATTATAAGTGCTTTGAAGTACTTTTTTATATGGTTGTTGGTAGCATGGATCTCTTCCTTTGAAAGCTGCCTGCTTATATCCCTTAACCATTTGTCATTGGGGAATGACTCTTAGTCTTATAAATTCGAATCAGTTCCCTTACCTGTTTCCCTTCTTATTTTAACTGCATTCTGGTTTTCCACAAGAGCAGATATCTAGTCACCCTGCCTCTAATATGTTACACTTTTTAGAAAAGACTCAGATTTGCCTTGATTAAGGTGATAAGTAGCTTATGATAGTTTAAAAAATAACATTTTAAATCAAAAGGCTAAACACTGTGGACAGAGACAAAAATGAAATGGTCTTGTCCTCAAGAACCTTACATGCTGTGTGGAAATAACAGATACATATAAGGATACATATAAGTAGACACAAATAAATTCAAGTTGATTTCAGGGTGGGGGAGATAACAAAAGTATTTCAGAGTAGGTGATGCTTAAATTGTGCTTGCAAGGAAAGTAAGGATTTCAAGGGGAAGCTGGGCAGCTCAGTGGGTTGAATGTTGGTCCTAGAATCAGGAAGAACTAAGTTCAAATTTGACTTCAGACACTTCCTAGCTTTATGACATTGGGCAGGTCAATCAATCCTATTTGCTTTAGTTTCCTTATTTGTAAAATAAGCTGGAGAAGGAAGTGGCAAACCATTTTAGTATGTTTGCCAAAAAACCCTCTCTCCAAAAAAAGAAGTCATGAAGAATTGAACATAACTGAAAATGACTGAATAACAACAAAGGATTCTAAGTGATGAAAGAAAGGGAAAAATGCATTTCAGGCATGGGGGCCATCCAGTACAAAGATATAGAGACTGGAAATTGACTGTTATTAGACATAGAATGTCAGGTATGAAGATAAGTAAATTAGATTAGTTTGACTGGAGGCATAGCATTTGTGAAGGAGAAACATGTATGTAGAAATGTAAGCCTGGAAAAACAGATGGGTGTCTTATTGTAAAAGGCTTTAAATGTGAAATAGAGTGGTTTGAATTTGATCTTCAAGGCAATCAGGAACAATGGAGTTGGGTTTTGTTTTTATTTTTTGTTACTTTCCAGGTTATTTGTTTTAGGAATATCTCTTTGGTAGTTCTGTGGGGTATGGATTAATGAAGGAAGAGACTGGAGACAGAAGACCAAATAGAAATTCATTACTTCAGTAATTCAGATGAGAAGTGATAAAGGAAAGAAATGGAGTGATATTGGTATTTGAGGGGATACTAGAGTTGTTAGGGAGGTAGAATTGATAAAACTTGGCATTTAGTTATATATGTGGAGTGAGGGGGGAGAGAAGAGTTGAGGATGATGTTGAGATTGTAAAATTTGGGCATTAATAAGAATGGTAATATCCTTTCTAGAAATATGATAGGGAAAAAGGCAGATTTTGGTGGAAAGGTGATGGTTTCCATTTACAATATGCTAAGTTTGAGATGCCTGCTAGATATACAGTTTGAAATATACAGTAGACTGTTAGTGATACAGTACTGGAACTCAGGAGAGAGTGGTACAATCAGATATATATTTTGTAGTCATATACATGGGGATTGTAATTGAACTAACAAGATTACCAAGAAGAGAATATATAAAGAAATTAGAAGACCCAAGACAGGATCTTGGAGTATACCCTCAGTTATGAGATAAGTGCCTTATGCATATTAAGTTCTTATAATGCTTGTTGAAGGAAAGAAGTTTTTTTTTTTTTTTTTTTTTTTTTTTTAAAGAAAGAAGCTAGAGGATTGTGAAAAGACAGCCACATTTAATTCATTGTTGATGGAAATGTGATGTGGAAAATAATTTAGATGTACACTAAGATAGTGACTCAAATGTACATCCCCTTTGACACAGAGATTCTGCTGCTACTCATAAACTCTCAGTAGATCAGGGATTAAAAAGAAAGAAAAAAAGGTCCTATAAACATAAAAAATATTTGTAATAGTAAAAACTGCAAACAAAGTCATTCCCTAGAAAGTGGGGAATGGATAAACAAGATGTAATTCCTGACTACAGTGGAATATTACTGCACTGTTAGAAAATTATGATGAATATCAGAAGCATAAGAAAATATATGCAGTGATGAAAAGAAAAAGAAGCCAAACTAGAGAAATAAATACTTGTTTGATTGGTCCAGCCAAGAATACTGACAAGGGATGGCCAGACAGGTAGGAGGAGAACCAGGAGAAAGCAATTTCATAGAAATTTTGGGAAGGAAGAGAATGTCCATAAGGAAAGGGAAGCCAGCAATGTCAGAAAGGTTGAGAAGGTTGATGACTGAGAAAAAAACTATTAGATTGATAATTAAGATATCATGATAACTTTAAAGAGAACAATTTCAGTTGAGTGATAGAGTTGGAAGGAAACCAGAATGCAAGGAATTGAGAACTGAGTGAAAAAAGAGGAAATGGATGCAGCAGCTATTTCTGGGAATTTGGTGGAGATGGGAGAATCATAGGAAGGGGAAATATATGTTAGGGTCAAGTGAGGGATTTGTGTAGGCAGCAGGGAAGGAACAAATGGCTAGAAATTAGAAATTTAGAAAGGTGTTGAATGTAGGGGCAGTTTGCTGGAGGCAATAGATGAAAGATCAGTCAGTTACCACTTATTAAATGTCAGGCACTGTTTTCAAGAAACTGTTTAATAGAGGAAATAACATGTAAACAACTATACAAACAAGATATTTAAACGATAAATTGGGGTGCTCTCAAAAAGAAGTTGCTAAGATTAAAGAGTTGGGGAAAGGCTTCTTGCAGAAAGTAGAACTTTGGTTGAGACTTGAAGGAAGCTAGGGAAGCTGGGGGTGAAAATGAGAAGAAAAAGAGTTCCAGTATATTATTTTAATTGAACTAAGAACTGTTTTTGTTGTTTGAAAAACAAATTGAAATATGTCTCTGTGCATTTGGATATTGTATAGATAGCTCCTGATTTGGATTGTAGCTAAGATGGAGAGTCCCAGACTTTTACAACTCTCAGATCTTTCCTTTTTTCTGTATAATTTATGTAAAATATTCTGCAGCATCAGAGCTGGAAAAGACCAAGGAAATCCCTTAATCTGACCCTCCCCTCTTTTTACATGAGACTTGTCCAAAGTCATAGAGTGACAACATTGACACAGATTCTTCTTTTCCAAAGCCTATATAAATTATCTCAATTGAGCCTCATAGCCACTTGGGGAGGTAGGTACTACAGGTATTCACCCTGTTTTTAGTTGAGGTAATTGAGGTCCAGATAGGTTATGTGATTTGCCCTGGATGATAGCTAGTAAGGGCCAGACGCAGAATTTGACCTCATGGCTTCATGACTTCCAAATCTAGCCATTTATCTGTGTTGCCTCTTTTGAAAAGATAATAGTAGGAAGGGGAAAAAAAAGGGAGGATAGCAACTAGGAAGGAAGAGAAATGAACATCTAGGTTGCAACATTGGTATTATTTTTTGGAAATCAGTGATTTGTCTGTAAAGAATGCAACTATAAGCTATTAGTGAAGTGGATATTTTGAATTATTTTTCTAATAGTGCACTGGTATATATTTTTCTTTCCTACTGCTATTCTTCCTCCATCCATCCCCTCACTTTTCATTACAACACACATTTTTGAAAGCTGGGATAGGGTTGCAACTATAAAAAAACAGAGTTAAATGCTTCATTCAATGATAGATTGTGATCTTGGCTTTATTAGCAACAGGGCTTTGATTGATTGATTTACCCAGCTACAGACAATAGACTGATGGATTCCCAATAGCATCACCAAGGGAACAAAGCTGATAGGCACATTTCTGGATAAACTTGACAGAAAATTGCGTCACATATTAGGAATTAATTTGGACTAGGCCAGACTCTAGGCATTTACTTATTATTGTATCACTTGACACAATTACTATGTAGTCTTTTCATGTTAGGTCTTATTTTTCCAACATGAGGGAAACTGAATATTTCTCAGATATTTTAGTACCTTTTGTTGTTATTATTCAGTCATTTCAGTCATGTCCAACTCTTTGTGGCTGCATTTGGAATTTTCATAGCCAAGATCCTGTAGTAGTTACTGTAGTAGAATGCTAGAGATTAAGCATAACCCCAAACTGCTTCTCTCAAAGAATGATGCAAGTGTGCTCATGTGTGCTTCCCCCCCACGCAATTGGGGTTAAGTGATTTGCCCAGTGTCACATAGTAAGTTTTAAGTGTCTGAACTCAGGTCCTTCCCACTCCAGGGCTGGTGCTTTACTGTGCCATCTAGCTGACTGCGCTAATGAACATTTTTAGAAAGTTCATTTCCCCTTAACTACCATGTCTGTAAGATGTGGTTTAAATATCCATTCTTTGGAGGTCAGGAATCACATGTAAATTCTTTTGTTATTGTTTCTTATTTAAATTTTGACTTTCACTGTCATACTGCTCCTCTTCATTATTCTAGATGTCATCAAGTCACAATCTAAGGTCTACTAATAGTCTATCATTTGCCTCACTTGGCAGTTTTGGAGTATCATATTACAGATTAGGGCTCAGCCCTACCTTTCAGAGGAAAGGGGTAAATGTAGGACCATCTTTGGTTGCAGTCTGATTATAGTATCTTTTTTTTTTCCTTCGGATTTTCCCTTTCTAATGTAAAGACAAACTTGGTTGACAAGTAAAAAACTGATTTTTGGCATGTTTATGGTCTTTGTAAAAAAAAAAAAAAAGAAATCACTAGACTTAGAAATCAAACATGGTTTAAATGTGGCATCTAGCATTTAATAGCCAAATCATTTTGGTTAAGTTACTTAATTTCTCTGAGTCTTGACTTTCTCTTTGGTAAAATGAGAATTGTATTAGGTATGATGCCTGTTTCATTGGGTATATTATTTGGGGAAACTTTAAAGCACCAATAAATTAGTCATTATCATCACATATTTCTCTAATAATTATGAAGCAAAATTGTGCCAAATCTGGGGCCTCTTGATGTTCTCATGTTGTCTCCTGGCTATGCAACATCTCCACAAAAAACAGAGATCACTAAGTTTCCTCCTTGGGTTGTACTTCATACTCTAGACCTTTTCTGTCTTTTCACCCCAGTTCTATCATCTGTCCTGCACATTTCTATATAGTTTGGTTCCTGCTTTTTAGGTAAAAACCAGGTAATCTAAATTTATCTTTACTATTAGGTACTGATTTATTAATATTCTTTTTTTCATCTTGCCAATTTATGTGCCTTTTAGTAGGCACCATCCTGGGACTAGTTTCTGTTTTAAAAGATTGACTCTAGATCAAGGGTTCTTACCTGGATTTTATGATTTTATATTTTTAGAAAAATATTTTGCAATTATGCAAATATACAATTATGCAAAAAAATTATATTGCAACATAATTGACTTTCTTTGTAATCCTATTTATTTATGCACTAAAAAACATTATGAGAAGTGATCCACAAGATTCACTAGATAAAAACTGTGCATATCCTTTGATCCAGCAGTGTTACTACTGGGCTTATATCCCAAAGAGATCTTAAAGAAGGGAAAGGGAACTGTATGTGCAAGAATGTTTGTGGCAGCCCTCTTTGTAGTGGCCAGAAACTGGAAACTGAGTGGATGCCCATTAGCTGGAGAATGACTGAATAAATTGTGGCATATGAATGTTATGGAATATTATTGTTCTGTAAGAAATGACCAGCAGGATGATTTCAGAAAAGGCCTGGAAAGACTTACATGAACTGATGCCGAGTGAAATGAGCAGGACCAGGAGATCATTATATTCTTCAGCAACAATACTATATGATGATCGATTCTGATAGATGTGGCCCTCTTCAATAATGAGATGAACCAAGTCATTTCCAATAGAGCAGTAATGAATTGAACCAGCTACACCCAGCGAAAGAACTCTGGGAAATGAGTATGAACCACTATATAGAATTCCCAATCCTTCTATTTTTGTCCGCCTGCATTTTTTATTTCATTCACAGATTAATTGTACACTATTTCAAAGTCCGATTCTTTTTGTACAGCAAATAACTGTATGGACATGTGTACATGTATTTAACTTATACTTTAACATATATAACATGTATTGGTCAATCTGGGGGAGAGGGTGGGGAGAACTAGGGGAAAAATTGGAAGAAAAGGTTTTGCAATTGTCAATGCTGAAAAATTACCCATGCTTATATCTTGTAAACAAAAAGCTATAATAAAAAAAAAAAGATTCACTTGATAGCCAAAGATGTCTGTGATACAAAAAAAGTTAAGAGTCCCTGCCATGGAGTATGGCAGTTTAGTGGAGAAAATATTTGTCAAGAAATCAAATTAAATTCATTCATTTACTTAATTGACTGGAAACCCCAGAAAAAATATTTTTAAAAAATTTTGTTTTCCTTGTTACATGTAGAAACATTTTTTTCTGGTTATACAGGTACTTTTTTTTTCTTTTTACATATTTCCTTATGAATCATTTTGGGAAAGAAAAATCAGAACAAAAGAGAAAACCATGAGAGAGAAAAACAGAAAGAAAAAAAGTGAACATAGCATGTATTGATTTACATTCATTCTCTATAGTTCTCTCTCTGTATTTAGATGGCATTTTCCATCAAAAGTTTATTAGGATTGCCTTTGTTCATTGAGCTACTGAGAAGAAGCAAGGCTGTCATAGTTGGTCATTGTAAAATTTTGCTGTTGCTGTATACAATGTTTTCCTGGTTCTGCTTGTTTTGCTCAGCTTTAATTCATGTAAGTCTTTCCAAGCCTTTCTAAAATCAGCTTGTTCATCATTTTTAATAGAACAGTAATATTCTATTATCTTTATGTAGCACAACTTGTTAAGCCATTCCCCAATTGATGGGCATCTACTCATTTTCTAATTCTTTGCCCTCACCCAAAAAACAAAAACAAAACAAAACAAAAAACCTACTATAAACATTTTTGCCTATGTGGGTCCTTTCCCCCCTTTTAAAAATTTCTTTGGGATATAGATAGACTTAGTAGTGAAACTGCTGGATCAAAGGATATACACAGTTTTGTAGCTCTTTGGGCATAATTTCAAACTGTTCTCCAGAATGGTTGTATAAAAATGTTGCTTTGGAAACATTTTTTCCCCCTAGGATGTATGCTCATAATAAATTATCACTGTTCCTAATCTTGTGGCATCAGTTTTTCAAAAGTATCTTCTGCAGACAGTTTGCCAAACTGAACGAGTAACAGGCAGCATGAATGCAAAGCATAATGGAGGCCAGTGGATGAAATGTTTCTAATGAAAACAATTTAAATCCCAAATTCATTTAGTTGGCTCTGGGTTCTATTAAGGGTAGCATGCATGACATAGGAAATAGAGGTAGAGTACTGTATTCATTACCTGTAAGATCTTCAAGTACTTGCTTCTGATAGCTCTGTGTCCACTTCAGATTGGACACAGAGCTATCAGAATGTCCTACCTTCTGCTGTACCAGGCAGAATCTAGAGCTGAAAGGGACTGATATTTTCATGATCTTCTAATCCAACTCCCTTTTCCCAAATGAGTAAATGAGCTTAAAGAAATTAAAAGACCTGAGCCTAAGATCGCACATAAGATGTGGGAAAGTTGGATTTATCTAAAACTCTACTTACTGAAAAATTACAGGAGTAAGTTTCCATACTAGGATGTCCCTACACTGATAAAGTGATGATTCAGGACTAAAGGAAACATTTTAAGAAATCAGAGACTATATCTTCTCTAAATCTTATGTTGTGTGATGTCCAACCCTAAGCAAGCGTATAGAAAAGAGAAATGTCATTGGGAAGGGAAAGTTTCTTGGAAGAAAAGTTGATCTTTAACTGGGCTTTGAAGGTAGTATAAGATTTGCATTGTTGAGGGAAGAAAAGGGAAAACATTTAGGGTGCTGGAAAGAATAAGGAAAAGGAGAACAAAACATGAGCAAAGGTAGGAATAAGCATACTTAGTAAAGTATGGTCAAAGAGACCAGCTAGACTGAATTTCAGAAAAGTTGTTAGAGAAAAGGAAGAAGGCTGGTAGGTGAGGGGTACTGGATAGTGAGCTTTGACTGTTATAATGATACATTTGGATTTGATTCAGTAATCAAGAGGAAACTATTATAAGTTCTTAAGTAAGAGTGACATAGTCAAGGAGTTTTATAAGGAGGTTAATCTGGTGGTAATATAAAGGATGAATTAGAGTAAGGAGGATTCTGGAGGCAGGGAGCCCAATCAGAAAAGTAATGTGGGAATGCCTGTGCTAGAATGGAAACGGGGGAAGAGATGAATTTGAGAGATCATAAAGAATTAACAAGACAAGTAAATGAGTATGGAGAGTCACAATATTAAAAATAATCTCCAAAGGGACATGATTTAAATGTCATTTAAATTTAATCATATTTCATGGTGGTGAAATAATTAATTTTCTAAGTGATTTGAATTAATGTTATTTTTCTTTGTCTTTGTCTGGCCGTGCATATTTTTTCATCTCTGTCAAAGAACAGATAGAATCTTTGTTGCTTCTTTGTATTTGATTCTTTATATTAACTAGTAACTATTTTATTTTCTATTCACCTCCCTCTCTGTCATTCTGTGTCTTTATTCCTCCCTCTTTCTCTTCTTTTCTTCCTTTTTTTTTTTTCTGGGAGTAGCTTTGGTTTTTGTGACCTTCCCTATAACCACAGGGATAAACTAAGCAAAGAAAAACAGAAATAGACAAGAAGCACAAAGAACTAAGCAAAGATTTTCCTTTTTTTTTTTTTTTTTTTTTTTTTTTTTTTTTAAAGGTTGTTGTTGGCAATAAGAAAGATACACACTGACAGAACAAGAGGTGGTTTTTAGTTTAGAGGATCTTTAGTGTAGTGCTTTTAAAGTTGCAGAATTTTAAAGCTGTGGTCCTGATCACATTTTATACAGATCACTTCCCTTTTCTTTTGCTTTATCTCTCCTCTAAAAGATGATCACTATGAAACTTGTTTTAAGCAAATCTTTTAGATCCTTGGCTGAAGTGAACTGAGCAGAACCAGGAGAACATTGCACAAAATTAATAGCAAATATTGTAAGATGATCAGCTGTGAATGATTTAACTATTCTCAGTCAAACAATGATCCAAGCAAATTCTTTTTTAAAAAATTTATTTAAGCTTTTTATTTTTCAAAACATATGCGTCGATAATTCTTCAACATTAGTCCTTGCAAAACCTTGTGTTCCAGGTTTTCCCCTCTTCCTCCATATCCTCCCCTAGATGGCACATAGTCCAATACATGTTAAACATGGTACAAATATATGTTAAATCCAGTATAGCATACATATTTATATAATTATCATGCTGCATAAGAACAACCAAATCAAACCAATAAAAAAAACAAAGGAAAAAAGAGAGAAACAAAATAAAACGTAAGCAAACAACAAAAAAAAGAGTGAAAATGCTATATTGTGAACCACAGTCAGTTCTTACAGTCCTCTCTCTAAGTGTAGATAGCTTTCTTCAAACTAAACAATTGGAACTGGTTGAATCATCTCCTTGTTTAAGAGAGCCATGTCTATCAGAATTGATCATCGCATAATCTTATTGTTGCCATGTATAATGATCTGGTTCTGCTCATTTCACTTAGCATCAGTTCATGTAACTCTCTCCAGGCTTCTCTGAAATCATCTGATTGGTCATTTCCTACAGAACAATAATATTCCATGACATTCGTATACCATAATTTATTTAGCAATTCTTCAATTGATGGGCATCCATTCAATTTCCAGTTTCTTGCCACTACAAAAAGGGCTGCCGCAAATATTTTTGCATATGTGGGTCCCTTTCTCTCCTTTAAGATCTCTTTGGGATATAAGCCCACTAGAAATACTGCTGGATCAAAGGGCATGCACAGTTCGATAACTTTTTGAGCATAATTCCAAATTGCTCTCCAGAATGCTTGGATACATTCACAGTTCCACCAACAGTATATTAGTGTACAAGTCTTTCCACACCCACATCATTATCTTTTCCTGTCATCTTGACCAATCTGAGGTGTGTAGTGGTATCTAAGAGTTGTCTTGATTTGTATTTCTCTGATCAATAGTGATTTAGAGCACCTTTTCATATGACTAGAAATAGTTTTACTTTCTTCCTTTGAAAATTGTCTGTTCATATCCTTTGACCATTTATCAATTGGAGAATGGCTTGAATTGTTATAAATTTGAGTCAATTCTGTATTTTTTTTTAGAAATGTTTTAGAAATATTTTAGAAATGAGGCCTTTATCAGAACCTTAATGTAAAAATGTTTTCCCAGTTTATTGTTTCCCTTCTAATCTTGTCTGCATTAGTTTTGTTTGTACAAAACCTTTTTAACTTAATATAATCAAAATTATTTTGTGATCAGTAATGATCTCCAGTTCTTCTTTGGCCACAAATTCCTTCCTTCTCCACAGATATGTTCTTCTAATTTGTTTATAATATCATTCTTTATGTCTAGATCATGAACCCATTTCGACCTTATTTTGGTGTATGGTTTTAGGTATAGATCAATATCTAGTTTCTGCCATGCTAGTTTCCAAGACCCAAACAAATTCTGAAGGACAGTGGTGAAATATGGCAGCTATCTGAAAGAAGTGATAGAATCTGAATGGACATTTAAGCACTTAAAAAAAAAAAACTTGATAATTATTACTATTTTTGATCTCTGTTTTGCACCATAGCTAATATTTTTTTTTCTCCTTAATTTTTTTTTTTATTTAATAGCCTTTTATTTACAGGATATATACATGGGTAACTTTACAGCATTAACAATTGCCAAACCTCTTGTTCCAATTTTTCACCTCTTATCCCCCCACCCCTCCCTAGATGGCAGGATGACCAGTAGATGTTAAATATATTAAAATATAAATTAGATACACAATAAGTATACCTGACCAAAACGTTATTTTGCTGTAGAAAAAGAATCAGACTCTGAAATATTGTACAATTAGCTTGTGAAGGAAATAAAAAATGCAGGTGGGCATAAATATAGGGATTGGGAATTCAATGTAATGGTTTTTAGTCATCTCCCAGAGTTCTTTTTCTGGGCATAGCTAGTTCAGTTCATTAATGCTCCATTAGAAATGATTTGGTTGATCTCGTTGCTGAGGATGGCTTGATCCATCAGAACTGGTCATCATATAGTATTGTTGTTGAAGTATATAATGATCTCCTGGTCCTGCTCATTTCACTCAGCATCAGTTCATGTAAGTCTCTCCAGGCCTTTCTGAAATTATCCTGTTGGTCATTTCTTACAGAACAGTAATATTCCATAATATTCATATACCACAATTTATTCAGCCATTCTCCAACTGATGGGCATCCATTCAGTTTCCAGTTTTTAGCCACTACAAAAAGGGCTGCCACAAACATTCGTGCACATACAGGTCCCTTTCCCTTCTTTATAATCTCTTTGGGATATAATCCCAATAGTAACACTGCTGGATCAAAGGCTATGCACAGTTTGATAACTTTTTGAGCATAGTTCCAAACTACTCTCCAAAATGGTTGGATTCGTTCACAACTCCACCAACAATGCATCAATGTCCCAGTTTTCCGCATCCCTCCAACAATCATCATTATTTTTTCCTGTCATCTTAGCCAATCTGACAGGTGTGTAGTGGTATCTTAGAGTTGTCTTAATTTGCATTTCTCTGATTAATAATGACTTGGAGCATCTTTTCATATGACTAGAAATAGTTTCAATTTCTTCATCTGAGAATTGTCTGTTCATATCCTTTGACCATTTTTCAACTGAGAATGGCTTGATTTTTATAAATTAGAGTTAATTCTCTATATATTTTGGAAATGAGGCCTTTATCAGAACCTTTGACTGTAAAAATATTTTCCCAGTTTATTGCTTCCCTTCTAATCTTGTCTGCATTAGTTTTGTTTGTACAAAAACTTTTCAGTTTGGTATAATCGAACTTTTCTATTTTGTGATCAGTAATGATCTCTAGTTCTGCTTTGGTCATAAAGACCTTCCCCTTCCACAGGTCTGAGAGGTAAACTATCCTATGTTCCTCTAATTTATTAATAATTTCATTCTTTATGCCTAGGTCATGAACCCATTTTGACCTTATCTTGGTGTACGGCGTTAAGTATGGATCAATGCCTAGTTTCTGCCATATTAGTTTCCAATTTTCCCAGCAATTTTTATCAAACAGTAAGTTCTTATCCCAAAAGCTGGGATCTTTGGGTTTGTCAAGGACTAGGTTGCTATATTTGTTGACTGTTTTATCCTTGAACCTAATCTATTCCACTGATCAACTAATCTATTCCTTAGCCAATACCAAATAGTTTTGGTAACTGCTGCTCTATAATATAATTTTAGATCTGGTACAGCTAAGCCACCATCATTTGATTTTTTTTTCATTAATTCCCTTGAAATTCTTGACCTTTTGTTTTTCCATATGAACTTTGTTGTTATTTTTCTAGGTCATTAAAATAGTTTTTGGGAGTCTGATTGGTATAGCTAAATAAATAGATTAGTTTAGGTAATATTGTCATCTTTATTATATTTGCTCCTCTATCCAAGAGCATTTAATATTTTCCAATTGGTTAGATCAGACTTAATTTGTGTGAAAAGTGGTCTGTAATTTTGCTCATAAAGTTTCTGATTTTCCCTTGGCAGATAGATTCCTAAATATTTTATATTATCAGTAGTTACTTTAAATGGAATTTCTCTTTGTAACTCTGACTGTTGGATTTTGTTAGTGATATATAAGAATGCTGATGACTTAACATAGCTAATATTTTAAACTATGTTTTGCATGACTGCATAGGAATGGGGGCATCCAAATTGCTTTCTCAAGGAGAGAGGAGAGGATGTGAGAAAGAATTTGGAATGCAACATTTTAAAAATGAATTATTAAAAATTATTTTTACATATAGGAAAAATATAAAAACAACAACAAAAATAAAGACATTTAGTGTATCAAGTGACCAGAAGCCTTAAAGCTATCCTGTGGCAAATATGACAATAACCTAGGGCATAAATTTCTCAATAGTGATCCAAAGAAGGACAGTTTCTCTTTTGAATATTGAGTAATTTGATGGAGTTCATTTGAAAAAAATAATGGAACTTTAGCCCCATTAGTAAAAGTCAGTGGGATGTAGAAAAGCATTATTAGGTATGGACATATTGTACCTATCACCATTTTTGCTGTCATTGCTTGGAATTGTAATGCATGAAAGTTCAGATAGGATTTAGGAACTGTCTTGAAATCATGTACCATAGATTTAGAGCTAGAAAGGACCATAGAGATTATTTAGTCCACTTCTCTTTCCCTGTTTTACAACTGAGAAACTGAGGCCCAGGATATGACTTTTTCAGTGCTACATAGGTGGTTGACAGTGGTGATTAGAATTCAGGTTCAATTGAACTCAGTACTAAATTTAGTACTGTGCCAGGCTGCCTTTCTTCATTACCTGTAAATAGGGTCTTTCTCTATAAAAACTTATTTTTAGGGAATGAGAAGAATCTCATTATATTAAGTTTATATAACAAAAATTATATTAAGTTATATTAAGTTTATATAACAAAATTAGAAGTTGATTATTTTAAAGTGTGATTGTAATTCAGAATACACAAACCATTGAACTTTTCCTAAACATTGGCCTATTCATTTTCTTTTAAACTTCATATTTTTTACTTGGATATCCTTCCCTTTCCTGAGGTCCCAAGGATGGTCTATTGAACTCAATGAATGGTTTTGATTGACTCTAAATAGTACATACCAGATTTCCACAAAATTTTATCAGAGTTTTCTCTATAAATTTTATTTTATCCACTATTTTAGTTTGGAGTCACAGTATAAATTATCCTGGTTTAACTCTTGTAGTTCATGAAGGGAAGTGAAGAGGCTGGAAAACAGGAAATATTTTCCCACATAAAAATATGGAAATATTAGTGTATGGTAGATTTTTAGATAGATTTTTTTTAATAGTCCCATTGAAATTTGTATTCTTTAGGAATAAGAAACATAAGAAACAAGAGGTAAAAAATGACCTCTAAATAGAGAAAGAATTACTTTCTTAAGTATTTTATCCTTCCATTTTTGACTTATACTACCCCTTTTTAATCTATTTCTATTTCGCTGGCAGAAGAGAAAGAAATTTCTTTAAAGATGAAATCTTGTACTTTCTATGGACCAATTACTTATTTTTTTTATTAACCTTTGTGTAATCCTGTGTATTTTATTATGTACAATTAAAAAAAAATTATTCTGATAAGAGCTCCAAAGGCTTTCCCCTGATTTCTGAAGAAAGACATAACAAAATATAGACATAACAAAAAATAGAAGAAGTAATTTCTGTTTTAGTTGTCTTGCATATCTCCTTTGGAGAACTGGCCACTTTGAGAGTTCATCTTTATGGCACCATCAACAGAAGAGGAAAGGGAAATTTTTCCTGTGGGAGAAGAAACACCTTAGTAATTCCCATTCACTAGGCTGATTTCCCCTTCAGAAGTTAAATGAAATCATCTTTCAGTAGTCCAGAGTGCTAAGGCTTGGATTGCTGGTATACCTTCTAAGTCGTATTCTAAAACAAAAAAGTTTGGTGCACAAATTTCTCAGACCTGTTTTTGACTGGGCTTACTATCATGGCAAATGGCAAACTCCAAGGATCTGTTTTGCTCTTGAACTGCCTTTCCTGAATATGTTTTCCATACTTTTACTGTAACTTTAAGATGAAACCTCTTATGGATTTGTTTTTTGTCTTGCCAATTAATATAGATACAAAGCTAAAAGAGAAGGCTCTTCTTAATTTTCTACTTCCTGAGACATCTTGTCTTTCTTTTAAGGGCTTGCGACCCAGGAAAATCAAGTTGTTCCTCCTTTGCTGATTATCTTAGAACACTGTAGTCCTAGTGACACAAGCAATCAAAAGTTCTTAGAAGTCATCTGTCATAATTGTTAAAGGCTAGTTCATCCTCAGGAGTGAAGGTATCTTATCATTACAGCTCACACTCTGTTGGAACATTGCATTTTATGTCTTCCTATGACACATTTTGCAGTAGAGGTAGGTAATACCACTGATCAATATTCTTTAAAAATTTTTAATTGTCACTATCTTGTTGGAGGCAAAATGGCAAAATAGAGTGCTGGAGTTAGAGTCAGGAGGATATTGATCCATTTTATCCCCAATACCAACAATGACTTGAGACCTACTTTTTCAGATTGGGCAAAATAAAAAAAGTCATCCCAGTGTTTGAGAAACTATATCGAAGAATGAAATTGTGTATCATGAGTTTTTAAACTTTAAAAAAAATTAAATTATTTGTTGTTAAAAGAATTTTCACATACCTGTATTTTTTTATTGCTCTTTTTATACAAAAATCACCTGATTTTGTCCATATAGAAACTTAGAATCTCAAGAAATCAAGAATCATTCTTGTCTATTTCATTGACTTACTGTGCAGTTTTGAACAAGAACTCTTCAACAGAGAGAAATAGAGATCTGTTTCTCCCATCTCAAGAGCCTAACCCATCTTTCTTTGTGGTATATTGGTTATTTTTAAAGAGTAGTGATGGAAGAAAGAAAGGCAAATAAAATACAGTTGCTGGTTCTGTACAAAAAGATGAATGAATGAATAAAAGAATGAGTGAATTCATCAGGCAACATTATGTTGTAATGTTCAAACTGAGAATTATAGGGAACCAAAGTTACTTTGGGCATGATTAGAATCTTACTGCTGTTCTAGATTTATATTTAAACATATATCCAATCTAAATTACTTCTGATAAATTGAGCCTGAAATGAGATTCATGTTCATTGAAGTGGGACATTAACCTAAAACTGGACAGGCTTCTTCAATTTTAAGATGCATTCTTTTAACACCAAAGCAAACATATGCCTTCCTTCTCTTCTTCCTGGAGAGAGAATAATAGATAATATGTAATAAGACATAATAGCAATAGCTATTATTTAAAATAAAGGATAAAAAAACATAAGGAAAGATAAAAGTAATTCATCAAAACTAGTCAACATATCAGTTGAGTTTGGTAGGAGGCAGATGATCAAGCAGCAAATTCACAATGCCTATTCAAGAAGTTTAGCTATGCAAAGACCAGCAAAATGATTATGCCCCACCTCTGTTCAGAAAGCAAGGAGGTATCTAGATGATCATTATAATTACAATGTGAAGTTTTTGTTATTGTTGCAATTCTTTGTTTTTGTAATCATTGTGTATGTTGTTTTCTTGTATCTGCTTATTTCACTTGGAATCCATTCTTGTTTTTCCATAGGTTTCTGCATTATTTACATTTTTCATAGTATTCTATTATATTTGTACCACAGTCTGTTAAGCCATTCACTAATTGGTGGACATCTTTTTGTTTCCTGGTCTTTGCATGCTTGTTGAATGATCATTCAATATTTGGGACTTTACCACCTATTTCCTTTGACTCACTGAAATCTATTAATCTGTCTCATTGACCTCCCAACAAAAACCTTGAAGTCACTAGAGATTTGTCTTAGCTATATTCAATATGCTTATTTCTCATCATTCTGAACCTTAGTTTCTAAGATGTTGTATTTTTCCTAAGTTCAAATCTTACTTTAGACACTTAAGAGCTGCATGATGCTGGGCAAACTGGGCTCAGTTTCCATATCTGTAAAATAGGGATAATAATAATAATAAATCCCAAGTTTTTTGTTAGATTAAATGAGATTAATTTATGTAAAGTGCTTTGCTATCCCGAGAGTAATTTATGCATACTAGATACTGCAGCTACTTACTACAACTTATAACCATTTACTAGATAATCATTAAAAAAAGTTATTCTGAATTTAAACATCAAATAAAGCAAGTAATTCCATATACAAAGTAGACCATTAAAAAGAATTATTCATGAAACTGAGACTCTTCTATTACACATAGTTAATATGTAAGAAAATATGAATAGAAGAGAATAGATTTTTCATTTGAAGTATATAATAAATTCAGCATGTAACTTTTAGAAGTGTCCTGCTTGTCTCTTTACTTCTGGCCTTTTCTTTTCTTCTGCTTAACTTAAAAACAAACAAACAAACAAACAAGCAAACAATTGAATGATTGATCTTGTTCTCCTTTCCCCTCCTTCACATCTACCCTTCCTTCTTTTCCTTCTTCCTCCCTCCTTTCCTTCTTTCCTTCCCTCCTTCCTAACTTTTTTCTTTCCTTCTCTCCTTCCTTTCCTTCCTTTCTTTTTTCCTCCTTTCTCACTTCCCTCCTCCTTCCCTCCTCTCTCCCTCCCTCCCTCCCTCCTTCCTTCCCTCCCTCCCTCCCTCCCTCCTTCCTTTCCTCCCTCCCTCGTTCCTTCCTTCCTTTCTTTCCTTCCTTCCATCCATTCATCTATCCATCACCCTTTTGCTCTCATTCCATCTCAAATTTTGAAACTGCCTCCTCTTTGGGGGAATATATAACTTCAATGATGGTGGAATCTTGTCCTTTTATTTTTTGGAAATGGCAAAAAATTATTCAGAATCAAGTTTTATGAAGAAAATAGGTAGTCAAGCTGAGTAATACTGTTTTTTAATAAAACAGAAACAAAACAAGGTAATTAACATTTTAAGTTTATTCAAAGGTCTGGCTTCAAATCTTAGTTCTGATATGTACCACTTGTATGGTACTGGGCAAGTCACTTGGAACTATCTGAGCTTCATTTTCCTCATGTGAAAAATGAGTGTAATTTCCAGGATATTTCCAGCTTCAAATTCTAAGATTCCATTTTTATTATCTGAAGTATTTATTGCCTCTGAAGACTGCTCCCCAATGATTCTAAAAATAATTACTTTTTAAATCAAATTTTCAGATAAGTACCTGAGAAAATTGTAGAGTAGGACATAAAAGGTGATTAAGTTACATTTATTTTATTTTTAAATTAACATTTATTGATATATTTTATGTTTTATATTCCTAGAATTTCTTTCAGTATTTTTCCCACTAACCCCTTCCAGAGTACCAACACATATAATAAATATTTTTTGAAAGAAAAAGGAAGTAAAACCAGGCCATATGTTGAATAAGTCTGAAAATCTATGCCATGCACCACTCCTATGACCTCCCACTAATATGAGAAAATGGGGGTGGGTTTGTCTTTTCATGTCTCTTCTTTGGAGCCATGCATATGTTTTGTAATTTTGTAATATTCACTTTTAGTAATTTTGTGGTGGTTCTTTTTATTTATATTGGGTAGTTATTTGTGGCATATGTGGTAAGCCCCAATTAGTAATGTTTTGGGTGACAAATTTCAAAAAGATCCCAGTATTCTTAGATGACAGTCTAAAGCAAAAAGATAATGAAATATTAAAGGGAAAAGTATAAAGTATTGAACTTAGTTCCAGTATAGTTGTGGCTTAATTTTTTTGTATGAAAAAAAAAAAAAATTGGTTTCTAATTAGCTAAAACCTTTGTAGGAGTTATTTGTATACATCGAACAAATGAAAAACCCCAAATGTAATTTTAGGCTATATGAATGAGAATGTACTGCAGGGTCCAGAGCAACAGTTGTTAGAGTGCTATAAGTCATTGTGCTATATAAAATGTTGTTTTATATCTCAAATACCATATTTTCTAAAAGATACCAATAAGTTGAAGAAACATCACTATAGGAGCATAACCAGGATTGTTGTGACCATTTTATACCATGTAAAACAAGGAATCATTAAAGAAATTGAGGTTTTTAGCCTGGAAATAAGGATTCTTTCATGAGGGACACAATAGCTATGAGTAATATATGTGAAGGACTGTTATAAGTAAGGGGGATTACATTTATTTTCTGTGACTTTTTAGAAGGCAAAATTATAATAAATGTAGGGAAATTACAAGGGAGTAAAGTTAAACTTGCTGTGAAGCAGAGATTTCTCCTAATGCTATCCAAAAAAAAAAAAAAAAAAATGGGTTGTCTCATACTATAGTGAGTTCCACATTAATGGAGTTCAGAGTGAGATTGGATAATCGGTTGTCAGGGCTGTGGTAGAGGATTTTCATGTAACTGGTATGTAGGTAGACTGGTTGATTTATGGTTTGTTAAAAGGACTTGGGATTTTATGATTTCATGCTTATGAATGGAAGAACAGGAAAGGTACTCAAGAACCTGCGAATTGTAGAGAAGCTCTGAACCTACAGAAATTACTTCTGTCTCTGGCCTTAAAAAAAGATTATTAGATGAAACATTTGTGACTTTCTGTTCATACCATTGAACTGGAATAGATATAAAGGGTGGCAACAATAGCCAGGTACCTAGATAAGCTAGTCTTAAAAAAAAATTGTGAACTTCATAACTTCGATGGAAAAAAAAGTTACATTTTAATAATATCAAAGTGTCTTTTCTTTTTTACCTTTCTGTGTCTTAGAAGGGAAAAATTTGATATTAAAAAAAATCTGTGAGGCTCACATCTATAGGTCATTTGATGAGATTTTACTTCCTTGATTTTATTAATCTATCCCTTATCATTATTATTATTATTATTATTGACATTAGCTCACTTGCCACCAAAAATAGAAAACTACATTGATATGAGAGTAATTGACATTATTTCTTTCTTTCTGAAGGTAGTTGGAGGCAAAGTAAAGAAACCAGGTAAACGTGGTCGGAAACCAGCCAAAATTGACTTGAAGGCAAAGCTTGAGAGAAGCCGGCAGAGTGCAAGAGAATGTAGGGCCAGAAAAAAGCTGAGATATCAATATCTGGAAGAATTAGTGTCTAGTCGGGAAAGAGCCATCTGCGGTCTCAGAGAAGAACTGGAAATGGTAAGACATTTTTATTTTGTTCATATTAGCTTTATTTCTAATCCATTGCCTGTCTTCATTCACTTAGCCAAAGGAGTAACAAATTCAATTTATGACAGAGCATAAAATTTATTAGATATTATATAGTATAGATCAATTGTGTCAAATTCAAATAGAAATGGATTTCTGTGGCTGACTAACAGCTTAGAAAACAAGAAATTGATATTACCAATGTATTTTGTTAAACATTTCCCATAATATTTTAATCTGATTTGGCCCACATTAGAGTTTTGCAGGTTATGAGGTTGACACTCTGGTGTAGTCTCACTAGCCAGACATCCTCTGAGGCATGATAATTCATGGGGAGGCAGAATAACAGTACTTCACATTTACATAACCTTTTATGGTTTATAGGAATTTTTTCCATATAACAATCTTGTGAGGTTGGCAGTGGAAGAGGTTGAAGGAGTGATTTGTTATTGAAGGAGTAGATTTGTGTAAGGAGACCAAAACTGGCTTATTAAAAGTAGAGAGAATATAAGGTTAGAAGGTTTTATATGCTAAACTTAGGAACTTGAACTTAATATAGGGTGAATCTTTGTGCTAGAGTATTAACGTTCTACTGAAAATTTTATGTGGGGAAGATTTTTATAGGAGCAATTTTTCTTTATTCTACATGTATTGATAACAGAATGTCTTGTGAGATGGAAAGAAAAATAAACAAGTCTTTGCTCTTGAGGTATTCGTAGTCTAGTAGAGGAAATAAGACAGTAAACTATCATACAAAAAATAGTATATGGTGAGTGTATGAACAAAATGTTTTGATAATTCTAAAAAGGATAGAGATCACTGGAAGACAGGTAAAGGAGAGATATTTAAAAATCATTGTCTCCATGAAAATCATGACTTAAAAGAAAAAGAAAAAAGAAAGGCTGGGAGACTCTGTTTCAAGAAATCATAAATGAAAACTGCCTAGCTTTGTTAAAAGAGCCAAAAAACGAGGTGGTGAGAAGCATCCACCAACCACCTTCTGAGAGAAACTCCAAAAAGAAAAGTTCAAGATTGTCATAGTCAAACTAGGTTAAAAAAAAAATAGTCCAAGTATCCAAAAAGAAGTAGTATAAGTATCAAAGGATCTATAGTCAGGATCACAAAGGACCTGACAGTGATTACTTAAATTGAGAGGAAATTATTGCATACAATATTTCTGATGTCAAAAGAGATAGATTTGTAACCAAGAATAACTTTGTAAAACAGTATAGTTCTAGAAGGGAAAAAATAGATTTTTAATGAAGTAGAACATTCAAAAATTTCTGATGAAAAAATTCATATATGAGTAGGAATTTTATAATGTAAACACAAGAATCCATAGAGAGCTACAAAAAGAAAATTTATTTTCACAATTGAAAGGAAGTGTATGGTGATGTAATATCAATATTCAAATAATGGGAAAAGGAACAAATATTCCTTCAGAACCTTAATGTTTTTGAAGGTTATTAATAGAGTTAAATGAGAAAAACAAAGTTACTCACCATGGTTTGGTTCTGTACCGAGGGTTTGAAGAAGGGAAACAGAAGGAATAGATGTAATAGAATGGAGGAAGAAAGGCCTAGGATCAGTTACTAAATGGCAGAATGAAGATTTTCTTACATTTATATAGTGCTTTAATATTTACAAAGTACTTTGCAAAATTTAAATTGATCTACACAGTAACCCTTTGTGGTAGGTATGCTATTATATTATTCCCATTTTTCAGTTGAGGAAATTGAAACAACAAGAGGTTAAATCAGTTGTTCTGGGTCACGTAACTGGTAGCTTCCTAGACTGGATTTTAATTCATATTTTACAGACTCTTAAATCCAGCTTTATTTACTACAGTCAAAAGGTGTCAAACTCACAGGCAAAACTTCCAATTGTTTGAATCATATAATTGGGAATGTTTAACATGAAAAAGGCAATTGAGAAATGTTTAACAAAATAAATAAAAATATCGAATGGATAACGTTAACTTGTAGTTTTCTAAAACAGTTTGTATCCTGCAGAGATACATTTCTTACTGATTTTAATACTATTATTCTATACCACACTGCCTTGGCATATGGACTTAAATGTATAAATATATGTAAATATTTACAGTTAGCTTAAAACCGTCCCTGTTGATTCACAATACTCTTTGCTTTCTTCTGAACTTTTATTAGGCAGAGTGTAGCTAGATGTCTTTAGCCTGAAGAGGAAGGGAATTAGTCCTGTGAGAAATAATATGTCCCATTCCTCCCCGTGTTATAGAAAGAATATTCACCTCCTTAATGATAGGAGAGGGGGGGACTCTATAAAGGTAAACATGTGATCTCATTGATTCCCGAGTTCCCTCTAATGATACATAGAATAGCACATGTATACATGTATATATGCTTATCCGGCACCAGTCTTATCCATGTCCTCCCCAAAGTTCTCATAGGGTGTCCTTCCAGTGTTTTAGAAGCTTTCCCTGCCTTCTCTTGCTATGGTGAGGGTATCACAGGAATACTCTGAATAAATCTGCCTGTTCTTCCCCATTCTTGCTACAGAACCAGCCATTCTTCTCTTTGTATCTTACAATTCTTTAATGATCCGTTTTTTTCTTCTCTTTGTTGTTATAAGTTGCAGACTGTTCATATGCATCTCATGTCTCTCCATTGCTTTCTGAGTGATATTCATTTTGGTTATTTTCTTAGTTCTCAAACTTCTTGACTTTCCTGAAGTTTTTGACTCTCTCAATCACACTTTTCTCCTTTTACTTTATTTTCTCATGTCTTTGATGACGCTGTACTTTCCTGGTTCTCCTGACCTCTCCTTCTCTGACATGCTTGTTAACCATAGGATCCTCCTAAAGCTCTGTCCTGGATTTTATTTTCTTTTGCTTCTATGAAATTTGACTCAGTGATCTCATCAGCTTCCATGATTTTAATGATCATCTCTGTGTACATAGACACAGATATGCTTGTCTATTTCTAATTTCTTTCTTCAAGTACTGTCATGCCTCTTCTTAACTCTTTTCTTTCACCTCATCCCTCATATGCAATCTGTGGTAAACACTGTCATTACTACTTAAAAAAAATAAATTTTATTTTATTTTTAGTTCTGAATTCTCTCCTCTTCACCTACTTTTTCCCTTACCTGAGAGAGCAAGAAAAATGAAACCTGTTAGAAGCATGGATAGTCAGACCAAAAAAATTTCTGCATTAGCTAGGTTGGGGGGAAAAAAGAACTTCTGTATGCACCGAGTCCCACATCTGTCTTTCTCTGGGAGTGGATAGCATCATTTATTATGAGTTCTTTGGACCTTTGATTCTTTGTATTTTGCAGTGTTCCTGTCTTTCAAGGTTTGTTTGTCTTTATAGTATTATTATTATCATATAAATTATTCTGGTTCTGCTTACTTCACTTGGTATTAGTTCATACAAGTCTTAGGTTACTCTAAAATTATTTCCTTCATCATTTCTTACAGCACAGTGCCATTTCATCATAAATATATATATAAAACTTGTTCAGCTATTCCCCAGTTGATGGTCAATTCTTCTGTTTCCAATTCTTTGCTATCATGAAAACAGCTGCCATTTCTTTTTATACTCTTTATATTTAGCATTACTTTTTTCTTTCATTTGACACTGTCATGACTCTGGTACAGATCCTCAGCGCTTCATTCCTGGACTATTGCAATTACCTGTTAATTAGCCTCCCTTTTTCATGATTTACCCCCTCCAATCTGTCCTCTACTCAGCTGTCAAGTTGATCTTCCTAAAATATAGATCTGACCATATCGTATTCCCTGCCTAACATTTTTTAATAAATTCCAGTGGCTCTCCCATAACTGCCCAGATCAAATACAAAGCCTTTCATAACTCAGTTTCCTTATCTTACTCTTCTATTTAGTCTTACTACTTACTAAGTCTTTTTGCACCTTAACTCTACTTTTTCTTCAGTCTAGTGACCCTTGCCTCTTTGCTATTCCTTGAACTCTGGACTCTGAGCTTCTTCCTCTAGCTGTCCTTCATGCTTTTATACTCTCTTTATTTTTATCTCCTAGCTGTATTGGCTTCCTTCAAGTCTCAGCTAAAGTCCCACTTTTTTCATTAAGTATTTTCAAGTCCCTCTTAATCTTACTGCTTTTATCTTTGACCTTAGTTAGCACTTTGAACTTCTTTTCTGTGCTTTTATTTATTTATTTGTAGTATAATTATTTGTTTTATGTGTGAGACCTCTGTTCCCCTCCATATAAGCCTCCTGATAGCAAGGATTGAGTCATAATTTCTTGATATATTTCCCATTTGTTTTTATTTCTCTGTGTATGGAAAGTGCATGATAAATGCTTGTTGAATATGACTTGGCTGAATTTTGCTTAAATATATTTTATTTCAGTACAAGCAGTGGTGCATGGCAATGGATCAAGGAAAAATCCCCTCTGAAATAAAAGCTCTACTAACTGGAGAGGAGCAGAACAAATCTCAGCAGAACTCAGGCAGACATACCAAGGCTGTAAAAATAGAAGCTAATAACTCTTGTAAGTACACCAGTGTTTGCTAAATTGATAATTATTGAAGTGTTTCACAATAACTATTTCATTTGAGTCTAGCTCTTCCCAAATCAAAAGTTTAGATTAAAATAAAATTTTGATGTCATTTTTTATGATGAGCAAATGAAATGGTCTGAATGTCTAAATATTAAAACATGTTTTACCTGAGTATACAAAGAGCATCTGATCTTCCTTATTGGGAAGTTTTAATAAAAAACTATTGTCTTATAGATAAGAAGTTTGTGATATTTTAGATATTTTCAGTTTGCTATTTTATCTTACTTAAATTGTGTTCATTCCACCAGTTGCTTTAGGAGCACTTGGAACATAAATAATCAATTTTTTACATTCCTTTTTAAATGTGAAGTTTTGTTCTTGTATGAAGAGAATTGGGTTTTTCAGTGAATTGATCAAGAAACATTTTAATTATAAAATTGAATTGAAGAACAGTAACTCAACCAATTACTCTATAATTATATATATTTTTAAAAATCAACAAACTGCTTTTTGTAAGCAAAAAAGCAGATTGTCACAAATTTGGAGTTTGTTTTAAAATTCTTTTGTTAAAGGTTTTTTTTTTTTTTCCTCTTCAGGGTGAGGATCATTTCCATTTACACTCACGAATCAGTTGCTGAATTGAACATTCAGAATCACATGAAGAATGGACTGGATTGGGCTTTAGAATTTAATTTGCTACCTACAGTTTAGTGGTCATATATGTTAATCTGCAATTGTTGACCAAAATCTGTGATGTGTGTTGAAGGACCTTATTCAACAACAAGAAAATTCGGAATATTCAGTCCTCTTTCATTTGATGTTGATAGCTGCAGTAGATTTGCACATGATGTGATGCTCGGAAGAACCCACGTGGCATGGAGGACAATAAGTTAAGAGACTGTAGTTTTGCACCTTAGTTTCATATTGGTTAATTATGTTCTTTTCATTTAATTGTGTGTATTGGTGTCACTTTATTTGCTTTGTTTTTTTGTATACTCTTATTCAGAGAAGCCAAATAGGCTGTTTGCTAAATTAAAAGTTTTCAACTTTTAAAATGGACCTGAACTTCTTTCATCAAAATTTATTTGAGTGATTTGTATATTTCTTGCAGGAACCACAGATCATTCCATTCTGTGTATCATTCCAGCATAAACTGTGCATATGTATTAATAATTATATGCACCTCTATTTTTGTAATCCATGATGATCTTTCTGTTATATTTTACCTTTAAGGACAATCCATATGAAAAGCTATTGGAAGCTCTTGTCACTTTCTTCCCCAACTGTATTTATAAAAACTATTGAAATTTCTTCATTTATATTAGCAAATAAATTAATCAAACTTTAAAATTACTTTTAAGGTATTTAGATGCAGTGAGCATTTTGTTATTGCTAAATGTAGAAAGATATATATATATATATATATATATGTATATATATATACACACATGCACATATATATACACAGACATATGGGGAGAGAGAGAAAGAATGAGAGGAGAGAGAGAGAGAGAGAGAGAGAGAGAGAGAGAGAGAGAGAGAGAAACACTTTTATTTCACACTTAACTAGCTTGAGAGACTGTTTTAGAGAAAATAGTTTAAAATTAGCTGCTGGTCCTTCAAGATCTTGTTTCTGCCTCAAGATCTGTAATAAAGTGGCATACAGATTGCTTATAGTTTTAATGGCTGCCACAGAAACCAAAATACCAAGCTTCTTTCCTAACATGAGACTCCATTCTATTCATTCTGAGAAAGGAGCACTAGAATGGTTATAGTTCTGTTCTTTTTTCAAGCCAGATGGATACCTGTCAGAGAGGAATGCTTTCTCTTGTGTGTCCAAGGAAAACTCAGAGTAAATGACTACTTTGGTCCTGTCTAAGCCACAGCTCTCTTTCCTGAGCCTCACATTAGGTTCAAACATGGGTTTTTTGACTGTGTAAATCACTACCATAAATGTTTGATGCCAGGGGGAGCAAAAAGCAATTCTTCCACTGACCTTTATCATTCATATCCAAGCCCTCATTTATTAAAGGTTTATCTTCCCCCAAAGAGGGTTTGGTATAGTATAGGAATCAGGCTTTATAAAAATCTTTGAAAAATATACTTGTTTAAAACAAATAACAAATAAGTACTAGATACAATTTATTTTTTCTACTCCTGCTTCTGTGATAAGGTCTTTTATCATTGTCTCTTTCTTAGATAATTAAATCAGAAGTTTTAATCTCTTATTACTAAACCACAATTTTATGTAATTGGCCTACTGTCCCCTATTAATTGGCTTTTTCACCAAATGTTTGTTACAAAATGATATTATAGGGAAGATCAATCTTACTTAGGAAAATGATGTGGACCATGACGGGAGCATGAAAGTAAATATGTATCCTCCTTGGACTGTACGGTATGACCTCATCTGGCCAGGGAGCCTAACAACCTACCTGGTGTTCTTTGGAATGCAAACTTAGGTTTGCCCCTTTAGTGTTATGTGACCACCATTAGGAAACTACTAATTCTGCCCTCCCCTTTCCCTCCAATCTTAGTGTTTTGGAGCAATAAAACGATGAAGAAAATTTTATGTCTTAAAAACTAGATATATTTTTATTGTTTTTGGTTACTTGATCACATATGTTTTCCAAAATATCCTAAGACTTGGTTTACATTATTTCTGGACCATTTGAATATCATCCAGATAATTATTGTAAATGTAAATATTCCAAAGTGAAAAAAATTTTTTTGATAGAATATGCCTGTATGCTTGAAATAGTTCTTCCCTGACAGTAATTCTGTGTCATGTAAGTCATTTGAGCCTTTGTTATAATATCTTTACAAAAGTTGATAATTTTACCCTCACATAGAGGATATGGAATTCATGTAAGAGTAAATTAGAATTTGTTGTGCTGCTTTTATTTCTAGAACTTTCGCTTTTGTCTTTGTGGACAAACAGATAGAACCAAGAGAAGGTACCTTGGTTTTGAAAAGAATTGTTTTGAGTATTTTGAGGATTGTGCTGTCAATGTATTTTGGTTAGTTTTACAGCATGATAATAAATGTCATTGGTTAAAAAAAACCTGGAGCATGTCCTGTCCTATTTCAGTTAAAGAACATAGTATTTATGAAAATTCTATCATTTCTTGTGTGATTAGATAACAAAAAGCAAAGAGAGAACATGAAATGTTGTATACTATGGCATTCTTTGGATGAATGTCACTTTTCTTTCCTATATTATAAAGATCTGGGAAAAATGTATTTTTACAGGGCATTGGATTCTCAATTTTCTATAAATTAATCATCAAATCAATTTGCATATGTACAAATTATACATCAAATCAATAGAGTGTGTTAAATGAGTTCTAAAAAGTGAAGCTTAGAATTGGATATAGTTGGCTAAAATATCTTTCCATGTTATAATCTTTATTTTATTGTAGCGAATTTATATCATTGTTCACCAATATACTGACAATATTTACCAGTGCCATTTTTTTTTAGCAATTGATCATCTTTCAATTACGATGGACCTAATTTGGCTTATTATAAGGGAGATGTCTAAAATTTTAATTGAAATAAAGGCAAACTGTTTTAAATAGCATAATTGATAAATTTTGCAAGAAATCAAACACACATATGTTGCATAAAAAGAAATATGATTTTTAAACTACATAGTATTTCTGGGACATTGAAGGAATTTTAATTTCTCTAAAGAACATGGTACATTTATATTTTTTATTAAAAATAAAAAGGAGGTCACAATTGCATGCTTCAAATTACTAAACTATTTCTGCTTAAATGTTTCTTTTAATAGTAAAATTATGTGGGCAGCTTGGTGGAGCAGTGGAAAGAGTGCCAGGATTCAGGAAGACTCATCTTTCTGAGTTCAAATCTGGCCTCAGACACTTAATAGCTCTATGTCTGTGTAGGTCATTTCACCCTTTTTGCTTCAGCTGCTCATTTGTAAAATTAGTTGGAGAAGGAGATGGCAAACCATGCCAGTATCTTTGCCAAGAAAATCCCAAATGGGGTCATGAAAAGTTAAACTTGACTGAACAACAAAAATTATGTGACTAGGTTTTTTGTGAGTTAAATTTACAGAAACACGGAATTTTAGAATTGGAAGGGATTTTAGCTGTCATCCAATGCAATCCATGCATAAAAAGAATTCTCCCTATGATATATTCAACATATTCAACATAATCCAGCCTTTTATTGAAGACCTCTAAAGAAGGAAAACTCAACAATTCTTGAAGTAACTCATTTTTGGAGAGGCCAAATCATGGGGAAGGTTTTGTTTCCATTTAATCTAATTTTACCTCATACAACATGTACTCATTTTCATGGTTCAATTTCCTGGGGCTAACAGAATAAATCTGATTCCCCCCCTGTACATGATAACCTTTCAGATTAATGGAGACTGCTCTGGTGTTCTCCAGAGTCTTCTCTTTTCCAGGCTAAAATAACCACTTCCTTCGACTGATCTTTATGTGACTTGACATGGATTTAAGGCCCTTCATCCTGGCTGCCCTCCTGGACATTTCTACTCCAGCAACCAGTTCTTTCCCTATTGATAAGAAGCAGATCCAGAATAGAATTTCCCCTTGTTTGCTCCTTTGTTATTTAAAAGATGAAGTTGTCACTACATCAAATCAGAAGGTTATTTGATTAAGCTTTTGGCAGATATCTGGATAATTGAAGCCTCTTTTGCCAGGCTTTTGACTTGTGCCCCAAATTGATCCTCTTTTTTTTTTTTTTCAGTCCAAGTGGTCTTCAGACTGCCATGATAAAATCATTTCTGTTTCTTCCTTTGTTGTATCTTCACCCAAATAGTCTCCATCTTGACCTCCTTGCATTCTTGTGCCTCTTGGATTTCCTTGCATGGGTTTGCCTTCTTAATATAACAATGCCTAATCCTTTCTTTTTATCTGTTATATTTCTTTTAAAGAAGTACTTCTCCAGAGCTATGGTCCAATCATGGGTTTCATCCTACCAAGACTTAGAGATACCTGTTAGGTCAAATTTGTCTACTTAGGTTAGAATCTCTAGTTAGAATCCCTAGTTCCTTTTGCTTGTTGGACTTCGGGCATTGTGTGTAGACATTTGAATGCATGGGTTTCATTTATTTGACTCATTTCTTGGATTTTTTCCCCTTGAGCACTTCTGGGTAGCTCAACTGCTGTTTTCTTTGTAGCTATTCCCTATGGTATCTAAATTGAGAAATAAACATGAGCAATCTTCTCCCTCTCCCAACTTTTTTTTAAAATTTGAAGTCTTTTTAATGAAATTTGCAAGTTATATGGCAATTACATTTTAAATTGGTCTTCATTAGATTTCTAAAATCTGGTCAGGAACATCAATCCTCTTTTAAACTGTGGTCAAGAAATCCAAATCCTATTCTCAGATATCAAGTTTCTAGCCAGTTTGCTCCCCAAATAAAATTTTATTTTCTGTATCCTTTGCTTTCAGGAGGTAAGAGAGAGTGGAATAACACTGATTTCATTCTCTGGACTAAAACTTCATAATCATTGTCAATACTTTAGGTTCTTTCTGGTAGTATCATTTGTGCTCATACCAATCATAAGGAGTGGGTAGTTGTCATTTGGTTTTAATAAATCTCAGGAGATTCTTTGTTATGTCTTAGATACATAATACTGTCTGAAGACATTCTATTCTTATTAATAGATCAAAGAATAGCTGCCTCATTATCTCTTAGGGAATCACCAAGTACTATTACTATTAATCCTATTCTTAGATTATTTTTCTGCCTCTGATTGAATAATCTCAACTGATGGCTTCTAGAGTTCATTGTTTTAATCTTTGGTATACTGCCAACTACTTTAGAGTCCAACTCCCTCTTTTCAAGATGACCCTCAAATCTGTTTTTAAACTCTTAATTTTATAGCTGTCCCTTCTCTTTCTCTTGTATCAACACTTTCACTCAAAATCCTAAAAAAAAAAAAAAAGTCAAATCACACCCCTCTTTTATCTCAGATTCCTCCTTCCTATTAAAACCTCATTTTAATTTCCTATAGGAACAATTCATTGTTATTTTTAAAAGTCAGACCTTTTTTTAAAGTTAATCAATCATTTTCTCTTAACTTGACAACCTCAACTTAACTTCTTTTCCTTTCTCTAAGCACAGACTTCATAGTCATGTCTGCCTTTCTGGTTTGGACCAAATTCCTATTCACCCATTTGTTTATAAACTCACTCTATAGTTTTTGCTTTGCCCTTCATTTATTCCACTTATCTTGTCTTACTCTGCTAGCTACCTTTTCTTGCTGAATCTTCCTCTTCACATTCTATTTTCTGATCTCCTTAGTTGCCCTTCTTTCTTTTCATCTTTCAATCCCTATTGTATAGGTTTAGAGATTATTCTCTTATCAAATTTTCTTCAATCTCCCTCAAATTTCTCCAAGTTTTTCTTTTCCAAATTCAACTTTATAACTCCAATTTTGCTTTGAATCCTTTCTCACCTTTTGTAGAATCAGGAAATAGAATAACATTTGTTATGGTTTTGATTGAATTTGATTATATTTAGCGTATTCTTGATTTGTTTTTGAGTGTGTGTGTGTGTGTGTGTGTTTAACTATGTGCTAACATGGAACAATTGGTTAGAAACTCCTGATATAACACAATCACTGTGGTCTTGTTAATTGAAAGGGATCACCAGATTCCATGTAAACAGATCAATTTTATGAATCACTGGTATTATATCAAGAATGGCAATGTAATTATTGGCATATATGTTTTCATTAACTATTTGGGCCCATGTAGTTTTTATTTCTTTTGTTCCATTTTACTATAAAGCGAGAAGTAAACCAAGGTGGGAAAGTTTGAAATTCAAATAATTCATGATTATAGAATATAGTTAGAAAGACAATATTTGGGATATGTCAACAAGACTGATAACGCTCATACTAGATATTTCACCTGTCTGAGTGGCTAATGAGAGTTATGGCTCATTTATGGTAATGTGGGTGGCATAGAAATATTTAGCTAATTCAGTAGGAAGGCAAATTTTAAACATCATTAGACTTAAATATGGGGAGTTCATAGTTTAGGGTGGAAACCCCCATACTATATGAAATCCTTCAGTACATAAAGCTTCAACAACTATATATGACTGGTTGGGCAAAGGTACAATAACTGAATCTTGCCAGCCTTTTTATCTGTCTGAAAGATAGAATTTTGACAGAAAATATCATCTTTTGTGCAAAAGAACATAATAGCTTGAAAGAAATGTTTTCATGAAACAAGGTCAGGGATTTTCATTTTTATTGTTTTTTTCTAGAACAAGTATTGTTATTTCTAGGATAATGATGTCAAACTCAAATAGAAACATATCGATGTGGCCCACATATTAACCACAAATTAACAATATGTTTGTTATATTACATTTTAATTTATTTTTCAATCATTTCTCACTTACTTTTTAATTTAATTCCATTTGTATTAGGGAGTTTTGGTGATTACAAGGGGCTACAAGCCTGATACCTCTGCTCTAGAACACATTCCCAACAATATTTTTTGTTATGATGTAGACCAAGTCTGTATTACAAAATTATGTGTTCTTAAGGGAAGTATTTCCCATACTTTTTATTTTCTGAGTTATATGATGTAGCCAAAATTTAGTTTATTTTTAATATTTATCGACATTTTCTATTTTTACTAAATGTGTGGAACTAGAATTCAAAATGGGTTATTTATTTGATAGACTGAGTCCCATACTGAGAAACTATAAAATGTATAATTTTCCTATAAATTTTAAGAATGAATTTATCAAATCTCAGAAGACAATGACATCAAAAAAAAAAAAAAGATAAAGGCATGTCATTGCTTAGACACACTTATTGAATAGATAAATTGTAACTCTCCTAGGACTTTCAAGAATCCTACAGATCTTTAGCTCCTTAATAGTCTGGGAGGCAATTAACATAAAATTGTTCTGAACCATAAGCAACCAGACATGAATTTGAAACCAAAATTCTTAGGAAGAATATATGGTTAAACTCCATAAGAAATATTTGCAAACAGTTTTGGGAGGGCAGGACTTTTTATTAGAAAAATTCCTCCTCCTCAATAAATGCATGTGTAAAAAGAAGGCATAGTGAATATCAGCATAAATCTCTACTGAGTTTGCATTGGAAGAGAGGTCACAAGTCATTTAGTCTAAGCCACATGTGAACAAAAATCCTAAAATATCCCGAATAAGTGTTCTTCCAGTTTTTATGTAAAGACCTTTTTTTTTTGGGGGGGGGGGGAAGGAGGGAAAGTATAAAGGTTCCAAAGGATGGTAATGAATAGGCTTTTTTTGGTTGAAAACATCTTTAAAATACAAAATAGGAAATTTCCTATTTCCTATACCACATCCTCTAAGATCTATTTCATATATTTTTTTCCCAAGAGAGGGTTGTTGGTTTCTTCACACTGACCTTGAAGCAGTTTTTCTTTCTTTTTTTTTTTTTAAAGCAACGTAAATATAGAAGTTGGTTCCTAGATGTAAATTTAGAATCAAGAGTCCTAATTCTTAAAACAACATCAAATATAATCATCAAATAACAACAAAACCCAAATACCTTGATTTGATTTGTTTTCCATTTATAGCGTAGCCTTCTTCTGACTTTTGTGTTTATGTAAAAACACTATTTATTTTTAGTAATATAGTTGTCGACTCTAACTTTGGTCCTTGGAGCTACTCAAGTAATGTGTTTCCTTTGTTTTCAGTATTTTACTGTTATGAATTTTCAAGCTGTTTCCACAATAAACAGAGATTTGGTCTTCATGGGAAAAGAAATCTTCCATAGGAAAAGTTGAAAACACCAAAACACAAAAATGGTAGAAAATAAAGTACTGTTGTTGGGTTTTTAAAAATCATCAGTCCCTCTCTGTTAGATGAGAGAGAATCCTAAAGAACAATGACTTTTGAAAGTTCGAAACCCTAACATGTGTTTTAAAATCCTACTTTTAGTACCTTTTCCTTTAATAAGAGAGATAAAAGAAAATTATTTATTGCTAGGTAGTGAATAGAAATAACATAATACCTACTCATTATTTAGGTTACTGGTCTTCTTTTTCCCCCTAACATCTTGAATTGCAGAAAGTTCCCTAAAAACAAAACAAGATGTAGGTAACACTTCTTTGTAGTATCATTTATATAGGTTTAAACCTTTACACATGGTTTATATAACTTTATTCTCATGACAATCCTGTGAAACAGATAAGGCTGATATTACCTTCATTTTTGCAAAAAATGAAACAGATACAGAGAGGTTAATTTGCCCAATAGACATTTAAGGCTGGAACATAAACTGGCTAATTCCCAAATGTAGGTGTAAATCTATTATAGCATGGTGCCCTTCTAAATCATCATAATGTAGGCTGAAAAAAAGTTGCCAGTTGAGCCCGGACTTGGGAGTTAGAATTAAGTTCATATCTTTGTAGTACAAAATTTAACCCTTTGGTATACAGGAAACAAAACCAATCAGTAGAGTTATTTGTGGGATATTTTAACAAATAAACTGAACTTTCCATTATATTTCAACTTTTAATAAAAAAAAATGATGTTGACCGAGACTGAACCAAAAACTAGATTCCTTTCACACTCCACAAAAACTATTCCTTTTTCTTTCTAGATCCTGGACCTCTCCCATATACCTAATGATTTTTAAATTTAATTATGTCCTTTGGTAGAAAAAGAAGAAAAATTTTAAAAGCCCCCCCCCCCCAATTTTAAAGCAAAGTAGAGTATTTATATAATTAAAAGTAGATGATAGAAAAAGTGTTTAAACTAATGACGGGGGAAAAAAGAAAAAAACTATAGTTTTCTTTAAGAAAAAACGTACATATTCAAAGAAATAGAGAATTGACAATGTGTCTTAATGATGATATTTGTGATGTAATTGTGATTGTAATGATGATAACCAAATGTTAGGGTTTGGTCATGTGAAGAATTCACTCTCTGGCCACTCTCTTTGGCAAGAGGTAGATTTATTTAGAAGAGGTTTCAGACAAAATGTATGGTAAATGTGAAGTAGAATTGGAAAAACACAGTTAGCAAGGAAAGGGGTTTTTAACAATTAACAATGGAAAAGGCAAGTTCCCTAATGGAACTCACAATTAAGCAGGAGAAAGAGAACACCCTGTGAGATTAGAGTATGCCCTTAGATAGCAGGCTAAATCCAGAGAGGAGCTTAGTACCCTAAAACAGTTAGTTATAATGAGATAGACACCATAAGGCTTGAGGAAGAGGGAGGGGAATGACACCATGAGGCAGAGTGCCATGGCAAAAAGATTCAACAAATATGGCATGGCCATAGGAAGATTTATAGGAGAAATTAACCTCAGTGGTTTGACATAACTTGAATTTCTGACTGGACGCAAGATGGGGCTAACCAGGACCTCCACAGAGAGTAGGGATATAAATTGAACTGATACCCATCATTGCCCTTCCATGCTTGTTTTAGGGAATAATTTTTATTAGTATTTCAGGTTCTCTCTGCCAACCTTACTTAGTAATCCAGGATGTCATGACTTATGTAGATTTCTGTGGCTTAGTTTTTTATACCAAAAAAAAAAAAACCTTCAAAAGGCATAATCATAAATACATAAACTTATTCCCATAATACTGGTGGACATAGTTTTCTGCACCTCTTCCCCCACCTTTGTAACATCCCCCATCTTTGTAAAGGGAAGAAGTTCAAAGCTTAACTCACTGCCTATAGAACACAGTTCCAAGTTCAAATCCATCTTATTGAATCCCAGATACCCTGGCTTCTCAGAGCATCCAAGATGGGATGCACAATCCTGCCTTCTACTAGCTCCAAGATTGTTACATAGCTCGAACTACCAGCTCCAATGGGAATTGCAACAGACACTTGCAACAATCCCATTCAAAAGGACAAAGGAAATCAAAGAGAAATATCCCCAGACCCATTTCTCAGAGCCAGAGTAAGAGAGGGAGTAAAGGAAGGACTTTGTTTCCCTCTCACCAATTCAGTTCATGGCTCTGGGTGAATTAGATTCGTCTCCCTCTGGATGTATCAGAAATGCAGCAGAAAGAGCTCTTTAAATATAGTGTTAGAAAAGTTTGAAATGTCAATAAATGTACAAGGAAACATGAAATAGATTGTGGTATTATTCTCTTCTTTTTGTAATCTACCATACTTGTCAACTCCAATGAATGGATTAGTGAGTAGACAATTTGCTAAGTACTATGCTAAATTAGGCAAATGACTTATCACTTTGTAAGGATTCCAACAATAGATGACAGTAAAACAAGCCAGAGATACAAAACTTAAGTGGTCTAGGAGTATGAACACAAGGTTGTCTAATGGGGTCCTGGAGGGGATGAAGCATCTTCCAAACCATAAATTTCCCTTTCTTAATCAGGTTGGATGTGCAGTGGCTATTCACAAGCTGGATCCCACTGCCGATTGACCTAAAAGTTTTGATCTATAATGCTTTTCTGACCTGCCTCTCTTTAGACAGCTTTGTGATCCCTTGTTCCCAAGTGCTCACTATATTGATACAGAACATGGTACAAATAGTCAGCTTTAGAATTACTACAACCCCAAATTCTGGAGCTCAAGTGATCCACACACCTCCACAAATACTGGGATAAGGGTTATTCATAACCGTGCCCCACCAAATTGTCATTCCTAATCATAGGTATGACTATAGTTTCAAGAACTCCCTAATTCCTATAGGAAAAGAACACATGTAAGTTTTAGATTTCAGCAGACTGATAGTCATATGTAGCAAAGACAGAGACCATGCTATCTGCCCCTTCATTTATAAATGGAATGTTTCCATACCTAATGAGACCTAAAGCTTTGAGCAGCTCAATTGCACATGTAAAGGGAAGAAAAGAAATTAAACTTTGCTCAGCTGCAAAGACCCAACCAGAATTTCAGAAATGTACAGGATGGTCACCATAAGTTCCCTTATTTGGGAAACCTAGGTCTGAAGCAGAATGTGGAATAGGAGAGACTTAACCTTTCCCATCCCCTGCCAGGAAGGTGAAATACCTTATACCCATAGTCCTGAGAAAACAGAACTGGAAAAGCTTCTGCCAATCATAAACTGAGATTTGTCCTCTCAGAGTAAAATAATACACCAGCAGAGGGAGCACAGTGGTTCCAACTGAGTTTAAGACTAGGGACTTAAGACTAAATTTAGGGAGTCCAAGGGATGGATTAATTACCACTTAGAGATGCTCCAACTTGTAAGGAGACAGCCCAAAAGCTGAGTGACTTTCCTAGACTAGTTCAGCTCTTAGATTAGCGCTTAAAATTGAAGCAGCATGCTCTGTGAAGGAACCCTGAGAAGTCAACCACAAGGTGTGCCCATTGAACCTGAATAATCAGCTTCCCCTCCAGGGACTCAGCCTGCTGGTGTGGATGTGAGCTGGGGTGGTAGTATGCTATAAGAGCTAAGTTTGACGTAATGTTGTACAATCTGGTTCTAGTCCCCCTTTCCAAATTTATTTCACATGACTTTCTTTCATGGATTTTATTTCCAAGACAAACTAGCTTATTTTTTACTCCCTTAATTTCAAATTCTCTCTCTTAAAAGCTTATGAAGCAGGGAGTCATTTTAGTAGGTCTGGAGTCAGGAATACATGAGTTCAAATCCAGACTCAAATACTTATTAGTTATGTGTGATCCTGCACAAGTCACTTAATCTGTCTGACTCAGTTTCTTTCACTGTGAAATGGGGATAACAATAGCACCTATCTTAAGAGGTTATTGTAAAGATCAAATGGGATATCTGTTAATGACTTAACACATTGCCTAGAACAGAGCAAGTGCTTAATAAAAGGATGCATCACCCCCTCCCTTCTGTGTCCCAAGTTCTCTTACTGACTGATATACTCAGGGTGGTGGATTGAAAGAACAGATAGTACTTATTATTAGCATTCCCTGGGCATGGAGAGATAGGGTATTTTGAGTTGAATTACAAGATATACTTTTTTCACTTCAAGTTAAACTAATGCTCTATGCTATACAATAACAAATGATTGAGTTAATTACTGGGAAGGGAAAAACCCTTTCTCTGGTTTCTTCACCACACAATGGAAACTACCTAATACCCCTAAAGTTAGTAAGGGGGTGAATTCCTGGCTTAGTATCTATTACACCACCCAAGGGACAATCTTACCATAATTGAAAGTCTGTGGCTTGGGAGTGGAGAGAATTCTAAGCAATTAAATCTGGAGTTGTGGCAATGATACTTAGATCAGACAGTTAATATCCTCTGGATTCACTGGAAGCAAGAGGCAAGAGGTGTTTTTTTCTTCTCTTTATCAGGCAGGTTATTAGTTAGCCAGGTATCACGGTTTGTCTAGAGACATTGGTCAATACTGTAGCACCAGCTTAATCCATCACAAAAATTGGTGGGGTATTGGGCCTGGTAGGACCTGGCTGCTTGAAGAGATTTTTCTTTAACCTGGGAAGTTTGGATTTTGAATGTGACATTCCTGGGACTTGTCTTTTTTTTTTTTTTTTTTTTTTTTGCTATTCCCCACAGAGGATGATTGGGGGATTATTATTATTATTATTATTACTTTGTCCTCTTGTTCTAATAGATTTGGGCATTTTAAATTATGATTTCTTGAAATAGAGTACTTAGGCATTTTGTTTTTATCATGATTTTTAGGGAGTTTGATGATTCTTAAATTTTCTCTTTTTTATCTATTTTCTAGGTTGTTGTTTTTTTTTTTAATATATGTCTTTCTTCTTGCTGGTGGTTATTCTTTTTTTCTTCTTTTCTGTCTCTTCTTTTCTTTCTCTTCCTCTTCCTCCTCCTCTTCTTCTTCTTTTCTTTCTCCTCCCCCTCTTCCTCCTCCCCCTTCTTCCTCCTCCTCTTCCTCTTTCTCCTCCTCCTCTTCCTTCTCCCTTTCCTCTTCTTCCTCCTCCTCTTTTTCCTCCTCCTCCTCCTCTTTTTCTTTTGATTTTGTTCTAACTTTTCTTGTTATCTCATAAAATTGCATTCTGTTTGGTCTATTGTAGTTATAGCTGGCTTTTTGTGAAGTTCTGGGATTACAAAATTGATGTTTATCGTTTTTTATTTCTCACTCATCAATCAGTGTGGTACAAACTTGCAGGATTTTGCTAGAATAGGCATATGGGAGCTTGAAGGCAGTCATTTTGGTAGGAAATTCCCATTATTATAAACAACTCCTGGCAAGTCTATTGGGTTATTTTATATTTGGCAAAGAGTTAGCTAAATGCATGTCAGGCTGCCGTGACTAATATCTAGTTATCAAAACTTATGAAAAAACATTAATATATTTAGTTCACATTCTTTAAAGTGCTTGAATAAATATGTTCACTCCATATTCAGGATGAAAATACACCTGTGATCAATACTCCCTCTCATGACATTAGCCCTTAGAAGAATTAGCTTTCTTCAAGGTTCATGTTGAACATCACTTCCTCCTATAGGAAGTCTTTTCTGATCTCACTAATTATAAAATATATTGGTCCAACTGTGTCAAATTGGTACTACACTCAATAAATTCCAAAGACTACCCTTATTTCTATTAGGATTACTGTGAAACTCCCTTTATTATTTAAAGCCCTACTCAATCTAGACAATTCCTAATTTTTTGATATTTTAAGAGATATTTTTACCCTTAAAAAAAACTTTCCAGTTTTCTTACTCTTCTCCCTAGCATTGACTCTGAAGTCTATCCATACTGACCAATTTGTCATTTTTTACTTTTCACCATCTATCTGATGATCTAATAATAATAGCTAATGTTTATTGGGTGCTCGTTACGTGCCAGGTGCTGTGTTAAGCTCTTTACAATTATTATCTTATTTGATCCTTACAATAACCTTGGAAGGTTGGTGCTATTATGACCCCCACTTTACAGATGAGGAAACTGAGGCAAACAAGTTCAGTTACTTAACCAGGATCACACAGTTAGTAAGTGTCTGAGGCTGTATTTGAACTCGGGTCTTCTTTGGTCCCAGGCCAAGCATTCTGCACATTATGGCACCATCTAGCTTCCTTTACACTTGCTGTCCCCTGTGTCTTGAATTCTCTTCCTTCTCTCTGCCTCTTAAAATCCCTGGTTTTCTTCAGGACTCAACTCAAAGTCAATCTCTAACCTGTCTTGGGGGAAACCTGTTTTGGGGGGAACCTGTCTTGATTCCCTCCCCTCATCCCCCGCTGCTGCTAATGCCTTCCCCTATAAAGTGTCTTCTATCAACTGTAATTGTGTTGTCTCCTTGTATTACAATGAATGTCTGGAGGGCTTCTTCTTTGAATTCCCAGTGCTTAATAAATGCTTAGAGTTAGTTAGACTGATAAAATTATATTGCATTTTTTTTTCCCACTTAAATGTATCCCTAGAATTTAAGGGCAGTAATTGTTTTGTCCCAGAGGACTTTTTTGTTTTGTCTTTGTATCTGTAGCATCTGGCACAGCCCCTGTATACTTAGTACTCTAAATGAACTTATGAAATGAATATCCTAAGTGTAACCCAATATCTTATCCTCTAATTACATTGCTCCTCCAAATATCTCTTCACTGTCAACTGACCCTAGCTATCCTACAGGGCTCTCTTGAGCCTTATTCTCTTCTCCCTCTATACTATTTCTTTTGGCGATCTCATCGGCTTCTATAAATTCAGTTACCATCTCTCTGCTGCTGATTCTCAAATCTACTTAGCCAACCCTGACCTCTCTGCTGACCTCCAGTCCAGAGTCTCCAATTGCCTATTAGGTATCTTAAAATGAGTGTCTTAAAAATCCATCTTAAATTCAACATGTCCAGAACTAAATTCATTATTTTTCCTCTCCAAAATGTTCCTCTTTTCTAAACTTCCTTATTACATCACGGGCACTAGCATCCTGCCAGTCTCCTAAGACTCTCAATCTAGATATCATTTTCAACAAATTCTATTTAGTAGCTCCCTATCACCTTCAGGATTAAATATAAAATCCTCTATTTGATAGTCACAATCCTTCATAATTTAGCTCTCCCCACCTTTTCAGTCTTCTCATATCTTAAACTTCTACCTCCTTGGCTTCCTTGCTATTCCTGGAACCAGAGACTTTACCAATTCCAGACATTTTCATTGGCGGTCCTCCATGATTGGAATGTTCTCCCTTCTCATCTCTGCCCGACTTTCTTAGCTTCTTTCAAATCCCAGCAAAATTTTCACCTTTTACAGGAAGCATTTTCCAATATCCCTTATTCCAATGTCTTTCTTTTCTTAATGATTTCCAGTTTATCCTGTATGTAATTGTTTGCATGTTGTCTTCCCCCTTTAGGTTGTGAGCTCCTTAAGGGTAGATTCTGTCTTTTGCTTTTCTTTCTATTCTCAGCACTTAGTACAATACCCATGTAGTACATAGTAGGAGGCACATAACTTAAATCTAGGCATTTGCCATTTTTCACTTCATCATCTATTTGATGATCTAATGATACTAGCTAATGTTTATTTGCGCCAGGAGCCAGGTGCTGTGCCTTAGCACAGCACGAATTTCTTTATAATTATTATCTTATTTGATCCTTGCAATAACCCTGGGAGGGTGCTATTATGATCCCCATTTTATAGATGAGGAAACTGAGGTATGAATGCTACCTGATGGATGGATTACAGAAGAAGAACTGAAAAACCTGAATTAGACCCTCAAGTAGAGCATCATCTGGTGGGAAGATCAGGTATCATGTTGTATGCCTGGGCAACCTGGACAGTACATCAGCACCATTTTAATTATCTTAGGAAGCTGAAGATCACCTGGCAGAATAAGACACCAGACACCAAGATCCTTTCTCAAGCTAAACTGCCAAACATCCCAGTTCTACTGCAGAGAGCACAGTTCCATTGATCGGGTCACATTGAATGACAAACGTGCACTTGCCAAAAACTCACAAGGGCATCAGAAAAAAGTGACCCAAGGACACTCTCAAGAACTTTAGAATTGATTGTATGACACGGGAGACACTGGCACAGGACCCCAGCAAGGCGTGCCCTCATCAGGGAAGGTGTTGGGCTGTATGAGTAAAACAGAACTGAATTAGCTTAGAAGAAGCATGAGATGGGCAGGTTAGAGAACCCACCCCAAGTGTTCATAAGGACTATTTGTGTCTGGTCTGTGGAAGAGGATTCCAAATTTGTATTGGTCTGATCAGCCAGTCAGACACACTGTAACTGGACTCTTAACATAGTGATAATATTTGGAGAATGAAAGACAACACCCAACCAACTAAGCAACCGACCGACCGACATAATAGGAGGGACATAGTAGGAGCTCAATAAAATCTTATGGACTGATTATTTCTTTTTGTAATATTAGCCGTCGTGTGGAACCCTTTGGTTGTATTGTAAGTGGTGCCTTTCTTAAGCTTGTAGAGGGATAATTATTACTGCTTAATTAGGAAGGGGTGAGATACCTGATCTGCCCACCAGATGATGCTCTACTTAAGGGTTTAATTCAGCTACTCTTCCATGATCCATCCTTTGGGTAGTT
This sequence comes from Sarcophilus harrisii, assembly GCF_902635505.1. Lineage (NCBI taxonomy): Eukaryota > Metazoa > Chordata > Mammalia > Dasyuromorphia > Dasyuridae > Sarcophilus > Sarcophilus harrisii. The sequence goes on from NC_045430.1 coordinate 103,743,402, forward strand.
TAGGATTCCCAAAGAAGCTGCAGCATTCATGTAAGTCCACCAGAGGGTGCTCTGCTTAAAAATGTCTAGAATCAAGGGCTTAGCCTCATCCTGAAAAATAATATGAATTAATCCCTTCACAGCTTATTTAAATTTAATTTGGGAATGAATGGGAATATTATTCAAAATATTTGAATTTTCCAGGAAAGGTTTGAAATTTGTACTTTTACGGATTATTATTGACCAGAGACTTTGAGACTTTAGCTATTATCAGGAGTAGCCAAGTAAGGATTCCTTGAATCCCCCTTAAATCTCCTTAGCCAGTTATTAAGATGAATTGTGTTTAAAAGATTAACAGGTCAATTTTTTTTTTTCTGGCACTGATGATGACTCCTTAACAAAGTCAAAATTTGCCTTATCCTCCAACTCTTTTTAGCTCATGAATATCACATTAGGGATGAATGATGGATTCACTGCCCCAAGATAAACTTGGGCATGAATTTTAAGATGGAGAACAGAGATAAACAGATGAAGGAAACTGGGAGAGACATTGGGAGAGGGTTTACATAGAAGGCAGATTTAGATCCCTAGAGGGAAGTTCATACATATCTCCTCTAGAGAACCTTAGAGCTAAATTGAGTGGCAACCAAGTGGCCCAGTAGTGCAATGAGAAGCTACTTGCCTAAGTCACTTGGGACTCATTGGAGGAGACTCTTGTTTTGATGGCCTATGCGTTAGTGTGGGAGATTATCCTCTGAATGTGAAAGACTAGACAGGAATCAATTTCTGTTATTCTCAGGGGAACAGACCCTTCTTCCACATGAATCTAGTTCCTGTAAACCCCCAAATTTTGGTTCTGGGTCATTGATATGTATTTGATTTGTTTAACCACAAAATAAGTAGTTGCATGACACACAGAAAATAATTTCCTAGGAAATATGTAATTTCCCATTACACAATATGAATTTATAAGATGTAATGTTAAAAAGTGTTCCTTGTTTAAGATTGTGTTGCGCCCTGGATGGTTGTCCATTTTCCTGTTCCTAGTCTCACTTTTGAGTGGGAGACTAGGAGAATGAAAGCGGCACATGGACGGTAAGAGGTCATGGCAGCATTGTAAATTTGGCAGACCTAATAGGATTCCCCGCCTGCCCTGGCGATTAAAAAAATTGATGCTGGCTTACCACAATATTTTGAGTAATCATTTCATGTTTGCTGAGGAAATTGTTTTGGAATTTCCCTCAAAGTGGAGATAGTTTATATTTCTAGACCATTGATTCACTATTTATATCTGCAGTGACTTGTTGATAACAAAGGCATGTTAGAGTAGCGCTCATTTATTGCTGATGAATGTGGTACTTCCTTGACACTACTGATGTGCCAAGGATTATGTATAGTTGGACTATACCTACCTTCTAAACACAGTAAAACAATTGGCAATTTCACAAACTCAGTAGAAAAAGATTATTTGGATTTTGACCAGTCTTCTATGAATACATAGAACTAGCAGTAGTTAGTCCAATAGGATTAAAGCACCTAATCTCTAATACTGTTAGTTTTCTAATAAAAAAGAACAAATTAAATAAATAATCAAGGAACGACATGGTCAGAATAGTATTACATAACACCTTAAAATTTGCCAAGTGCTTTACAAATATTCTTTCATTTAATCCTCACAAATACCCCAGAGACAGATGCCATTATTATGCCTGTTTCATGATGAAGAAACTGAGGTACAGAAAGACAAAAGGAGACATTCCCAGGGTCACATAGTTGAACAATCTTTAACAGAAATCAATAAAATTAGTAAAAAAAAATTCTATAAGGCAGGATAGGACTAAAAGCCTGCATTTGGGATTCACAGTCTAGTGTAAAAAACAATTATCCCTTCCATGTTATGACTTTCCACATCTTGGTTCCGATGTATCACAGGTTGGCATAATAAATGACTGTAAATGGGAATTTAAGGGGATTTTTGCAGAAGTGACAGATGACAGGCATGTAAAGGCTAGCACATGACACAGAAAAAGCTTAGAAATTCAGAAATGCACAAAATACTGTACTTAACCTAAATTTTATATAAGTATTTATAGGTATTAAAATACCTAAATTTTATATAAGGTATTTTAATACCTATAAAATAAAAAAAAATCCAGACTTCCTTATTGTGAAGGGAGGGTAAAAAATTTTACATGGATTTTCCAGATTATGGGGCACAGGGCTATCCCCCTGTGATTAGAAGGGATAACTATACTTAAGTTCTAGTCTCAACTTTGCCTTTCATAGTGTAAAATCAGGTAAATTCTTTCGTTTCTCCGAGTCTTTCATTTCTCAGAGATTATTTATCAGATTCCCTCTGATAAATGAGGGAATCTGTTAAAAATTTGTTAAATGGTCCCTTCTAATTCAATTTATCTCTGTCTCTTTTTTAGACCATATCAAAGTGATGAATTACTACATTACAATCTTACCTACATTGCTTCCTACAGAAGAACTGAGTGTTGCTAAGATGTAGCAGGGTAGGATGCTGGTGTCAACTGAGTGACTGCAAAATACATGTAGCCACTGGTTATGTCTTTGTGGAATGGTCCCCATATAGAGCTGTTCTTTCTCAGAAAGGGTTTTGGGACAGGGAATTGTTTTTCCCTTCCTGTTATCCTGAGTAAAGCAGTGGACACATAAGAAAATGTGTTGGAAGTGTTGGACTGTTTGCAATAAAAAATAACTCATATCCCTTAATGCATGATCCCTGGGAAAGGGAAAAATTAAAGACCATTTCAACTGAGACTTTCTCCCTATATGGGGAACATAAAAATAATAGCATGTTAGAGGGGGAAAGGATGTTAAAAATGTTATGGTCCAAATTATCCATTTCATACATATTTTTAGAAAGAACAAAAAACGGTAAATAATGCTCAAGGCAATCTGTGGACATCTAATGTGGTGGGCAAGAATGTTACTTCCAACTGACTTCTTGTTGCTCTATCCCAATATAATTCAGGTCATCCGTTTTGAAGATTCTTTATCACTCTGTACAGTCAATTCAATTCAATTCAACAAACATTTATTAAATGCCTATTATGTGCATGGCACTTTGGTAGGCACTGGAGATACAAAAATAAAAATGAAACAGTTCCTGCCCTCAAGGAGCTTACATTCTACAGGGGAAGTCAACATATAAATGGATAAATTTAGTGCAAGGAGAATTGAGAAGGGAGAGCTCACTAACATGAGAGGAGGGAGAAAGGGAAATTAGGTAAGCCTCAACATAGGAGCTCAATCTGAGCTGAGCCTTGAAAGAAGCTAGGGAATCTACTAGGTGGAGGGGAGGAAAAAAGACATTCCAGGCATGGGGAACAAGCCCGCGCAAAGGCACGAAGATCAGAGATCTGGAATGTAGCATGCATAAAGGAGAATACTATGAAATCAATCTGGAAAGAGGAAGTCAAATTATGGATGACTTTAAATGACAAACATAGGAATTTCTGTCTTTTCTTGGGCGACAAAGTTAGTTTTGGAACTAACTTTGGAACCTCTTTAGCAAAGGAACGACATGGTCAGACCTATGTCTTAGAATATTAATTTGGCAATTTGTAGTAGATTGTAAAGGGGAGAGACCAATTCAGAAGCTGTGGTAATAGTCTGTGCTAGAGGTGATGAGGGTCTTCTTAATGGAAGGGAGGGAAAAGATGCAAGAAATTTCCTCTTTTATTCATCTTTATTAGTGGATAAGAAAAAGAACTTGGCAATTGATGAGATGTAGGGGAGTTAAGGAGGAGAAGGAATCAGGGAAGGCTCCAAAGTTGTAAACCTGTGTGACTGAAAAGATAATGGTATCCTTTTAGGAGAACTTGGAGGGATATTGGGTTAAGTGGAGAAAGATAGTTTTGAATATGCTATAGTCAAGATGCTGATGGGGCATCCAAATGGAGATGTCTAATAGCTAGTTAGCTGGTGGGACTAGAGGTCAAGTGGGAAATTTGGGCTGGAAATACACGTCTGAGCCCTTGGCATTAAAGGAGACAACAAAAATTACATTTTCTTAGGAAAGGGACAAGAGATTATGAAAAGAGGAAGAGAAGAGGGACTGTTGTATGGCACAGTGGATAGTGCAAAGCCAGCTTTAGACACTTAACACTTACTAGCTATGTGACTCTGGGCAAGTCACTAACCCCAATTACCTCTCAAAAATACAAAAACAAAAAGAGGAATTACTTGGGGAAGTGGGGGAGTCTGACAGTTCAACAGATTTCTCCATTGAGAAGTCAGATAAAATGATGACTGAGAGAGGGCTGTTTGATTTATCAGGGGACACTGAGACTCCAGATTTGAGATGTGTGGGTAGGTGTGGGAATGGAAACAATAAATATGGATGGATAACTCTTTCCAGAAGTCTAACTATGAAATGGATGAGGACAGAATGATAGCATGGATGGATGTGACAGGTCAAATGTAGGTGAAATCCTGGGGATCAGGATGCAGTTTTCTTAGCTACCTAATGAAGATGAATTAAAAACACACCCACCTCCCAGCTGCTCACATTTTAAACTCTTGGTTGTTGCTAGGAAATGGGAAATTGAATGCTGTCTTTGAAGTTTTGGGAATTTGTCCAGATTTTCATCCAATGTATCCCACAGCCTGCTTCATTCAGCTTTAGGACTGAGAAAAGCAATAGTTTGAGAAGAGTCTGAAATAACGGACCACAAAAACTCAGAAGGGTTCGGAGAGCAAAAGAATGAATGCGTACATAGAATGTCTTTGTCAGGAACTTGTTAATGGAGGCAAGTGATTGAGCTTATAAGGTCAATTTTGCTGGGTAGTTCAGGAGACTGTGGCTTGTAAAAAGTGTCAGAAAAAGTGTTTTTGCCTCTATTTAACACTGCCATTCCCTTCTTTGCCTTGATCCCTGTTCTTCTGTTCTGCCTTAACTTTAAGGACAGGAAATTTTAGGGATAATGGGAGCAACAGATTTCTAGAGCTAAAAATGAAAGTGTTCCCTCATTGACCCAATTACCTACTAATAGGGAATAAAAAGAGGCAAAATGTACTTCTTTAGGAAGCTCTGTGTGTATATATATGTGTGTGTGTGTGTGTGTGTGTGTGTGTGCATATATGCACACATGTGTAACGGGTTAAGACCAAGGAAGCGACTGGGATTATTCTCCCACCATAGAGCTTTGTGGTGGTAGAGAGTGTGGTTTGCTGATGGCCTTTGGGTCTTACTTAGCACCTGCAGACACCATACCCACTGCTCAATTACAAATGAAACTAAGATGAAAGGAATAAAGCACAACCACAGTCTAAATATGAGGATATTTGATAAATGTGCAACGACTTATTATAAGCCCTCTATTTTTAAATGAAAAAAGTTGACTGGATGGGGAGAGAAAAAAGTCGAAAACAGAGATAGGGATTTAAGAATACAGATCTGCAAAAGTCACAGAATAGCCTAGGTCTGAAGAATATAGAACAAGAGGATATGAAAAGTGATGGGATGGAAATGGGCGTGGCTGCAAAGATGCTTTCAGTTCTGGGTCCTTTTGGGAGACTTGGGAAGATTGCACTTGGGATGGTGAGGAGAGATGGGGATACACAATCTCATTATGAACTACCAAATAAAAGGAAAAGTCATTTGTTGCTTCCACCCATGGCATTTTCTGGGTGCAGCACATGCACCTGCTAATTTGCAACAGTAATATTGAAATCAGAGAAAGGAAATGAATATTCCAAATACAACCTAGATTAGAAACAAATGAGAAGAAATTATTAAATTGATTGCTGAAGTTGTTGGGGCAATTTAATCATCTTAGATCAAAAAAGAATTAGAAAGTGAGAAGTAGATTCAAAACTGATCATTGATATAAGGACACATGCTGTTCTCCAAAATCATCCACAACTCCCCTTGTGAATCCAAATGGGAGTGTCTAGAAGAATGTTGGTTTCATAAGGCAAGTAAACAACATTAACCTGGGGTAGTCATGTCATGGAAGCCCTAGACTTGCAAAAGACTTTTATAGAAAAGAAAAATAACACTTATAAAAAGTATCTTTATGTGTACCATATGGCCTTGGCTAGGTTTATGTTTTTTATACCATTAATGGATCTGAGCAATACAATTCACTTCACATCCATAAAATACAGTCAACATAAATTTGTAAGGTAAATGAATCTCAAAAAAACTAGGAACTAAAATTATTTAAAAATACTATCTTACAGTTAAATTAATGCATCTTAACAAAATAAAACATTTCCCCCTAGAATTTGTAGGCCAAAAAGGTAATTATCCATCCGTTCCTGAAGTTTCGAAGGTTTTCAGACTATTTGGTGCATAATAGTTATCAAAAGAATGAAAAGGAATTAGACAAAAGTATTTGGTGGATTGGAATTAATGGGCCAAGCAAGTTTTTTCCCCTTGGCTTCCCTGTCAAATGTATCATATATTGAGTCTTTGGTTACAGTTTTGGCCGTGACAGGGATATCTGAAATGCCAACATAATTTTTTTTGGCCACCCTGGAACTGGTTGTGATTGTATAGGCATTGCTTCGGTAGCATTTCATGGAGGACATACAAAAAGTTTCCTTCATCCCTCTCCTGAAGTTGGCATTATAAATGGAATATAAGGTAGGCTTGGAAGCTGACGAGCTGAATGATATCCAAGTGATCACTGTGAAAACCAAGGAACTTTTCCTATAGTCTCTTTCATGGGGATGCCATAACTGGACCACATGAAAAGGAAGCCAAGAAAGCAAAAATATTAGATTCAACATCAGGAACATTTTTATAGTTTTCACTTTTGTCCTTGGAACGATGTTCATCGTCCTCTTCACTGTTCGACTGTCGATGCCTATCCTCCAGATATATTTAATGACTTTCTGATAGAAAACGATGATGAAGAAGGATGGAATCACAAAACCCACCAGAAAGTGAATAATACTGTAGACAGTCCCATCCCAAGAATAAGGGAGGAAAAAATTACAATGATGATCCCAACTGGAGCCGTAGAAAAAGAATATAGGGGACATAAAGGCTGCATCAAAGATCCAAGATGCTGCAATCATTTTCTTGGCTTTTTCCCTGGACACCTTGAAGCTCAGAGGATAGACTATAGTATAGAACCTGTCTATGCAGATGGAAAGGAGGACATAGATCTGTACCCCTGGGGTGAGGTGTTGGAAGTATCTTACTAGTTTACACATGACGTTACCCATGGTCCACCTACCAGATGTAAACTGCAGCAGGACAAAAGGAGCACTGGCCACACTGATGAGGAGATCAGCACATGCTAATGAAACCACAAAGTAGTTGGTGGTGGACTGAGTCCTCCTGCTCCTATGGATGACCAAACAAACCAGGGCATTTCCAAAGACAGAAAACAACCACAGAATCCCAAAAATCACACTGACGGCGGCGATTTCTCCTGGCAGTGGCTCGTAGGCTAAGTTGGTGCCATTTCTTTCCAGTCTGTGCTCCTTGTATAATTCTGTCATGTCACGCCCTGTCAGAGGCATAGATGTCTTAGGGTGGCTGTTATTCTGAAGCGGCCCCAGTGCTGTTGGGATAACCAGAGGAAGTTTGTTGTCATCCATTGCATGACCAAGACCCATGTCCATTCTTTCTCCCTCAACTCTGAATAAGAGAAGAAAGAAGCCTGTTGTTAAAATAGAGACATATGTCTTGATTATTAATGAGAGCGTCTGGCAATAAGGTGATTCAGGGCAGTTCCAATATTCTTGGGATGGAGAGAGCCATCTGCACCCAGAGAGAGGACCATGGGAACTAAATGTGGATAACAACATAGTATTTTCACCTTTTTTTTTTGGTTGTTTGCTTGCTTTTTATTTTCTTTCTCTTTTTCTGATCAGGTTTTTCTTGTGCAGCATGATAATTGTGGAAATATATATAGAAGAATTTTACATGTTTAATGTATATTGGATTACTTGTTGTCTAGAGGAGGGGAAGGCAGGGAGAACACAGGTTTTGCAAGGGTGAATGTTGAAAACTATCTTTGTATATATTTTGAAAATAAAAAAGCTATTATTTAAAAAAATAAAAAAGTTTGGTTGGCTGCTCTTACTCTGTGAACAATACTTTATGTTGGTTAGTTGCTAGGCTGAAACTGGGTGAAAATAACAACAATATAGGAGAAATTTCCTCCAACTGAAAGCTGACATGAAGACCCTGCTCTGTTCTATACTCAGCAGCCTTGATAGCTTTCTTAGCCATCCTGATGCATGTTCATTCATATGTGGGCCTGAGGCCCCACTTTCCTTGACTGAGGTTATTGCTGTTTGTCCTTCATTCCTGAAGAGGACCAATGACATCATGAGAGTGATGTCTTGACTAGGGACAGGAAGAGAGGTTTCCAAGAAATGCCAAATATCCCCACTCTTTGGAATTTCTTTTTATTTCCAAAATTTTTGGGTCACAGAGACTGAGAGCAAAAAAAAAAAAAAATCAAACCAAAACAAAAATGAACTAGCTATATAGTGAGGGTATTTTCATTATCTGAGAAGGGACAGAAATTCTGGGCAAATATGTATAACATTCTTGAATGTCCTAACATGGAAGCATTGTGGTGGTAAAAAGAGAAAACTTGGGCAGATGGAATTATGCAAATGTCACTGTGGAAAAATGCAAGAGCAATCAGAGCATCTGGCAACCAAAAAGCACTATGTCCTTAATTGTTGAAATATTCTAGATATGAGAAGCTCACAGTTTGGCTGAGATATTGAATATATGAAAGAGAATCCTAAGAAATAAAGCTAGAAAACTAGATTATAAATAAATGTAAGCTGCTTGAGGGAAGGACTAACTTATATATATTCTTATATATAAGGACTAACTTGGTTTTTTGCTGAGGCATTTGGGGTTAAGCGACTTGCCCAGGGTCACACCTAGGAAGTGTCTGAGGCCAGATTTGAACTCAGGTCCTCCTGACTTCAGGGCTGGTGCTCTATCCACTGTGCCACCTAGCTGCCCCTCAAAAAATGTTTTTTGAATTGAATTGGAGAGTAGATTGGGGCCAAATTATTGAAGGGCTTTCGATGCCAGGATCAAATATTGATACATTGACCCAAAAGCCCACTGTAGTCCAAGGATAAACATAGACCAATACCATGCATGTTGACTAATGGCATTATTTTGAAGAAAAACAATAATACTTTACTCTGTAAAGTACAAAATATACTTTGTTTTATTTTTCTCCTAGAGAAGTAAAGACTGGGTAATTTATCATAAAATTCTAGAATCTAAGAGGTAAATGGGGACATCTAATCCAATTAATAAGTGAATAGGTCAGCACCTGACATTATCCTGACAAGTGATCCTTTGCTTGAAGAACTCTAGCAATGGTGAAACTACCTATTCCACTTTTTAACAAATCTATTAAGATTTTCATCAAGCCAAAATCTGCCTCTCTTCTTCAATCAATTCTTGCTAGCCTCACTTCTCTGGATTCAAGAAAAATTATTGTGATCTCTAAGCCATATGACAGCCCTTCAGATATTTCAAGAATTGTTTAATATCATTCTTCTAAATGTTTTCTTCTCTAGGTTAAACATCCTTTAATTATGGATCAAACTTTCTGTGACATTCTGAGAGGCAACCTGGAAGATGGATAGAGTTGGACTTGGACTCAAATCTTGCCTTCATTGTTTACTGGTTATGTGACCATATGCAAGTTATTTAATGCTTCTGAACATTAGTTTCTTCATTTATAAAATGAGGATAAAAAAGGACTTTCTACCAGAATCACTTCCTGAGTAGAGGCAGATCACAAGGCTCCCACATCCCTACTCTAGCAAAAACCTGAAATTCACACTAAATAATTATTAAGAAATCCAATGAGAAATAACAGTAAATTATTTCTTTCATTCTAGCACCAACACAAAAACTCATCTAAAAACCCACAGATATTACAAAAGGTGGTTATCACCTTTTGTATCAGGCTATCAGCAAAGCCAGTACTTATAAAGGCAAAGAAATGTGTAGCTTCTTAGTATAGTTTGCAAGGCTTTTGACTGGGAGGTAGCAAAACAAGGAAGCTCTTTCCTTATGATCCTGTGGTCATTGTAAACCCATAGTGGGAACCCTTGAAAATTCTGGGGAATAGCATAAATCTAGAAAGATATATTTATGTGGATAATTGGAAGGAGCTGGGTGATGATGTAAGATTAAAAGGAAAGAAGAAACAAGTATCTCATGAGAGCCTAATGAATTCAAAAGTTATTAAGGGAATCCTGAAAATCAGGGGATGAATAGGGTCTGTCCTGAGTTTTAAGAGGAGAGAGACAAGAGATTCAAAAGGAATCTGCATTCTGCAATTGGTAAATGGTCAAGAGATATGAATAAACAGTTTTCAGGGGAAAAGAACCAAGCTCTTAACAACTATATAAAAACAATGCTCAAAATCACTGATAATTAAAGAAATGCAAATTGAGACAACTCTGATGTTATCATCTCATAGCCATCGGACTGGGTAAGTTGACCAAAAAAAAAAAAAAAAAAAGACGGGGAGGAAATGACAAATACAAAAAGGGGATATAGGAAAATAGATATATTAATACACTGTTGGTAGAATTGTAAAATGCTCCAACCATTCTGAAAAACAGTTGGGAATTATGTCCCCAAAACTATTAATTAGCTATGACCTAAGGCCTAAGGGCTATAAAACTGCTTTTTTCCCCCCCACCATATCACTTCTAGGTCTGTACCTCAAAGAAATAAGAAAAGGATATATGTATACATATGTATGTATATATATATATAATTAAAGACACACACACAGAGACAGACATTCAGAGACAGAGAGACAAAAAGAGAGACAGACATACACACACACACACACACACACACACACACACACACACACACATAGAAGCTCTTTTTGTAGTGTCAAAGAATTGGAAACCAAGAGAGTGTCCTTCAATTAGGGAATGATTAAAGAAGTTATGGTATATGAAGATGATGGAATATTATTGTGATTCAGGAAATGATGGAGTTTTGAAATGACACAGAAAAAGACAGGGAGAGGTCCTCGGATGAACCTCAATTTTATCTGAAATAGGCAAAGGAGGGATGAAGAAACACACAAATAATTTGTTGTAGATACTCAACAGGGAAAAATACCAGGATGAAAAGGTGGTATTGGTCATTAAGAGAGAATAATAAAGGGGAGGGAAGGGACAAAAGCAAACATACTTCCCAATCTTGAGGGAGGACTAAAAGGAAAAAAGGAGAAAATAAATACAATTTTAGGGAATGCCCAGCAATTGTGGAATAGTTATCATGGGAATGTAATGGATTATTATTATTGTATCATGAAAATGCTAAAAGAGATTATTTTAAAATGAGCAGTATGAATATATGAAATAGTGATTCATAATTTCATATGCCTTTTTTGATATCTGCTATATCTTAGAAATGCTCCATTTTGATGTTAAAATTTAGAATAAAACTTTATAGAACAAATAAAATGAGAACATATCACATATAAGTACTATCTACTTTACAGGGTGGTTATATCAGATAAATAAAACACACTCATATATGTATACATACACGTGTGCTCATAGTGATTTGCAAATCTTTAATGATTTAACTGACTTGTATAACAAGTCAGTTAACTTTAAAGTTTGCAACTTAACCTATATTATCTCATTTGATACTCAACAACTGTGATTTTTATTACCATTTTAGAGATGAGGAAACTGAGGCAGAGAAACTTACATTAATATACCTATTTTCCTACATTTCCTTTTGCATTTGTCATTTTCCTTTTTTTTTTTTTTTTGACCAACATACCCAATCTGATGGCAATGAGGTAACAACCTCAGAATTATTTTAATTTGCATTTCTTTATCAGAGATTTTGAACATTGCTTTCATTTAACTGTTAATAATTTGGATCTCTTCCTCTGATAACTGTTCATATCCCTTAGTCATTTATCATAATGCAGATTCCTTTTAAATATCTTATCTCTTTCTCCTCTTAAACTCAGGACAGACCCTATTTATACCCTAATCCTGTTTTTCCTTTTTGATTCCCTTAATAACTTTTGAATTTATTAGGTTCTGGTGAGACACTTGTTTCTTTTCTCCTTATAATCTTACACACCTACTAAGTATCTGAGGCAGGATTCAAATTCAGATATTCCAACTCCAAATCCACTCTATCCAGTGTGCCACCCAACTATCTTATTATTGTTATGAATGATTTAAAATCCCACCCACATACATTCCAGGTTTTCTTTTAACATTTCTTTCCTTTTCTTTTTCTTTCCTTTTTTTGCAAGGCAACTGGGTTAAGTGACTTACTGAGGGTCATACAGCTAGTATTAACTGTCTGAAGCTGAATTTGAACTCAGGTCCTCCTGACTTCAGGGTTGGTTTTCTATTCATTGCACCATCTAGCTGCCCCTATATTACAGCTTTTCAATGTTTTTTGTTGGATGTGGGGTCCAGAGCAGAACATATGACTCTAGAGAAAAGATCTAGAGAAAGACAGAAACAGAGAGAATGAGAGAGACAGAAACTGAGACACAGAGAGAACTCCTTTACTTTACTGATGAGAAAAATGAGTCTCAGGATGAATGGTATGCAAAATGTCATCTAGCCAGTAACTTACAGTTAGATTTTAGGTCCCCTGATTTCAAATCAGTGCTATTTCAACTATAACTTATTGTCCCTAGTATATTCCTAGGGCCCATTTTTAGCAGAATTGCACACTCTATTTGGCATATTTTGTGTCTATTAGTATAGACCTAAGCTGTAATACCTTTTGTGATTATCATGTCATCCAAGTGACTCATATTTGACTTCTCAATTCACTGAAAATTCTGGATTTCCATTCCACAAAAACTATTGTCTCAACATACCTCCACAGAGATGTATGATTGATTTTTTTATGTGATGCAACTGGGGTTAAGTGATTTATTCAGGGTCATACAGCTAAGAACTATTAAGTTCTGAGGCCGGATTTGAACTCAGATCCTCCTGACTCCAGAGCCATTGCTCTATCTACTGTACCATCTAGCTGTCCTCTCTAGTTGATGTTTAAAATCCAGACTTGAGATTTTAAATTTATTTCTATTAAATTTTACCATTTTAAATTTCACCCATCATTCTAACCCATCAAGATATTTTGGATGCTGATTATGTCATTTACTATGCTAGCTAGCTTCTCTTCCCTATTCAACTTTAGTTATCCAGAAATTTCATCAATTATGCCTAATATCCATGTCATTCAATGAAATTATCCATCATTGAATGGAAAAGAGTCAATAACAGGGCTCCATGGAATTCCACTAGAGTCCTTTAAAGAAGTTGATACGAATCCATTAATTACCATTCTTTGAGTCCAGTCATTGAACCAATTCCAAATCCACCAGACAATATGATAATTTATCCCACACTTTTCCATCTTGTTCTCAAAGATGTCATGAAAAACTTCTTCAAATGCCATATTGAAGTCCAGGTATACTATGCCTATAGAATTTTCTTGATCTTCCCATCTAGTAATCCTGTTTAAAAAAAAAAAAGAAAGAAAGAAAGAAAGAGATGAAGTTAGTCTGATATGATTTACTGGCTTTTCAATACTTTCCTTTTTATGTGTTTACAAGCTGTCCTTTTATAAAATGCATTTTATTGTATTCAAATATTAGCTTCTTAAAGAATCAAAGCTTATAGAATGCTGGATCTAGAATCAGGAAGACCACATTTAAATCCAATCTCAGATACTTACTAGCTGTGTGATCCTGGGTAAGTCTCCCTAATTCTGATTAGTTTACTCAACAGCAGAGTGAGGACAATAGAAGGATCAAATGAGATAATATTTGTAAAAACACTTACTACAATGCTTGGCCACAGTAAAAACTTAACAGATGCGTGTTCCTTTCTTTTCCTCATATAGCTTGAAAAATCTACTGTCTTTCCTCTTTTGAAAACATAGATAACCCTTTCCCATCTTTAGTTCCAGAGCATCACTTTTAAATTCTCTAGACATTTCCTGTTCACAAGTTGCCTTTATATCTTTTGTTGGAATAAATCTCATGAGATGTGTTCTTACAGAATTGTGGCATCTCAGACTGGAAGGCACCTCAGAGACCATTACTCTCATGCAAACCTGAAGAAACCTCTATATAACATAAACTGGTCCTCCAACTTGAAGGTCTTCAGTTAGGGAGAATCTCCTTTCACTTAAGTCAGCTTATTTCACTTGTGATTAATGCTAATAATACATCCTTTGTTTTATGTAATACTTGGGAGACTTTCCCCCCAGACTAGACTATCCTCAGTTTCACACTCTCTGTGAAACTCATTAAACAGCTAGTTTAGAACTCATCATTCTGTACATAATCATAAGTCAGCAAAGCCAGCGAGGTGGCTCAAAAGACTAGGAGTTGGGAAGATTCATATCTCTGAATTCAAACCCAGCCTCAGACACTTATTAGCTATATGATCTTAGGTATATCTTAATTTTCTTTCTCTATAATTTCTCTGAGGGAAGATGAAAGAAGGAAATGACAAACCACTCCAGTATCTTTGCCAAGAATGTTTCAAATGGGATCACAAAGAGTCAGACATGGAGCAACTAGGTGGCTCAATGGATAAGGCACCAGCCCTGAAGTCAGAAGTTCCTGAGTTCAAATCTGATCTCAGACACTTAACATTACCTAGCTGTATGATCCTGGGCAAGTCACTTAACCTCAATTGCCTTAGCCAAAAAACCAAAACAAAACAAAAAAAGTAAAACAGAGTCTCAGACATGAATGAAAAAATGACTAAACAAGAAAAAAAAAAATTAGTAAGAATACAGAATTAATTGAAAATAAAGACATTTAATGAACTAACATTAAGAAAGTAACAATAGATCATTTTTCTCATAAACTTAGGGTTTGTGTGTGTGTGCATACACATACACACACATATATATATATAGATATACATATTTATACATGCATGTTTATGTTTGTATGGTGTATGTATGTATGTACACACATATATAGAGGTATGTTTATAGATGTATTGTATAAGTGTGTATGTGTATATATATATATATATATATGTACACACACACTCACATATTCTCTCAAGTATGTACTATTAATGGGAAGAATGAATGCATCAGATCCAATACAAAGATAAGCAATTCATGTCTCTCACCCTGCAGATCTCAGTATCTTTTAGTGATCTCATCACACTAATTCCCAAGAAGCTTGTTCCCTCTGTCCTTTGCCTTCACATTCAACAGGGCATTTATCAACTCTTTACTCTTCCATCACCTTCTCAAATAACAAAGCACAGAACCAGGAGCAGTTAGTATGATTTCTTTAATGAGTACTGGCATAATGTTTGTAGTAAAGTATACACAAAACCTTAAAGAACAGAAAAACTTTGTAATAAGAGTTCACTCTCTGGAAGAGAAAGCAAGAAGAAGAGAAAGCAAGATAGAGAGGGGAAAGTGTTCATTTAAAAAAATGAACTCTCTCAATAAAATGAAGCATTACATTGCTGTAATCATGTATATTGTTTTTCTCTTTCTGTTTACTTCATTTTGTATCAGTTTATTAAGGTTAGCCCATCCTTTTTCTTTTTTAAAATAATAGCTTTTTATTTTTTAGAATATATACAAAGATAGTTTTCAACATTCATCTTTGCAAAATCTTGTATTCCATAGTTTTGTTCCTCCCTCTTCTAGGCAACAAGGAATCAAACATAGGTTAAACATGTGCATTTCTTCTAAACATATTTCCACATTAATTATGCTGCACAAGGAAAACCAGATCAAAAAGTGGGGAAAAATGAGACAAAAAAAAAGCAAGCATGCAAAACAATCCCAATAGATGTTGGACAGAAAGTGCCATCTGCATCCAGAAAAAGACCCAAGGAGACTGAATGTAAATCAACACATGCTATGTTAACTTCTTTTTTCTGCTTTTTTTTATCTGTCTCATGGTTTTTCCCTTTTGCTTTGTTTTTTTTTTCTCTCCCAACATGATTCATAAAGCAATGAGTGTTAAAAATAAATTTAAAAAAGAAAGGAAAAAAAAATCAAGCAGGCAAGCAAGCAACAAGAAGAAAGTTGAAAATATTGTGTGATCCACATTAGGTCCCCATAGTCCTCTCTTTCTGGATGCAGATGGCTATCCCCATCACAAGACTATTGGAATTTAGTCTATGCTTTTCTGTGTCATATTCATTGTTTCTCACAACATAATAATCTATTATATTTATTACCACAATTTGTTTAGCCATCACCCAAAAGTTATCTACTTTGTTTCTATTTCTTTGCTATTATAAAAAGTATTATTATAAATATATTGTTGCATATGGGACCTTTCCTTTTATCACTGACCTCTCTATGTTATATGACTCCCAGTGGAAACTCTGGGTCAAAAGGTAGGGGCATTAATAAACTTTTTTTATTTAATTCCAAATTACTTTCCAGAGTGGTTGCTCCAATTCTCAGCTCTATCAGTAGTGGATTAGAGGACCCGTCCCCCACCATCCCTATAATGTTGAACATTCTCCGTTTTTGTTCTTTGCCAATTTATTGGATATAAGATAAAACCTAGGAATTGTTTTTAATTTGTATTTTTAAATTAATTTTTACTTATATTTTGTTTCCTAAAATTTCTCCTATATTCCTCTCCTTCCTAGAAAGTCATCTCTTTTTTAAAATTCTCTGTAACAAAAGATTTTTAAAATAAGAATAGTGTTTTATTTTTCGAAATACAAGGATATTTTTCATCATTCACCTCTGCAAAACATTGTGTTCCAAATGTTTCTCTCTCCTCCCCCTTCCTTCTCCCTTGGACAGCACATAATCTAATACACGAGTGCAATTCTTCTATACATATTTCCACATTTATCATGCTGCACAAGAAATATCAGATCAAAAGGGAAAAAATAAGAAAAAAAACAAGCAAGTAAACAACAAAACAATAACAAAAAGGTGAAAATACTATATTGTGATCCACATTCAGTCTCTTTCTGGATGTGGATAACTCTCTGCATCACAAGTTTATTGGATAATAGAATAACAAAATTTGAATATGTAACATTCATGGAGAAACTAATGATTAGGTCTAAGTGTGGGGAAGAGATGAAGAGCAGTAGAACTACTGATCTACTAATCAGTAGATTAGTTCAATGATAAATCACATTTGCAACATTCACATTCCTTAACATCACTGATTTCTTTCTTCCCTATACAGAGGAAGATAGAGAGGAACAAAAAGATGGGATAAGACTATAGGATTAAAGGAAATACACAATTAACAACCATAACCATGAATGTGAATAGGATGGATTCATAAAGTTGAAGAGAAAAGCAAAATGGTTAAGAAAAGAAAGAAAATACACTGAAAATTTAGAGTTGCTCACAGAATTAAAATAAGGAACTGGAATAGAATTTCACCTCAAGCAAACTTTAAAAATGAAGGGAAGTAATCAATATTTTAGACAAGCAACACTAAAAATAGACATGATTAAAAGTGATAAACAGGGAAACTACATTGTGCTTAAAGGCACCATAGAAGGAGAACAGAAGCAGTTAGACTCAGTTCCTCATCTGTAAAAATGAACAGGGGAAGGAATTGGCAACCATTTGGGAAAAAAATATGTAACTATGCAAACAAAGTAACTAAAATGTTCACACTAATTGACCCCGAGATTCAATTACTGGGTTTATAAGCCAAGGAAACCATTGATAAGGAGGGAGGGGAAATTCCTATATACACCAAAATATTTATAGCAACATTTTTTTTTGATACTAAAAATTTGAGGGGAGAAGTAGATGCCCATTGATTGAGGAATGGGTTAAATAAAATGTGGTACATGAATGTAATAAAATATTACTATCAATGAAAAATAATAATTTTGATGAATACAGAGAAGTATGGAAAAATCTATATGAACTGATATAGTGAAACCAGCAAAAACCAAGGGAAAAAATGTACATGATGAGTATAATGTAACTGGAAGAACAACCATACACATAGAAGAAAAATCAATAGTATCAGTCAAAAATTATTAAAAAACAATTGTGATTCAAAAAGAGGACACTCCCTATCCACACATTCAGGGAGGTGGGAGGTCCACATGTTTCACATGTTTTCAGACTTTTTCAATGTATTGGTTGACTCTTGATCTTTCTTCTTTTTCTCTTAAAAAATCCTATTTGTTATGTGGGATGGCTCTCTTAGAAAGAGAGGAGAATGAGGAAAATAGGATGACATAAAAACAAAAGACAGCAATAATAGTTTATTTAAGGGGGAAAATAGTTGGAGTACCTTAATGTACCACCTAGGAAAATCTAACAAAAAGATAAGCAAAAAAAAAAAATTAAGTACCTGCATAAAGTTTTAGGGGAAAGTTAGATACAATAAATCTTTGGCAACTGCTGAATGAGAACAAAAAGAACAAACATATTTCTCAGTTGTGTATGATGCCTTTAAAAAAATGGACTATG